>NC_133652.1:303034027-303357094 GCF_009905375.1 Apium graveolens
GTTTTCACATGCCATTTTTTATCTTCCCATCCAATTTGTATCATAAAAGTAAATGATTTAGGTAAAAATGATTTCAATGAATAATTTTTTAAGATTGGATAATCCGACCCCTAATTTCAACACATCGAATAAATACTATAATAAACTTTAATTTCGAGAAAGTTGCGTTTTAGTGGTCATGTTGGTGGTTTGATTCTCTGTACTTCAAAACTTTTTAACAAAATAATTATTTGCTAAATGCTGAATTAAAGCCAATACTTGTAGAATGAGTAAAATATGTGGTTTGATAGAGAAAGTTACTGTAGTGATGATGAGTTTATAGAGATTAGAAATGCGTGTATAGAAGAAAAAAAATAAAATGGATGAACATGCACTACAAGAAAAACGGGTAAATACGACCGGTTCAAAATCGGTTGTATTTAGTTAAATTCGACCGCTTTCGGTCGTATTTAACTAAATATGACCGGTTTTTGGACCGGTCGCATTCGCTCGAGTCATTTAGTAAATCGGTCATATTTAGTATACGCGCGGCTAAATTCGACAGCTTAAATTCGACCGAAAGCGGTCCAATTTGTTTTCACCTAAAATTTGAAAATCCCACCCAAAAACTTGAATTTTTAAAAAAATTTAAAAGTCCACCTAAACTATAAATTTGACTGTATATGGTTAAAAATATTGTTCTAAATTCGACCGAATGCGGCCGAATTAACGAGCATCAGATTTTAAAAAAAAATCTCGCCAGAAAATTTTCAGATTCCGGTGAGTTTCAAAAAATCCGGCAACCATTCCGATAACTCCGATATTGCCAAAAATGAGATTTTTTCGGTTCAATTTCACACAATAAATCATTTCCAAAATCTAAAACTAACATCACCAACAATACAATCCATTTTTCGATCAAAACGACAACTTTTCCGGCCAAACTCGAAATAATGTAAAACTAGACCAAATTCAACACTCAATATCACAAAACAAAGTCAATAACCTATACAATCAATTATCAATAATTATATTAACATATAACCCTATCAAGAACACAACAAATTATTCAAAATAATACCAAATCACAAATATCAAGTTTTCAATTCGAAATTTTTACATATATACTCCTACAATTTTCCTAAATACAAACCCACAATAAAAAATGATATAAAACACAAAATTTTGAAGACCCATTTAATATTTTATTCAAGAAAATAAAGATAAAAGATGGGTGTTGGGGGCGGATGTTTGTACGAATAGAAAATAAAAAGAGGTGGTCGGAAAAAAAAGGGGATTGGCCGGAAAAAAAAGAAAGAAAAAGGGGGAGGGGGGGGTTGAGTGGTGACAGTAAGAGAATAGGGGTGGGGGAGGGGGAGGGGAAGCGGATATGGGGTGGGGGGTGGGGGTTGGTTTAACTTAAAAAGAGATATTAAATTTCAGTTTTTATTTGAAAAGTAAAATCAGTTGTTGGATTATAGTTTAGTGATTGAATTTGGCACGTTGGATCTAAATCACGCGGATCGCTGACATGGACATGCTAAATACAACCGCAATCAGTTGAATTTAGGAGTGTCAATTTATAAATTCATATATTACGTATTTTCTGTTATAAAATTAAAATCCGAATAATTTCTCTAAAATTATATTGTAATTTGTTAATCTTTTTCTTAAACTATTATAATTTTATAATTTATTTTAACAACTCATTATTTTATTAAAAAATTAAAATTATAATTTTGATCAATTTTATGATAAATTCCATTAACAAGAGTGTGCGGTGAAATTTGGAATAATGTTATTTATACTTTATTTGTAAAAATAATCGAGATCTAATGATTAAAATACATTTATTTTTTTTTAATTTTTTTTATCATAGAACTAAAATATATAGATCTTAATATCTATAATATTGGATCATTCATAAACATATTAAAAAAAACAAAACATCATTATGGGACTAAACACTAGTAAGAAGTACGGGTCAAACTACTAGTTGGCTGTTAAAATAGCAAACCAAATACATTTATTTTTTTTAAATTTTTTATCTTATCACTAAAATATATAATATTGACATATGTAAGGTTAGATCATTCATAAACATTTTTTAAAAAATCAAAACATCGGTATGGGACTATCACTAGTAAAAAGTACTGGTCAAACTCCTAGTTGACTGTTAAAATATCAAACCAAATGCATTTCTTTTTCCTATTTTTTTATCGTATCACTAAAATATTTAAATATTGATATTTTTAAGGTTGGATCATTCATAAACACTTTTTTAAAAAATCGAAACATCGATATTGGACTAAAACTAGTAAAAAGTACTGGTCAAACTACTAGTTGACTGTTAAATATCAAATCAAATGCATTTATTTTTTTCTAAATTTTTTATTATTTGACTAAAATATATATCTTTACATCCTTATGGTTGGATTATTCATAAACATTTTTTAAAAAATTGAACATTAGTATGAAACTAAACACTACTAAGAAGTACTGGTCAAACTACTTGTTGACTGTTAAAATAACAAACCAAATACATTTATTTTTTTTAAAATTTTTTATCATATCACTAAATTATATAGATCCTGACATCCTTACGGTTGGATCATTTATAAATATTTTTTAAAAACTCGAAACATCGGTACGGGACTAAACACCAGTAACAATAACTGGTCAAACTACCAGTTGATTGTTAAAATAGTAAACCAAATACATTTATTTTTTTCTAATTTTTTTAAATATCATTAAAATATATATATCTTGACATACTTACGGGTGGATCATTCATAAACATTTTTTAAAAAATCGAAACATCGATACGAGACTAAACACTGGTAAGAATAACTGGTCAAACTACCAGTTGACTGTTAAAATAGCAAACCAAATATTTTTTTTCTAAATTTTTTATCATATCATTAAAACATATAGATCTTGACATTCTTAGGGTCATTCATAAACATTTTTTAAAAAATCGAAATATCGGTACGGGACTAAACACTAATAAGAATATATAAGTGGTCGAACTACTAGTTGACTGTTAAAATAGCAAACCGAATACATTTATTTTTTTCTAAATTTTTATCATATCAGTAAAATATATATATTGACATCCTTACGGTTGGATCATTCATAAACATTTTTTAAAAAATTGAACATCAATATGTGACTAAATACTAGTAAGAAGTACGGGTCAAACTACTAGTTGACTATTAAAATATTAAACCAAATATATTATTTTTTTCTAAAAATTTATCAGATCACTAAAATATATAGATTTTTTAAAAAAAATCAAAAAATTAGTTTGGGACTAAACACTAGCAAGAAGAATTGGTCAAACTACTGATTGATTGTTGAAATAGCAAACCAAATACGTTAATTTTTTCTAAAATTTATATCATATCACTAAAATAATATAAATCTTAATATTTGGTTCGTGAACAGCTCGGTTCGCATTTAACTTCTACAAAATTAATAAGTTACTTAAATAATTTATTTTAAAAAAATTTAATTGTGAAAAATTAATATTACCCAATGCATTCATAATAGATAAATACAATTGATTTCTACTAAAATTACAATTTTTAAAAAAGCAAAAAATTTCCCCCACTTTTGCAACCAACGTTTTAAAAGTGCCGGAAATTTCCCGTCATTTCAAAATATCAAATTCGACCAAAAATGGTTGAATTTAGGAGTGTCGAAAAATTGGCTGGCGGGAAAATTTCCCTCATTTTTTTGGAAAGGCTAAAATATGCGGTTGAATTTAGAAGTACCTCTAAATTCAACCGTACACCCATTTTTTTGGTAAGGCTAAATTCGACCGAATGTGGTCGAATTTAGGAGTATTGCTAAATTCAACTGCATACGGTTGCATTTTTTGCTAAATTCGACCGCGTAAATACGACTGTAAATAAATATGACCGCATGCGGTTGAATTTAGCCGCACGCCTTAAATTCAACCGAAAGGGGTTGTATTTGACCCCGGTTGTATTTAAGCGATTGTATTGAGCCTTATTTTCTTGTAGTGATGATAGGGAAGTAAACTTAAATGAAACGTATGAAAGTGATAAAAATACTAGTGATAGTGACATGGGATTTTATGTTAGTAGTAAGGAGAGTGATCAAGAATTTTATTATGCAAACCCCTGGAAATGGGATAAAAATATTAAACGCGACTCTATAAGTTGGTCATATTTGTTACTAAAACAATTTTTAGGTAAAGTGCTATAAAGAGAATTTCACCAAACCAATATTCCTGTAAAAAGAAGTTGCATCCAAATTTAAAATCGAAGAACTACCGTCTTTCCTTCTTTATATCAGACATAAAAGATGGGAGAGCTCTTTATAAACCTTAATTGATAGATTGTATAAATGGGAAAATGGGTGATTACGTGGGTTTGAGTAATATAATTTGGTCACATACAAGCTTTTAGCTGAGGTGCACATGCCACTTTTTCATCTTTCCATCCAATTTTTAAGGCAATAACAAGAGACCTGGAGAAAATAATTTGAATTAAAGTTTTTGATTTTGTATGATCCAATTAAAAGTTAGTAGTAAGTTCAATGACTTAAATTCCATTTAACCCTTATTATTATATGAGGCCTTAACTTTTGCCCTTATGTGCTTTAATGCTGGAGTAAGAATTATAATATTTAATTTCTATTTTTAGTTTCTATTTCATTGGAAAAATTTTTTAGATACCATATCAAATTATGTTAAAATATGTACACAAGTAAACCATCATATGACAAAGCCACACACAAGATATATTTTGTAACAAAGACCTTCCCGATAAGGCAATAACAATTTAAAGTGTTAATTGGCTTATAAAAATTGGTTTTGGGGGGCTAGCAGAAAGCCGTATAAAAAGGTAATAATGTAAATAACTAAAGTTTGGAGTTACGATGATTACTTAAATTTTATTTGTATTGTATATTATTTGTATTTTTTAAATTATATACATATTTATTACGAACGGTGTCACCATAAAAAATCTTGACACAAAATCAGTATAAATCAGTATATATAGCACTTCTCTTAAAAAATATTTATTTATTATTTGAAAATAAATATTTTACAAAACCTCATATGAAATTTACTTTCTCGGAATTCACTTCTAATTGGAAAATAAATATTAAAATTCAGATTTCCTACTTTAGGTCTTATATATAAGGTAAGGAGAGACCTATATTAATTAAAACTATATTAACTTATTCAAATTAGAAAAGAAAAAATAATTCCTTTTATAATAATTAAAACTTATTTTAACTTATTCGAATTAGAAAAAAAAATGAGTTCCTTTTACATATTCGGAATACAAAAATAAATAAATTACAATAACTATAATAAAAATGAAGATTATTTGATATGCAAACAATGAGCAATGATCCAAGGCCATCGAAGGTAAGAGGGATCGATAAGCCATCCATTTAGAAATCTTTAATATTGTTTACGGTAACACTCGTTTTGTTTTTTGTTTTAATTTTGCAGGTCGTCGGCTCTGGGTGTATTAAAGATTCAATATAATATTATTTATTTGTATGGGTTCGCATAAGTTATTGTTTGAATATTAAAATATATTCTAACTAGATTATAATTTTTTTATATTAATAATGTATTTGACGAGATAACGGCTCAAACTAAATTTTTATCCAAATAGGCTCAAATTAAATTTTTATCTAAATTATAATAATTTTTATTATTATGCTGGTGTTTGACGGGAGGGGATGAAACTAATTTTTATCTAAATTATAATAATTTTTTATTAGTATTGTGTGTGACGGGAGAGCGACTCAAACTAATTTTATCTAAATTATACTAAATTTTTATTAGAATTGTATTTGACGAGAAAGCCGCTCAAACTAATTTTATGTAATATAATATTAGTTCATACTAGAATTTATCTAATTTGTTTTTTATTTCATCACGCGTTATCCTAACAAAACTTCACAGTTAGTACGATTATTATCTGCTATAGATTACGTGATAAATTGTATCATTAAAAAAATGTACAAAATTTTGTTTTATTATGTATATTATAATGGGTGTCAGCCTAACAAAGCATGATACAAAATGAGAAATAATTATGAATAATTAATTTTTTTTGTTATAGTTCATTTTTTTTGTAAATAATTTTCATATGATATTTTTCAAAAATATTTGTTTAGGACCACTGCGCAGCGCGACTTTGTTGACTAGTCTTTATATATATAAAGGAAAATCCCACCGAAGTTTCAAAATCGTCTGAAAATTATTTATCTATTTTTCTAGAGCTCCTCTATTTTATTCAATAAAAATTAATTTTTATATGCATTCAAATTAATAGGGAAGATAATAAATATTTAGAAGTCAATCCTATTTAGAATTTGTGTAATGAATTAATAAGAAAAATAAAAGTGTTTAAAAGTCATATTTAGAATATATTTAACCAATTTTATCTTTTTCTCAATTAATCTAAATCATAATTTCATATTTAAATCAGAAGCCTATTATATAAAGGATATACATTCGAATTAATAAGGAAGATAGTAAATATTTAGAAGTCAATATTATTTAGAATTTGTTGATATCTTTTTTACATTTTTCTCAAGTAACTTAAATCATAAATTACTATTTAAATTGAAGTTCAAGCCTATTATATAAAAGAGTATTCTGGATATATAAAAGTAAAACTTCGAGACCTCTAATAAGAATCATATTTATCTATTTTTCTTGAACTTCTTTGTTTTTAAATTTTAGGAGTGATATTATTGGTCTCTTGTGTGAGCTAGACTATGAAATGCGTGGGCACACTCAAATATTGATTTGATATGATAGTCTATTCATTCATCAAGGAAACTTGGATTAAACTATGACGCAGATGACACATTACATGCCTCTAGTTTAATCTAATATTTGGTCAAAGAGATTATATTATTGTACATTATTCATGAAAGATTTAATCGATCATCGATTCAATTATTATTACTTGGGTAGCAATGATGTATTACTAGATGCCGCTCATTGTTTATGATTTTATATTAGATTTAAAATTCGTTGTCAACATAATAATAACCTATAGGGTCACACACAAAGAATGCTTGAATGATTATTTAATTTAAATTGGATTTAAATAAATTAAAATTCTTCGAATTAATTATAATATTAATTAAGTATGAGTTAATTAATTAGATAAATAATGATATTCGAATTTATAATACAATTATAAAATTCAGTGTTAAATAATTAAGTGTGACTTAATTATTATACAATAGGAATTTGAATTAATAATAACTCCTAATTAGTTAAGTGTTATAATTCTTTTTCTCTCTATATAATATTTCTTGTGTGGCTGATTTTGGGTGTTAGACTTTTACTAAACACCCTAACCACCAAAAGAGAAGATGGACAAAGTAAGAAGAAACGATTTTGTGCTAGTACACATCCAATCCTTGAGTTCAAGCATTCGTGTGGATACCAATAGAGCGAACATCGCGAGAGAGGGGATGCGTGGTGGTTGGAACAATCTTAGATCTCTATTATTGAACCAATTTGTAAGCTTCTTAAGGGTAAACAATCTGATCTACGAATTAAATATCAGTTTTTCAACATGGATCCCGCGGTGGGTTTCAAAATTCAGGTTTTTTCACGTATTTAATTATTGATTCCGTTGCATTTAGTGCTCGAAACCCTTCACTTTCATCGCCTCAATCTTCCTACGCCTGTCTGTTTTTCCTCTATTCTCAAGCCTCTCTGTCTCCCTCGTCTTTCTTTTGTTCTCTTTTCGAACCCCTCTCAATCTCTCTCTCCGTTTGTCTCTTTCTGTCGTCATAACACAACCCACAGAGCGTGTACACTATTACACATGAAACCAACCTCCCAACTGTCAATTTCTCCCCCGACCAGTGGTCTCTACTTCAACCCCATGTTTCTCCTTTAATAAACAATCAACATCATAAAATTGTTGATATTGAGATTTTGGGTTATCATGGTGGGTAACTGTTGAACATGGAACCCTAATTTTTAATTTGGGTTATTGTCATATAATTTAAACTTGTTATATTTAACGGAAAATTTAACGAGAGGGGCGCAGAGCCTCGATATTGTTGACAAATTCAACAACTAGCCATCACACTGGCACGAAGAAAGATTTAACCATTTTCGGCAAAAATGAACAAAGTTCATGCCAATATAGTGCAATTAAGTCTAAAATTATTAATAAATTACATACCTCGAAATGTGAACTTTTAGAAATGTAAATATTTTTACTTCTAGTGTGCGTGATTTTAAATATATAAAAAGGAGAAAAGTATTATATGGATAATTCAAAATTTTAAAGGAATTACATATCTCTAAAAGAGATTAAGTTTTCGACTAATACGTAGACGTGACTTCAACTATATATAAATAAAAAATATATATGGATAATCCAAAATTTTCAAGGGAAATTAGAGACCTCTAAAAGAGGTCAAAGTTCCGATTCTTGACGTGTAAATAATTATGGATGAATTCAAATTTTCAAAGAAACATACATAGCTCGAAGTGTTACCTTATTTTTTCATAGGAGTGTCCTCATTGTTTACATAAGAAATCCTATATATAATACAAAATTCAATTCAAATTATTGAGTTTGATTTAAGTTAAAGCTTATAACCAAATTCAGTTAAATACCCGAAAATGTAATGAAATGCAAATAAGTAAATTTGTTTTTTTGCCAAACCTCAATCCAAACAAAAATATAATGAAATTTAATATTTATTATATGTCATATTTTAAAAGTACAACTTTTATTTGTATAAAAATTCAAAATATGATGGCTTGGTTTTGTTCGATCCAATCAAACTACGAATAAATCAAGTAACCATCATGTGAATATATGAATATAAATATTTGTTTCTAAAATTGAGTTTAGCTATAAATTACCGATCTGTACAAGTTAAAATTAATGAATATCTTAAAGGCGTCATATAAATAGGCAAGATTAAGCAAACATTTGAAAATCAGGCTATACTCGAAATATCATGAAAAAAATGGTAAACGTATATCAAAAAACGTACTCTGTTTGTTGTGGTGGAATAACTAAGGGAAATTAATTTCATCGTCCCTGAATTATATATATTTTTTGTCTAAGTCCCTGAAGTATAAATATAAATTTATATCTAATCTAACTTTTGAATTTCTCTCATTGCAGTCCTGTCCTTTAAATTTTTAAGTTACGCATTTTTTAGGTGAAAAACGATTTTTAAGTTGAAAATTGAGTTTCGAAGATTAAACAGTTTCTTGGTGAAGAACTTCACCGGAAAAAGAAAGGACACCCTATCGGAATCTGGGCAACCCAGTTTTCGACCAGTAATGCTCCCAATTCCGGCGAACATCCAACAAGATCTGGTGAACTCGAATTATGATACACAAAATTGACCCAAAAATTCACATGAAGATCGTATATAGTGATAAAAATATCAAACGAGTCTATTAGGCTAATTTATACTCCTAAATAAAATCAAATCATGTCGGAAAAACCCGAGGAAACACCGGCGGCACAAGAATTTTCTGGCAAGCTAATTCGAATACTAAAATCACGAAAATTATATGAACATGCTCACAATCGTACGATCTATTAATCTACATCATTAAAATCACTAAAAAGCTATTCGAATCAAAACAATATTCAAGTCAAAATTTAGAAATTACCCAAACCAAATTTTGATGGGTGTAGATAGATAGTGAATTGAAGAATGAGCAATTTGGTTACTCAACTTGGATTTGGACACTAAAATCACCTTCAAAATTGTCCCTCGATTCTCTTAAACTTCAAGAATGTTCTTCACAACTAATTACCTATTTTTTATTTGTTTTTATAAGATGCCACATTATTAAAAAGTAACGGCGTAACTTAAAATCTAACAGAAGGATGCGATTAGAAAAATGAAAATTTTACTTACTTATCAATTTATATTTATAGTTCATGAAACTAGAAAAAAGGACTATAGTTCATGGAATTTAAAATTATTTTTTCAATAACTAATGGTACGATAAAAAACTGGCCAGAACTATATAAGTATCAGTGTATTTATGTTTAAAGATTTATATCAAGAAAAAGATTATACAAGATTGTTCCTATTAGTAATATACTTTTTCTTCTTAATACAATTTATAAATATCATTATATTTAGTAATTAATTATTTATAACATATTATTGTAACATTATATACAATTCATCGAGAAAAAACTAAAGTTTTGCACATCAGTATCGTGCTTGGTATTTTTCTAAAGATGTCACATTTCTGATATATCTCATTGGTTTCTTCCCGCGAGTGCATCCGCTGGAATTCGATTGTGATACAAAGATGAAGTAGATAAATTTGTTTTTTCAACCCACTGGGGGTTGATTTAAGTACTCAAAAACTAGTTGTCGCCTTCAAGAAATGCAGAAAGAAGCGCCCAAAAGTCCTCGTCCATTCCCTAATATCATTTTCATAAGGATTCAATAAGATTATGTAGATGTTTATTAGTTTTAGAATTTGAACTGCTAAGCTACTACAATAAGCTATGATGGTACCTGCTGATCATCATCAGACGACGGATTTCCTATCAATTCAAAACTGGAAGTCTCCGTATTGTTTGCTGAGTTCGCAATGCATCCAGTATCAGGCTTCTATAATATGTGACATGTACAGTATGAGTTAAGCATTAAAGTTGATGAGCATAAGAGACTCATGTTCATTTTAAACACATGGTACTTAATTATGCAGTACCCTGTAGATTTAGGAAGATGAAGTATATATAGTTGCAAAAGAAGAATAATTAGTTCGTCAAGTACCGTTTCTGCAATATCATATATAAATAAATTTACATATATTAAGTATATACCTCATCAAGATTTGTGTGCACCTTGTTAGCATTGGCATGTCTTTATTTCCAGAAAGGCATGTCCAAAATCAAAATTGTTTCCGACATAGCAGTCTTGATTTTGGTTCTGCATGCGGTAACACGTAGAGGAAAAAGTTGGAGAAAATCGATTACGAATTATATATCGATATCTAAATAATTTTACATGTATTAAGTATGTACCTCATCAAGTTTATGTGTGCCTTGATTGCATTTGGCATGTCTTTGTTTACCAGAAAAGCATCTCCAAAATTACATGATTTTTAATGTAGTAGTCTTGATTGTTGTTCTACATGCGATGACACGTAAAGGAGAAAGATAAATATAATCATGTAGCAATATATCAATATCTAAATAATTTACCATACAATAAGTATACACCTCATTAAGGTTTGTGGGCACCTTTTCAGCATATGCCATGTCTTTGTGTTCCACAAAAGCATCCCCAAAGTCAAAATTGTTTATGACATAGCAGTCTTGATTGATGACCTACATGTTAAAACACTTGTATCATGCTTCTATGATATATGTAACATATATAGTTTGAGTTAAGTATTGAAGTTGATGAGCATAAGAGACTGATGTTTATTTTTAACTCATGGTATTTTAATTTCTTAATTTCCATTAACATCTCATACTAGTAGAGTTATCAAGTTAATTCTAAATAATAGTAATTCTAATTTCATGTAAAATGCTTTTTATTATAAATGAAAAAAAACTCCAAAAAAGTCCTTATGCAACAGATCAGAAAGTTACAGATGCACTAACCTCACTTAGGTTTCCTTTATCCCAAAATACGAGCTCCTCCACTGCGGTGGTATTGTTGTTGTCCGAATTTGTCCTGTTCACTCCACCACATATATAATGGAGTCGAATTAAGGTTATAAAGTATTTAATAAATTGTTCTGGTTAAATTTTACTATGTCAACTATGTACCTCATCAAGGTTTGTGGGCACATGATTTGATAATGGGTATTTACCTTTCAAAAAACAAACCGCTCTTGAAAGGATATTACATACAAGTATTGCACTAGTAAATAATTTTTTAAGCATAATCATTGATAAATTACTTACCTCCGGCAGTGAATTTAGTTTTCGGTGGAGCTTTTCTTCATTGTTTATATTAGAAAATCCTACACATAAATTAAAAATTACGTTAATGAATTTTATTACGTTTAAATCCACTATTTATTAAAATTAAATATATAAACACAATCCATTACAAGTTTGATTTTGGCTACAACTGAACAAAATCGGCAAAAATACCACAAAAATGTATAATAAATGTCAAAATTTCATGCCAAACTTGAATTAAAACCAAATATTTAAATTAAATTAAATTAAATTTAATATTTGTATTTAGGTTTTAAAATTAAAAGTTTTTATGTTTAGAAAAGTTCCAATATGATGCTTGGTTTAGTTCAATACAGTCAAACTATATAAAAAAAGTAATCACAGTGTACATGAATGTATTATATCAATTTTCTAAAATATAAAATTTGGTTCACCTATCACTTACGAAAAAAATATATGATAGTGTACATGAATGCATATATCAATTTTCTAAAATAAAAAATTGGGTTGAACTATCACTTAGCAATTCGAATGAGGAAAAAGTTAAAAGAAACCGAAGTGTGAAAATTTGTACCGTCATCATACGAGAGCGAGAAAATATCGAGCAATATTTGGTAAATCTAAACAACTGAAATATCATGCAAAAAGTGCAAGACCGGGAAATTGTACTGCTTTGATTTTTTTTGTGGGAGAAATTAACATTATAATTAAAATTTGGGTAAAGAAGATCGATTTTAATGTATTCAATGCTTCAAGAGTGATATCGATTCTCAATTATGTAAAATTTGAGATTCGGAGGAGAGTTTTGGAGAAATAATAGGAAACAGAGATGGTTGCAGGAATAAGATGCAAGATCTGAATTTTAATAAAAGTAGTTTGAAAAGTGTAGAAAATTCTAGAAGCTCCGAGAGCATAGTAGACTCCGATGGATGTATTTATTGAAAATTGGGCTTAATCTTAGATAAATAAACTATGTTGGACATATATTAGTAAAATTAGAATATAATCTTATGAAATTTTTTGTTAGAGGCCCAAAAGTTAAACAAAACTAACCTGATATTAGCCCAATTTATTTAGCCCAATTTATTTGTTATATTTGTCATGACGATAAGCCGAATCCACCAAATTATTCTACTAGTTAATATGAAATACCGTAATATCCCATTTTTATAGTATTTTCTTGTTTAATCTTCATCATTTACTCTTTTGTATAATATTGATTTTCCATCTATTTATGTAATATAACTATGTATGAATAGGTTTCGATTTGGTATATAAATTTGTTAATGTGGTATAGACGATATTTTTAAGTGTACATCATGCTTTTATTAAAATTATCTGCAATAATACAAGAAAAATGTGTAAATACAACTGTTTCTGGTTATATTTAGCTAAATATAACCGGTTTTTAGACCGATAATAAATACGGGAGTAATATTTAATAAGTCGGTTGTATTTAGTACTAAATTCGGTCGTTTTTTCTGTTATATTTACTTTTGTTGAAAATTCAAAATCTCGCCCAAAATTACATTTTTTTGGAAATTCCTCTGATATACTAAAATCTAATGTAGTCGGTTGCCTGTGTAAAATTAAACAAATTTAAAAATATGATCCAACCCCTAATTTCAACCACCCAAATATTATAGTCTAAATTCTAATTTCGAGAAAATTGTATCTCAATGATCCGTTGGTGATTTAGATTCTCTATACGTTAAAACTCTTAGACTAAACAGATTATTTGCTAAAATGTTGAATTAAAGCCAGTAGTAATAGAATGTGTAAGAGATGCTGTATTACAATAGTCTTGTAGGTTTATTTATTTGTATGGGTTCGCATATGTTTATTGTTTGAATATTAAAATATATTTAACTAGATTATAATTAATAATGTATTTGACGAGATAACGGCTCAAACTAAATTTTTATCCAAATAGGCTCAAATTAAATTTCTATCTAAATTATAATAATTTTTATTATTAATACGGGTGTTTGACGGGAGGGGATGAAACTAATTTTTATCTAAATTATAATAATTTTTTATTAGTATTGTGTGTGACGGGAGAGCGACTCAAACTATTTTATCTAAATTATACTAAATTTTTATTAGAATTGTATTTGACGAGAAAGCCGCTCAAACTAATTTTATGTAATAATAATATTAGTTCATACTAGAATTTATCTAATTTGTTTTTTATTTCATCACGCGTTGTCCTAACAAAACTTCACAGTTAGTACGATTATTATCTGCTATAGATTACGTGATATAAATTGGTATCATTAAAAAAATGTACAAAATTTTGTTTTATTATGTATATTATAATGGGTGTCAGCCTAACAAAGCGTGATACAAAATGAGAAATAATTATGAATAATTAATTTTTTTGTTATAGTTCATTTTTTTTGTAAATAAATTTCATATGATATTTTTTAAAAATATTTGTTTAGGACCGCTGCGCAGCGCGACTTTGTTGACTAGTCTATATATATAAAAGGAAAATCCCACCGAAGTTTCAAAATCGTCTGAAATTATTTATCTATTTTCTAGAGCTCCTCTATTTTATTCAATAAAAATTAATTTCTTTATATGCATTCAAATTAATAGGGAAGATAATAAATATTTAGAAGTCAATCCTATTTAAAATTTGTGTTATCGAATTAATACGAAAAATAAAAGTGTTTTAAAAGTCAATCCTATTTAGAATATATTTAACCAATTTTATCTTTTTCTCAATTAATCTAAATCATAATTTCATATTTAAATCAGAGCCTATTATATAAAGGAGTATATACATTCGAATTAATAAGGAAGATAGTAATATTATAATTTTAATAATTTATTTTAACAACTCATTATTTATTAAAAAATTAAAATTATAATTTTGATCAATTTTATGATAAATTCCATTAACAAGAGTGTGCGGTGAAATTTAGAATAATGTTTATTTATACTTTATTTGTAAAAATAATCGAGATCTAATGATTAAAATACATTTATTTTTTTTTAATTTTTTTTATCATAGCACTAAAATATATAGATCTTAATATCTATAATATTGGATCATTCATAAACATATTAAAAAAAAGAAAACATCATTATGAGACTAAACACCAGTAAGAAGTACGGGTCAAACTACTAGTTGGCTGTTAAAATAGCAAACCAAATACATTTATTTTTTCTAAATTTTTTATCTTATCACTAAAGTATATAATATTGACATCTGTAAGGTTAGATCATTCATAAACATTTTTTAAAAAATCAAAACATCGGTATGGGACTATCACTAGTAAGAAGTACTGGTCAAACTCCTAGTTGACTGTTAAAATATCAAACCAAATGCATTTGTTTTCCTAATTTTTTTATCATATCACTAAAATATTTAAATATTGACATTTTTAAGATTGGATCATTCATAAACATTTTTTAAAAAATCGAAACATCGATATTGGACTAAAACTAGTAAAAAGTACTGGTCAAACTACTAGTTGACTATTAAATATCAAATCAAATGTATTTATTTTTTTTCTAAATTTTTTATTATATGACTAAAATATAGATATCCTTACATCCTTACGGTTGGATTATTCATAAACATTTTTTTAAAAAATTGAACATTAGTATCAAACTAAATACTAGTAAGAAGTACTGGTCAAACTACTTGTTAACTGTTAAAATAACAAACCAAATACATTTATTTTTTTCTAAATTTTTTATCATATCACTAATTATATAGATCCTCACATCTTTACGGTTGGATCATTTATAAATATTTTTAAAAACTCGAAACATCGGTACGGGACTAAACACCAGTAAGAATAACTAGTCAAACTACTAGTTGATTTTTAAAATAGTAAACCAAATACATTTATTTTTTTCTAATTTTTTTATCATATCATTAAAATATATATATCTTGACATACTTATGGTTGGATCATTCATAAGCATTTTTTAAAAAATCGAAACATCGATACGAGACTAAACACTGGTAAGAATAACTGGTCAAACTACCAGTTGACTGTTAAAATAGCAAACCAAATATTTTTTTTTCTAAATTTTTATCATATCATTAAAACATATAGATCTTGACATTCTTAGGATCATTCATAAACATTTTTTAAAAAATCGAAATATCGGTACGGGACTAAAGACTAATAAGAATATATAACTGGTCAAACTACTAGTTGACTGTTAAAATAGCAAACCGAATACATTTATTTTTTTCTAAATTTTTTATCATATCAGTAAAATATATATCTTGACATCCTTACGGTTGGATCATTCATAAACATTTTTTAAAAAATTAAACATCAATATGTGACTAAATACTAGTAAGAAGTACTGGTCAAACTACTAGTTGACTATTAAAATAGGTAAACCAAATATATTATTTTTTTCTAAAAATTTATCAGATCCACTAAAATATATAAATTTTTTAAAAAAATCAAAAAATTAGTTTGGGACTAAACACTAGCAAGAAGATTGGTCAAACTACTGATTGATTGTTAAAATAGCAAACCAAATACGTTAATTTTTTTCTAAAATTTATATCATATCACTAAAATATATAAATCTTAATATTTATTTCGTGAATAGCTCAGTTCGCATATAACTTGTACAAAATTAATAAGTTACTTAAATAATTTATTTAAAAAAATTAAATTGTGAAAATAATTAATATTAACCCAATGCATTCATAATAGATAAATACAATTGATTTCTACTAAAATTACAATTTTTAAAAAAGCGAAAAATTTCCCCCACTTTTGCAACCAACATTTAAAAGTGCTGGAAATTTCCCGTCATTTCAAAATATCAAATTCGACCAAAACGGTTGAATTTCGGAGTGTCGAAAAATTGGCTGGCGGGAAAATTTCCCTCATTTTTTAAAAAGGCTAAATTCGACTGTATGGGGTTGAATTTAGAAGTACCTCTAAATTCAACCGTACACCCATTTTTTTGGTAAGGCTAAATTCGACCGAATGCGGTCGAATTTAGGAGTATTGCTAAATTCAACCGCATACGTTTGCATTTGTTGCTAAATTCGGACCGCGTAAATACGGCTGTAAATAAATATGACCGCATGGCGGTTGAATTTAGCCGCACGCCTTAAATTCAACCGAAAAGGGTTGTATTTGACCCTGGTGTATTTAAGCGATTGTATTGAGCCTTATTTCTTGTAGTGATGATAGGGAAGTAAACTTAAATGAAACGTATGAAAGTGGTAAAAATACTAGTGGTACGTGACATGGGATTTTATGTTAGTAGTAAGGAGAGTGATCAAGAATTTTGTTATGCAAACCCCTGGAATTGGGATAATAAATATATAAATGAGATTCTATAAGTTGGTCATATATTTGTTACTAAAACAATTTTTAGGTAAAGTCCTATAAAGAGAATTTGACCAAACCAATATTCCTGTAAAAAAAAGTTGCATCCAAATTTAAATCGAAGAACTACCGTCTTTCCGTCTTTATATCAGACATAAAAGATGGGATGAGCTCTTTATAAACCTTAATTGATAGATTGTATAAATGGGAAAATGGGTGATTACGTGGGTTTGAGTAATATAATTTGGTCACATACAAGCTTTTAGCTGAGGTGCACATGCCACTTTTTCATCTTTCTATCCAATTTTTAAGGCAATAACAAGAGACCTGGAGAAAATAATTTGAATTAAAGTTTTTGATTTTGTATGATCCAATTAAAAGTTAGTAGTAAGTTCAATGACTTAAATTCCATTTAACCCTTATTAATATATGAGGCCTTAACTTTTGCCCTTATGTGCTTTAATGCTGGAGTAAAAATTATAATATTTAATTTCTATTTTTAGTTTCTATTTCATTGGAAAAATTTTTAGATACCATATCAAATTATGTAAAAATATGTACACAAGTTAAACCATCATATATGACAAGCCACACACAAGATATACTTTGTAACAAAGACCTTCCGATAAGCAATAACAATTTAAAGTGTTAATTGCCTTATAAAAATTGGTTTTGGGGGGCTAGCACAAAGCCGGTATAAAAGGTAATAATATAAATAACTAAAGTTTGGAGTTACGATGATTACTTAAATTTTATTTGTATTGTATATTATTTGTATTTTTTAAATTATATACATATTTATTACGAACGGTGTCACCATAAAAAAATCTTGACCAGAAAATTAGTATAAATCAGTATATATATAGCACTTCTCTTAAAAAATATTTATTTAATATTTGAAAATAAATATTTTACAAAACCTCATATGAAATTTCACTTTCTCGGAATTCACTTCTAATTGGAAAATAATATTAAAATTCAGATTTCCTACTTTAGGTCTTATATATAAGGTAAGGAGAGACCTATATTAATTAAAACTATATTAACTTATTCAAATTAGAAAAGAAAAAATAAATTCCTTATATAATAATTAAAACTTATTTTAACTTATTCGAATTAGAAAAGAACAATGAGTTCCTTTTAAGTATTCGGAATACAAAAATAAATAAATTACAATAACTATATATAAAAATGAAGATTATTTGAGATGTAAACAATGAGTAATGATCCAAGGCCATGGAAGGTAAGAGGGATCGATAAGCCATCCATTTAGAAATCTTTAATATTGTTTACGGTAACACTCGTTTTGTTTTTTGTTTTAATTTTGCAGGTCGTCGGCTTTCGGGTGTATATAAAGATATCCAATATAATATTATTTATTTGTATGGGTTCGCATATGTTTATTGTTTGAATATTAAAATATATTTTAACTAGATTATAATTTTTTTATATTAATAATGTATTTGACGAGGAAAACGGCTCAAACTAATTTTTTATCCAAATAGGCTCAAATTAAATTTTTATCTAAATTATAATAATTTTTATTATTAATACTTGTGTTTGACGGGAGAGGATGAAACTAATTTTTATCTAAATTATAATAATTTTTTATTAGTATTGTGTGTGACGGGAGAGCGACTCAAACTAATTTTATCTAAATTATACTAAATTTTTATTAGAATTGTATTTGATGAGAAAGCCACTCAAACTAATTTTATGTAATAATATATTAGTTCATACTAGAATTTATCTAATTTGTTTTTTATTTCATAACGCGTTGTCGTAACAAAACTTCACAGTTAGTACGATTATTATCTGCTATAGATTACGTGATATAAATTGGTATCATTAAAAAAATGTACAAAATTTTGTTTTATTATGTATATTATAATGGGTGTCAGCCTAACAAAGCGTGATACAAAATGAGAAATTATTATGAATAATTAATTTTTTTGTTATAGTTCATTTTTTTTGTAAATAAATTTCATATGATATTTTTCAAAAATATTTGTTTAGGACCGCTGCGCAGCGCGACTTTGTTGACTATTCTTTATATATATAAAGGAAAATCCCACCGAAGTTTCAAAATCGTCTGCAAATTATTTATCTATTTTTCTAGAGCTCCTCTATTTTTATTCAATAAAAATTAATTTCTCTATATGCATTCAAATTAATAGGGAAGATAATAAATATTTAGAAGTCAATCATATTTAGAATTTGTGTAATTGAATTAATAAGAAAAATAAAAGTGTTTAAAAGTCAATCCTATTTAGAATATATTTAACCAATTTTATCTTTTTCTCAATTAATCTAAATCATAATTTCATATTTAAATCAGAAGCCTATTATATAAAGGAATATATACATTCGAATTAATAAGGAAGATAGTAAATATTTAGAAGTCAATATTATTTAGAATTTGTTGATATCTTTTTTACATTTTTCTCAAGTAACTTAAATCATAAATTACTATTTGAATTGAAGTTCAAGCCTATTATATAAAAGAGTATTCTGGATATATAAAAAGTAAAACTTCCAGACCTCTAATAAGAATCATATTTATCTATTTTTCTTGAACTTCTTTGTTTTTAAATTTTAGGAGTGATATTATTGGTCTCTTGTGTCAGCTAGACTATGAAATGCGTGGGCACACTCAAATATTGATTTGATATGATAGTCTATTCATTCATCAAGGAAACTTGGATTAAACTATGACGCAGATGACACATTACATGCCTCTAGTTTAATCTATCATATTTGGTCAAAGAGATTATATTACATTATACATTATTCACGAAAGATTTAATCGATCATCGATTCAATTATTATTACTTGGGTAGCAATGATGTATTACTAGATGCCGCTAATTGTTTATGATTTATATTAGATTTAAAATTCGTTGTCCAACGTAATAATAACCTATAGGGTCACACACAAAGAATGCTTGAATGATTATTTAATTTAAATTGGATTTAAATTAAATTAAAATTCTTCGAATTAATTATAATATTAATTAAGTATGAGTTAATTAATTAGATAAATAATGATATTCAAATTTACTAATATCAATTATGAAATTCAGTTGTTAAATAATTAAGTGTGACTTAATTATTATACAAATAGGAATTTTGAATTGATAATAACTCCTAATTAGTTAAGAGTTATAATTCTTTTTCTACTCTCTATATAATATTTCTTGTGTGGCTGATTTTGGGTATTAGACTTTTACTAAAACCCTAACTACCAAAAGAGAAGATGGACAGAGTAAGAAGAAACGATTTTGTGCTAGTACACATCCAATCCTTGAGTTCCAGCATTCGTGTGGATACCAATAGAGCGTACATCGCGAGAGAGGGATGCGTGGTGGTTGAACAATCTTTAGATCTCTATTATTCAACCCATTTGTAAAGCTTCTTAAGGTAAACAATCTGATCTACGAATTAAATATCAGTTTTTCACATGGATCCCGCGGTGGGTTTCAAAAATTCAGGTTTTTCACGTATTTAATTACTGATCCCGTTGCGTTTATGTGCTCGAAACCCTTCACTTTCATCGCCATCAATCTTCCTCGCCTGTCTGTTTTCCTCTATTCTCAAGCCTCTTTGTCCCCCTCGTCTCTCTTTTGTTCTCTTTTCGAACCCCTCTCTATCTCTCTCTCCGTTTGTCTCTTTCTGTCATCATAAACACGACCCACAGAGCGTGTACACTATTACACATGAAACCACCTTCCCAACTGTCAATTTCTCCCCCGACCAGTGGGTCTCTACTTCAACCCATGTTTCTCCGTTAATAAACAATCAACATCATAAAATTGTTGATATTGAGATTTTGGGTTATCATGGTGGGTAACTGTTGAACATGAACCCTAATTTTTAATTTGGGTTATTTGTCATATAATTTAAACATTTGTTCTATTTAACGGAAAATTTAACGAGAGGGGCGCAGAGCCTCGATATTGTTGACAAATTCAACAACTAGCCATTACACTGGCACGAATAAAGATTTAACCATTTTCGTCAAAATGAACAAAGTTCATGCCAATATAGTGCAATTAAGTCTAAAATTATTAATAAATTACATACCTCGAAATGTGAACTTTTAGAAATGTAAATATTTTTACTTCTAGTGTGCATGATTTTAAATATATAAAAAGGAGAAAAGTATTATATGGATAAATTCAAAATTTTTAAAGGAAATTACATATCTCTAAAAGAGATTAAGTTTTCGACTAATAACGTATGCGTGACTTCAACTATATATAAATAAAAAATATTATATGGATAAATACAAAATTTTCAAGGGAAATTAGAGACCTCTAAAAGAGGTCAAAGTTCCGAATCTTGACGTGTAAATAATTATGGATGAATTCAAAATTTTCAAAGAAACATACATAGCTCGAAGTGTTACCTTATTTTTTCATAGAGTGTCTCATTGTTTACATAAGAAATCCTATATATAATACAAAATTAAATTCAAATTATCGAGTTTGATTTAAGTTAAAGCTTATAACCAAATTCAGTTAAATACCCGAAAATGTAATGAAATGCAAATAAGTAAATTTGTTTTTTGCCAAACCTCAATCCAAACAAAAAATATAATGAAATTTAATATTTATTATATGTCATATTTTAAAAGTACAACTTTTATTTGTATAAAAATTCAAAATATGATGCTTGGTTTTGTTCGATCCAATCAAACTACGAATAAATCAAGTAACCATCATGTGAATATATGAACATAAATATTTGATTTCTAAAATTAAGTTTAGCTATAAATTACCGATCTGTACAAGTTAAAATTGATGAATATCTTAAAGGCATCATATAAATAGGCAAAGATTAAGCAAATATTTGAAAATCAGGCTATACTCGAAATATCATGAAAAAAATGGTAAACTTATATCAGAAAACGTACTCTGTTTGTTGTGGTGGAATAACTAAGGGAAATTAATTTCATCATCCCTGAATTATATATATTTTTTTGTCTAAGTCCCTGAAGTATAAATATAAATTTATATCTAATCTAACTTTTGAATTTCTCTCATTGCAGTCCTTCCTTTAAATTTTTAAGTTACGCAGTTTTTAGGTGAAAAACGATTTTTAAAGTTGAAAATTGAGTTTCGAAGATTAAACAGTTTCATGGTGAAGAACTTCGCCGGAAAAAGAAAGGACACCCTATCGGAATCTGGGCAACCCAGTTTTCGACCAGTAATGCTCCCAATTCCGGCGAACATCCAACAAGATCTGGTGAACTCGAATTTATGATACACCAAAATTGACCCAAAAATTCAATGAAGATCGTATATAGTGATAAAAAATATCAAACGAGTCTATTAGGCTAATTTATACTCCTAAATAAAATCAAATCATGCCGGAAAAACCAAGAACACCGGTGGCACAAGAATTTTCTGGCAAGGCTAATTCGAATACTAAAATCACGAAAATTATATGAACATGCTCACAATCGTACGATCTATTAATCTACATCATTAAAATCACTAAAAAGCTATTCGAATCAAAACAATATTCAAGTCAAAATTTAGAAATTACCCAAACCAAATTTTGATGGTGTAGATAGATAGTGAATTGAAGAATGAGCAATTTGGTTACTCAAACTTGGATTTTGGACACTAAAATCACCTTCAAAATTGTCCTCGATTCTCTTAAACTTCAAGAATGTTCTTCACAACTAATTACATATTTTTTATTTATTTTTATAAGATGCCACATTATTAAAAAGTAACGGCGTAACTTAAAATCTAACAGAAGGATTGCGATTAGAAAAATTGAAAATTTTAATTACTTATCAATTTATATTTATAGTTCATGTAACTAGAAAAAAGTGACTATAGTTCATGGAATTTAAAATTATTTTTTCAATAACTAATGGTACGATAAAAAACTGGCCAGAATATATAAGTATCAGTGTATTTAATGTTTAAAGATTTATATCAAGAAAAAAGATTATACAAGATTGTTCCTATTAGTAATATACTTTTTTTCTTAATACAATTTATAAATATATCATTATATTTTAGTAATAATTTATTTATAACACATTATTTGTAACATTATATACAATATCATTCGAGAAAAAAACTAAAGTTTTGCACATCAGTATCGTGCTTGTATTTTTCTAAAGATGTCACATTTCTGATATATCTCCTGGTTTCTTCCCGCGAGTGCATCCGCTGGAATTCGATTGTGATACAAAGATGAAGTAGATAAATTTGTTTTTTCAACCCACTGGGGGTTGATTTAAGTACTCAAAACTAGTTGTCGCCTTCAAGAAATACAGAAAGAAGCGCCCAAAAGTCCTCGTCCATTCCCTAATATCATTTCATAAAGGATTCAATAAGATTATGTAGATGTTTATAGTTTTAGAATTTGAACTGCTAAGCTACTACAATAAGCTATGATGGTACCTGCTGATCATCATCAGACGGCGGATTTCCTATCAATTCAAAACTGGAAGTCTCCGTATTGTTTGCTGAGTTCGCAATGCATCCAGTATCATGCTTCTATAATATGTGATATGTACAGTATGAGTTAAGCATTAAAGTTGATGAGCATAAGAGACTCATGTTCATTTTAAACACATGGTACTTAATTATGCAGTACCCTATAGATTTAGGAAGATGAAGTATATATAGTTGCAAAAGAAGAATAATTAGTTCGTCAAGTACCGTTTCTGCAATATCAATATATAAATAAATTTACATATATTAAGTATATACCTCATCAAGATTTGTGTGCACCTTGTTAGCATTTGGCATGTCTTTATTTCCCAGAAAGGCATGTCCAAAATCAAAATTGTTTCCGACATAGCAGTCCTGATTTTGGTTCTGCATGCGGTAACACGTAGAGGAAAAAGTTGGAGAAAATCGATTACGAAGTTATATATCGATATCTAAATAATTTTAAATGTATTAAGTATGTACCTCATCAAGTTTATGTGTGCCTTGATTGCATTTGGCATGTCTTTGTTTACCAGAAAAGCATCTCCAAAATTAACATGGTTTTTAATGTAGTAGTCTTGATTGTTGTTCTACATGCGATGACACGTAAAGGAGAAAGATAAATATAATCATGTAGCAATATATCAATATCTAAATAATTTACCATACAATAAGTATACACCTCATTAAGGTTTGTGGTCACCTTTTCAGCATATGCCATGTCTTTGTGTTCCACAAAAGCATCCCCAAAGTCAAAATTGTTTATGACATAGCAGTCTTGATTTATGACCTACATGTTAAAACACTTGTATCATGCTTCTATGATATATGTAACATATATAGTTTGAGTTAAGTATTGAAGTTGATGAGCATAAGAGACTGATGTTTATTTTTAACTCATGGTATTTTAATTTCTTAATTTCCATTAACATCTCATACTAGTAGAGTTATCAAGTTAATTCTAAATAATAGTAATTCTAATTTCATGTAAAATGCTTTTTATTATAAATGAAAAAAAAACTCCAAAAAAGTCTTATGCAACAGATCAGAAAAGTTACAGATGCACTAACCTCACTTAGGTTTCCTTTATCCCAAAATACGAGCTCCTCCACTGCGGTGGTATTGTTGTTGTCCGAATTTGTCCTGTTCACTCCACCACATAATATAATGGAGTCGAATTAAGGTTTAAAAGTATTTTAATAAATTGTTCTGGTTAAATTTTACTTATGTCAACTATGTACCTCATCAAGGTTTGTGGGCACATGATTTGATAATGGGTATTTACCTTTCAAAAAACAAACCGCTCTTGAAAGGATATTACATACAAGTATTGCACTAGTAAATAATTTTTTAAGCATAATCATTGATAAATTACTCACCTCCGGCAGTGAATTTAGTTTTCGGTGGAGCATTTTCTTCATTGTTTATATTAGAAATCCTACACATAAATTAAAATTACGTTAATGAATTTTATTACGTTAAATCCACATATTTATAAAATTAAATAATATAAACACAATCCATTACAAAGTTTGATTTTGGCTACAACTGAACAAAATCGTCAAAAATACCCAAAAATGTATAATAAATGTCAAAATTTCATGCCAAACTTGAATTAAACCAAATATTTAAATTAAATTAAATTAAATTTAATATTTGTATTTAGGTTTTAAAATTAAAAGTTTTTATGTTTAGAAAAGTTCCAAATATGATGCTTGGTTTAGTTCAATACAGTCAAACTATATAAAAAAAGTAATCATAGTGTACATGAATGTATATATCAATTTTCTAAAATAGAAAATTTGGTTCACCTATCACTTACGAAAAAAATATATGATAGTGTACATGAATGCATATATCAATTTTCTAAAATAAAAAATTGGGTTTAACTATCACTTAGCAATTCGAATGAGGAAAAAGTTAAAAGAAACAGAAGTTTGAAAATTTTGTACCGTCATCATACGAGAGCGGAAAATATCGAGCAATTATTTGTAAATCTAAACAATTGAAATATCATGCAAAAATTGCAAGACCGGAAATTGTACTGCTTTGATTTTTTTGTGTGGAGAAATTAACATTATAATTAAAATTTGGGTAAAGAAGATCGATTTTTAATGTATTCAATGCTTCAAGAGTGATATCGATTCTCAATTATGTAAAAATTTGAGATTCAGAGGAGAGTTTTGGAGAAATAATAGGAAACGGAGATGGTTGCAGTAATAAGATGCAAGATCTGAATTTTAATAAAGTAGTTTGAAAAGTGTAGAAAATTCTAGAAGCTCCGAGAGCATAGTAGACTCCGATGGATGTATTTATTGAAAATTGGGCTTTAATCTTAGGATAAATAAACTATGTTGGACATATATTAGTAAAAATTAGAATATAATCTTATGAAATTTTTTGTTAGAGGCCCAAAAGTTAAACAAAACTAACCTGATATTAGCCCAATTTATTTAGCCCAATTTATTCGTTATATTTGTCATGACGAATAAGCCGAATCCACCAAATTATTCTACTGGTTAATATGAAATACCGTAATATCCCATTTTTATAGTATTTTCTTGTTTAATCTTCATCATTTACTCTTTTGTATAATATTGATTTTCCCATCTATTTATGTAATATAACTATGTATGAATAGGTTTCGATTTGGTATATAAATTTGTTAATGTGGTATAGACGATATTTTTAAGTGTACATCATGCTTTTATTAAAATTATCTGCAATAATACAAGAAAAATGTGTAAATACAACTGTTTCTGGTTATATTTAGCTAAATATAACCGGTTTTTAGACCGATAATAAATACGGGAGTAATATTTAATAAGTCGGTTGTATTTAGTACTAAATTCGGTCGTTTTTTTCTGTTATATTTACTTTTGTTGAAAATTCAAAAATCTCGCCCAAAATTACATTTTTTTGGAAATTCCTCCGATATACTAAAATCTAATGTAGTCGGTTGCCTGTGTAAAATTAAACAAATTTAAAATATGATCCAACCCCTAATTTCAACACACCCAAATATTATAGTCATAAATTCTAATTTCGAGAAAATTGTATCTCAATGATCTGTTGGTGATTTAGATTCTCTATACGTTAAAACTCTTAGACTAAAAAGTTATTTGCTAAAATGTTGAATTAAAGCCAGTAGTAATAGAATGTGTAAGAGATGCTGTATTACAATAGTCTTGTAGGTTTATTTATTTGTATGGGTTCACATATGTTTATTGTTTGAATATTAAAATATATTTAACTAGATTATAATTAATAATGTATTTGACGAGATAACGGCTCAAACTAAATTTTTATCCAAATAGGCTCAAATTAAATTTCTATCTAAATTATAATAATTTTTATTATTAATACGGGTGTTTGGCGGGAGGGGATGAAACTAATTTTTATCTAAATTATAATAATTTTTTATTAGTATTGTGTGTGACGGGAGAGCGACTCAAACTAATTTTATCTAAATTATACTAAATTTTTATTAGAATTGTATTTGACGAGAAAGCCGCTCAAACTAATTTTATGTAATAATAATATTAGTTCATACTAGAATTTATCTAATTTGTTTTTTATTTCATCACGCGTTGTCCTAACAAAACTTCACAGTTAGTACGATTATTATATGTTATAGATTACGTGATATAAATTGGTATCATTAAAAAATGTACAAAATTTTGTTTTATTATGTATATTATAATGGGTGTCAGCCTAACAAAGCGTGATACAAAATGAGAAATAATTATGAATAATTAATTTTTTTTGTTATAGTTCATTTTTTTTGTAAATAAATTTCATATGATATTTTTCAAAAATATTTGTTTAGGACCGCTGCGCAGCGCGACTTTGTTGACTAGTCTATATATATATAAAGGAAAATCCCACCGAAGTTTCAAAATCATCTGAAAATTATTTATCTATTTTTCTAGAGCTCCTCTATTTTTATTCAATAAAAATTAATTTCTTTATATGCATTCAAATTAAAAGGGAAGATAATAAATATTTAGAAGTCAATCCTATTTAAAATTTGTGTTATTGAATTAATAAGAAAAATAAAAGTGTTTAAAAGTCAATCCTATTTAGAATATATTTAACCAATTTTATCTTTTTCTCAATTAATCTAAATCATAATTTCATATTTAAATCAGAAGCCTATTATATAAAGGAGTATATACATTCGAATTAATAAGGAAGATAGTAAATATTATAATTTTATAATTTATTTTAACAACTCATTATTTTATTAAAAAATTAAAATTATAATTTTGATCAATTTTATGATAAATTTCATTAACAAGAGTGTGCGGTGAAATTTAGAATAATGTTTATTTATACTTTATTTGTAAAAATAATCGAGATCTAATGATTAAAATACATTTATTTTTTTTTAATTTTTTTTATCATAGCACTAAAATATATAGATCTTAATATCTATAATATTGGATCATTCATAAACATATTAAAAAAAAGAAAACATCATTATGGGACTAAACACCAGTAAGAAGTACGGGTCAAACTACTAGTTGGCTGTTAAAATAGCAAACCAAATACATTTATTTTTTTCTAAATTTTTTATCTTATCACTAAAATATATAAATATTGACATCTGTAAGGTTAGATCATTCATAAACATTTTTTAAAAAATCAAAACATCGGTATGGGACTATCACTAGTAAGAAGTACTGGTCAAACTCCTAGTTGACTGTTAAAATATCAAACCAAATGCATTTGTTTTTCCTAATTTTTTTATCATATCACTAAAATATTTAAATATTGACATTTTTAAGATTGGATCATTCATAAACATTTTTTTAAAAAATCGAAACATCGATATTGGACTAAAACTAGTAAAAAGTACTGGTCAAACTACTAGTTGACTATTAAATATCAAATCAAATGTATTTATTTTTTTTCTAAATTTTTTATTATATGACTAAAATATATATATCCTTACATCCTTACGGTTGGATTATTCATAAACATTTTTTAAAAAATTGAACATTAGTATCAAACTAAATACTAGTAAGAAGTACTGGTCAAACTACTTGTTAACTGTTAAAATAACAAACCAAATACATTTATTTTTTTCTAAATTTTTTATCATATCACTAAATTATATAGATCCTCACATCTTTACGGTTGGATCATTTATAAATATTTTTTAAAAACTCGAAACATCGGTACGGGACTAAACACCAGTAAGAATAACTGGTCAAACTACTAGTTGATTTTTAAAATAGTAAACCAAATACATTTATTTTTTTCTAATTTTTTTATCATATCATTAAAATATATATATCTTGACATACTTATGGTTGGATCATTCATAAGCATTTTTTTAAAAATCGAAACATCGATACGAGACTAAACACTGGTAAGAATAACTGGTCAAACTACCAGTTGACTGTTAAAATAGCAAACCAAATATTTTTTTTTCTAAATTTTTTATCATATCATTAAAACATATAGATCTTTACATTCTTAGGATCATTCATAAACATTTTTTTAAAAATCGAAATATCGGTACGGGACTAGAGACTAATAAGAATATATAACTGGTCAAACTACTAGTTGACTGTTAAAATAGCAAACCGAATACATTTATTTTTTTCTAAATTTTTTATCATATCAGTAAAATATATATATCTTGACATCCTTACGGTTGGATCATTCATAAACATTTTTTAAAAAATTAAACATCAATATGTGACTAAATACTAGTAAGAAGTACTGGTCAAACTACTAGTTGACTATTAAAATAGTAAACCAAATATATTATTTTTTTCTAAAAATTTATCAGATCACTAAAATATATAGATTTTTTAAAAAAAATCAAAAAATTAGTTTGGGACTAAACACTAGCAAGAAGAATTGGTCAAACTACTGATTGATTGTTAAAATAGCAAACCAAATACGTTAATTTTTTTCTAAAATTTATATCATATCACTAAAATATATATAAATCTTAATATTTATTTCGTGAATAGCTCGGTTCGCATATAACTTGTACAAAATTAATAAGTTACTTAAATAATTTATTTAAAAAAAATTAAATTGTGAAAATAATTAATATTACCCAATGCATTCATAATAGATAAATACAATTGATTTCTACTAAAATTACAATTTTTAAAAAAGCGAAAAATTTCCCCCACTTTTGCAACCAACATTTTAAAAGTGCCGGAAATTTCCCGTCATTTCAAAATATCAAATTCGACCAAAAACGGTTGAATTTAGGAGTGTCGAAAAATTGGCTGGCGGGAAAATTTCCCTCATTTTTTTGAAAAGGCTAAATTCGACTGTATGGGGTTGAATTTAGAAGTACCTCTAAATTCAACCGTACACTCATTTTTTTGGTAAGGCTAAATTCGACCGAATGCGGTCGAATTTAGGAGTATTGCTAAATTCAACCGCATACGTTTGCATTTGTTGCTAAATTCGACCGCGTAAATACGGCTGTAAATAAATATGACCGCATGCGGTTGAATTTAGCCGCACGCCTTAAATTCAACCGAAAAGGGTTGTATTTGACCCCGGTTGTATTTAAGCGATTGTATTGAGCCTTATTTTCTTGTAGTGATGATAGGGAAGTAAACTTAAATGAAACGTATGAAAGTGGTAAAAATACTAGTGATAGTGACATGGGATTTTATGTTAGTAGTAAGGAGAGTGATCAAGAATTTTGTTATGCAAACCCCTGGAATTGGGATAATAAAATATATAAATGAGATTCTATAAGTTGGTCATATATTTGTTACTAAAACAATTTTTAGGTAAAGTCCTATAAAGAGAATTTGACCAAACCAATATTCCTGTAAAAAAAAGTTGCATCCAAATTTAAAATCGAAGAACTACCGTCTTTCCGTCTTTATATCAGACATAAAAGATGGGATGAGCTCTTTATAAACCTTAATTGATAGATTGTATAAATGGGAAAATGGGTGATTACGTGGGTTTGAGTAATATAATTTGGTCACATACAAGCTTTTAGCTGAGGTGCACATGCCACTTTTTCATCTTTCTATCCAATTTTTAAGGCAATAACAAGAGACCTGGAGAAAATAATTTGAATTAAAGTTTTTGATTTTGTATGATCCAATTAAAAGTTAGTAGTAAGTTCAATGACTTAAATTCCATTTAACCCTTATTAATATATGAGGCCTTAACTTTTGCCCTTATGTGCTTTAATGCTGGAGTAAAAATTATAATATTTAATTTCTATTTTTAGTTTCTATTTCATTGGAAAATTTTTTTAGATACCATATCAAATTATGTAAAAATATGTACACAAGTTAAACCATCATATATGACAAAGCCACACACAAGATATACTTTGTAACAAAGACCTTCCCGATAAGGCAATAACAATCTAAAGTGTTAATTGCCTTATAAAAATTGGTTTTGGGGGGCTAGCACAAAGCCGGTATAAAAAGGTAATAATATAAATAACTAAAGTTTGGAGTTACGATGATTACTTAAATTTTATTTGTATTGTATATTATTTGTATTTTTTAAATTATATACATATTTATTACGAACGGTGTCACCATAAAAAATCTTGACAGAAAATTAGTATAAATCAGTATATATATAGCACTTCTCTTAAAAAATATTTATTTAATATTTGAAAATAAATATTTTACAAAACCTCATATGAAATTTCACTTTCTCGGAATTCACTTCTAATTGGAAAATAAATATTAAAATTCAGATTTCCTACTTTAGGTCTTATATATAAGGTAAGGAGAGACCTATATTAATTAAAACTATATTAACTTATTCAAATTAGAAAAGAAAAATAAATTCCTTTTATAATAATTAAAACTTATTTTAACTTATTCGAATTAGAAAAGAACAATGAGTTCCTTTTAAGTATTCGGAATACAAAAATAAATAAATTACAATAACTATATATAAAAATGAAGATTATTTGAGATGTAAACAATGAGTAATGATCCAAGGCCATGGAACGTAAGAGGGATCGATAAGCCATCCATTTAGAAATCTTTAATATTGTTTACGGTAACACTCGTTTTGTTTTTTGTTTTAATTTTGCAGGTCGTCGGCTCTCGGGTGTATATAAAGATATCCAATATAATATTATTTATTTGTATGGGTTCGCATATGGTTATTGTTTGAATATTAAAATATATTTTAACTAGATTATAATTTTTTTATATTAATAATGTATTTGACGAGAAAACGGCTCAAACTAATTTTTTATCCAAATAGGCTCAAATTAAATTTTTATCTAAATTATAATAATTTTTATTATTAATACTTGTGTTTGACGGGAGAGGATGAAACTAATTTTTATCTAAATTATAATAATTTTTTATTAGTATTGTGTGTGACGGGAGAGCGACTCAAACTAATTTTATCTAAATTATACTAAATTTTTATTAGAATTGTATTTGACGAGAAAGCCACTCAAACTAATTTTATGTAATAACAATATTAGTTCATACTAGAATTTATCTAATTTGTTTTTTATTTCATAACGCATTGTCCTAACAAAACTTCACAGTTAGTAAGATTATTATCTGCTATAGATTACGTGATATAAATTGGTATCATTAAAAAAATGTACAAAATTTTGTTTTATTATGTATATTATAATGGGTGTCAGCCTAACAAAGCGTGATACAAAATGATAAATTATTATGAATAATTAATTTTTTTTGTTATAGTTCATTTTTTTTGTAAATAAATTTCATATGATATTTTTCAAAAATATTTGTTTAGGACCGCTGCGCAGCGCGACTTTGTTGACTAGTCTTTATATATATAAAGGAAAATCCCACCGAAGTTTCAAAATCGTCTGAAAATTATTTATCTATTTTTCTAGAGCTCCTCTATTTTTATTCAATAAAAATTAATTTCTTTATATGCATTCAAATTAATAGGGAAGATAATAAATATTTAGAAGTCAATCATACTTAGAATTTGTGTAATTGAATTAATAAGAAAAATAAAAGTGTTTAAAAGTCAATCCTATTTAGAATATATTTAACCAATTTTATCTTTTTCTCAATTAATCTAAATCATAATTTCATATTTAAATCAGAAGCCTATTATATAAAGGAATATATACATTCGAATTAATAAGGAAGATAGTAAATATTTAGAAGTCAATATTATTTAGAATTTGTTGATATCTTTTTTACATTTTTCTCAAGTAACTTAAATCATAAATTACTATTTGAATTGAAGTTCAAGCCTATTATATAAAAGAGTATTCTGGATATATAAAAAGTAAAACTTCGAGACCTCTAATAAGAATCATATTTATCTATTTTTCTTGAACTTCTTTGTTTTTAAATTTTAGGAGTGATATTATTGGTCTCTTGTGTCAGCTAGACTATGAAATGCGTGGGCACACTCAAATATTGATTTGATATGATAGTCTATTCATTCATCAAGGAAACTTGGATTAAACTATGACGCAGATGACACATTATATGCCTCTAGTTTAATCTATAATATTTGGTCAAAGAGATTATATTACATTGTACATTATTCACGAAAGATTTAATCGATCATCGATTCAATTATTATTACTTGGGTAGCAATGATGTATTACTAGATGCCGCTAATTGTTTATGATTTTATATTAGATTTAAAATTCGTTGCCAACGTAATAATAACCTATAGGGTCACACACAAAGAATGCTTGAATGATTATTTAATTTAAATTGGATTTAAATTAAATTAAAATTCTTCGAATTAATTATAATATTAATTAAGTATGAGTTAATTAATTAGATAAATAATGATATTCAAATTTACTAATATCAATTATGAAATTCAGTTGTTAAATAATTAAGTGTAACTTAATTATTATACAAATAGGAATTTTGAATTAATAATAACTCCTAATTAGTTAAGAGTTATAATTCTTTTTCTACTCTCTATATAATATTTCTTGTGTGGCTGATTTTGGGTATTAGACTTTTACTAAAACCCTAACTACCAAAAGAGAAGATGGACAGAGTAAGAAGAAACGATTTTGTGCTAGTACACATCCAATCCTTGAGTTCTAGCATTCGTGTGGATACCAATAGAGCGTACATCGCGAGAGAGGGATGCGTGGTGGTTGAACAATCTTTAGATCTCTATTATTCAACCCATTTGTAAAGCTTCTTAAGGTAAACAATCTGATCTACGAATTAAATATCAGTTTTTCACATGGATCCCGCGGTGGGTTTCAAAAATTCAGGTTTTTCACGTATTTAATTACTGATCCCGTTGCGTTTATGTGCTCGAAACCCTTCACTTTCATCGCCATCAATCTTCCTCGCCTGTCTGTTTTCCTCTATTCTCAAGCCTCTTTGTCCCCCTCGTCTCTCTTTTGTTCTCTTTTCGAACCCCTCTCTATCTCTCTCTCCGTTTGTCTCTTTCTGTCATCATAAACACGACCCACAGAGCGTGTACACTATTACACATGAAACCACCTTCCCAACTGTCAATTTCTCCCCCGACCAGTGGGTCTCTACTTCAACCCATGTTTCTCCGTTAATAAACAATCAACATCATAAAATTGTTGATATTGAGATTTTGGGTTATCATGGTGGGTAACTGTTGAACATGAACCCTAATTTTTAATTTGGGTTATTTGTCATATAATTTAAACATTTGTTCTATTTAACGGAAAATTTAACGAGAGGGGCGCAGAGCCTCGATATTGTTGACAAATTCAACAACTAGCCATCACACTGGCACGAATAAAGATTTAACCATTTTCGTCAAAATGAACAAAGTTCATGCCAATATAGTGCAATTAAGTCTAAAATTATTAATAAATTACATACCTCGAAATGTGAACTTTTAGAAATGTAAATATTTTTACTTCTAGTGTGCATGATTTTAAATATATAAAAAGGAGAAAAGTATTATATGGATTAATTCAAAATTTTTAAAGGAAATTACATATCTCTAAAAGAGATTAAGTTTTCGACTAATAACGTATGCGTGACTTCAACTATATATAAATAAAAAATATTATATGGATAAATCCAAAATTTTCAAGGGAAATTAGAGACCTCTAAAAGAGGTCAAAGTTCCGAATCTTGACGTGTAAATAATTATGGATGAATTCAAAATTTTCAAAGAAACATACATAGCTCGAAGTGTTACCTTATTTTTTCATAGAGTGTCTCATTGTTTACATAAGAAATCCTATATATAATACAAAATTCAATTCAAATTATCGAGTTTGATTTAAGTTAAAGCTTATAACCAAATTTAGTTAAATACCCGAAAATGTAATGAAATGCAAATAAGTAAATTTGTTTTTTGCCAAACCTCAATCCAAACAAAAAATATAATGAAATTTAATATTTATTATATGTCATATTTTAAAAGTACAACTTTTATTTGTATAAAAATTCAAAATATGATGCTTGGTTTTGTTCGATCCAATCAAACTACGAATAAATCAAGTAACCATCATGTGAATATATGAATATAAATATTTGATTTCTAAAATTAAGTTTAGCTATAAATTACCGATCTGTACAAGTTAAAATTGATGAATATCTTAAAGGCGTCATATGAATAGGCAAAGATTAAGTAAATATTTGAAAATCAGGCTATACTCGAAATATCATGAAAAAAATGGTAAACTTATATCAGAAAACGTACTCTGTTTGTTGTGGTGGAATAACTAAGGGAAATTAATTTCATCATCCCTGAATTATATATATTTTTTTGTCTAAGTCCCTGAAGTATAAATATAAATTTATATCTAATCTAACTTTTGAATTTCTCTCATTGCAGTCCTTCCTTTAAATTTTTAAGTTACGCAGTTTTTAGGTGAAAAACGATTTTTAAAGTTGAAAATTGAGTTTCGAAGATTAAACAGTTTCATGGTGAAGAACTTCGCCGGAAAAAGAAAGGACACCCTATCGGAATCTGGGCAACCCAGTTTTCGACCAGTAATGCTCCCAATTCCGGCGAACATCCAACAAGATCTGGTGAACTCGAATTTATGATACACCAAAATTGACCCAAAAATTCAATGAAGATCGTATATAGTGATAAAAAATATCAAACGAGTCTATTAGGCTAATTTATACTCCTAAATAAAATCAAATCATGTCGGAAAAACCAAGAACACCGGCGGCACAAGAATTTTCTGGCAAGGCTAATTCGAATACTAAAATCACGAAAATTATATGAACATGCTCACAATCGTACGATCTATTAATCTACATCATTAAAATCACTAAAAAGCTATTCGAATCAAAACAATATTCAAGTCAAAATTTAGAAATTACCCAAACCAAATTTTGATGGTGTAGATAGATAGTGAATTGAAGAATGAGCAATTTGGTTACTCAAACTTGGATTTTGGACACTAAAATCACCTTCAAAATTGTCCTCGATTCTCTTAAACTTCAAGAATGTTCTTCACAACTAATTACATATTTTTTGTTTGTTTTTATAAGATGCCACATTATTAAAAAGTAACGGCGTAACTTAAAATCTAACAGAAGGATTGCGATTAGAAAAATTGAAAATTTTAATTACTTATCAATTTATATTTATAGTTCATGTAACTAGAAAAAAGTGACTATAGTTCATGGAATTTTGAATTATTTTTTCAATAACTAATGGTACGATAAAAAACTGGCCAGAATATATAAGTATCAGTGTATTTAATGTTTAAAGATTTATATCAAGAAAAAAGATTATACAAGATTGTTCCTATTAGTAATATACTTTTTTCTTAATACAATTTATAAATATATCATTATATTTTAGTAATAATTTATTTATAACATATTATTTGTAACATTATATACAATATCATTCGAGAAAAAAACTAAAGTTTTGCACATCAGTATCGTGCTTGTATTTTTCTAAAGATGTCACATTTCTGATATATCTCCTGGTTTCTTCCCGCGAGTGCATCCGCTGAAATTCGATTGTGATACAAAGATCAAGTAGATAAATTTGTTTTTTCAACCCACTGGGGGTTGATTTAAGTACTCAAAACTAGTTGTCGCCTTCAAGAAATGCAGAAAGAAGCGCCCAAAAGTCCTTGTCCATTCCCTAATATCATTTCATAAAGGATTCAATAAGATTATGTAGATGTTTATAGTTTTAGAATTTGAACTGCTAAGCTACTACAATAAGCTATGATGGTACCTGCTGATCATCATCAGACGGCGGATTTCCTATTAATTCAAAACTGGAAGTCTCCGTATTGTTTGCTGAGTTCGCAATGCATCCAGTATCATACTTCTATAATATGTGACATGTACAGTATGAGTTAAGCATTAAAGTTGATGAGCATAAGAGACTCATGTTCATTTTAAACACATGGTACTTAATTATGCAGTACCCTGTAGATTTAGGAAGATGAAGTATATATAGTTGCAAAAGAAGAATAATTAGTTCGTCAAGTACCGTTTCTGCAATATCAATATATAAATAAATTTACATATATTAAGTATATACCTCATCAAGATTTGTGTGCACCTTGTTAGCATTTGGCATGTCTTTATTTCCCAGAAAGGCATGTCCAAAATCAAAATTGTTTCCGACATAGCAGTCCTGATTTTGGTTCTGCATGCGGTAACACGTAGAGGAAAAAGTTGGAGAAAATCGATTACGAAGTTATATATCGATATCTAAATATTTTTACATGTATTAAGTATGTACCTCATCAAGTTTATGTGTGCCTTGATTGCATTTGGCATGTCTTTGTTTACCAGAAAAGCATCTCCAAAATTAACATGGTTTTTAATGTAGTAGTCTTGATTGTTGTTCTACATGCGATGACACGTAAAGGAGAAAGATATATATAATCATGTAGCAATATATCAATATCTAAATAATTTACCATACAATAAGTATACACCTCATTAAGGTTTGTGGGCACCTTTTCAGCATATGCCATGTCTTTGTGTTCCACAAAAGCATCCCCAAAGTAAAAATTGTTTGTGATATAGCAGTCTTGATTTATGACCTACATGTTAAAACACTTGTATCATGCTTCTATGATATATGTAACATATACAGTTTGAGTTAAGTATTGAAGTTGATGAGCATAAGAGACTGATGTTTATTTTTAACTCATGGTATTTTAATTTCTTAATTTCTATTAACATCTCATAATAGTAGAGTTATCAAGTTAATGCTAAATAATAGTAATTCTAATTTCATGTAAAATGCTTTTTATTATAAATGAAAAAAAAACTCCAAAAAAGTCTTATGCAACAGATCAGAAAAGTTACAGATGCACTAACCTCACTTAGGTTTCCTTTATCCCAAAATACGAGCTCCTCCACTGCGGTGGTGTTGTTGTTGTCCGAATTTGTCCTGTTCACTCCACCACATAATATAATGGAGTCGAATTAAGGTTTAAAAGTATTTTAATAAATTGTTCTGGTGAAATTTTACTTATGTCAACTATGTACCTCATCAAGGTTTGTGGGCACATGATTTGATAATGGGTATTTACCTTTCAAAAAACAAACCGCTCTTGAAAGGATATTACATACAAGTATTGCACTAGTAAATAATTTTTTAAGCATAATCATTGATAAATTACTCACCTCCGGCAGTGAATTTAGTTTTCGGTGGAGCATTTTCTTCATTGTTTATATTAGAAATCCTACACATACATTAAAATTACGTTAATGAATTTTATTACGTTAAATCCACATATTTATAAAATTAAATAATATAAACACAATCCATTACAAAGTTTGATTTTGGCTACAACTGAACAAAATCAGCAAAAATACCCAAAAATGTACAATAAATGTCAAAATTTCATGCCAAACTTGAATTAAACCAAATATTTAAATTAAATTAAATTTAATATTTGTATTTAGGTTTTAAAATTAAAAGTTTTTATGTTTAGAAAAGTTCCAAATATGATGCTTGGTTTAGTTCAATACAGTCAAACTATATAAAAAAAAGTAATCAGAGTGTACATGAATGTATATATCAATTTTCTAAAATAGAAAATTTGGTTCACCTATCACTTACGAAAAAAATATATGATAGTGTACATGAATGCATATATCAATTTTCTAAAATAAAAAATTGGGTTTAACTATCACTTAGCAATTCGAATGAGGAAAAAGTTAAAAGAAACAGAAGTTTGAAAATTTTGTACCGTCATCATACGAGAGCGGAAAATATCGAGCAATTATTTGTAAATCTAAACAATTGAAATATCATGCAAAAATTGCAAGACCGGAAATTGTCCTGCTTTGATTTTTTTATGTGGAGAAATTAACATTATAATTAAAATTTGGGTAAAGAAGATCAATTTTTAATGTATTCAATGCTTCAAGAGTGATATCGATTCTCAATTATGTAAAAATTTGAGATTCGGAGGAGAGTTTTGGAGAAATAATAGGAAACGGAGATGGTTGTAGGAATAAGATGCAAGATCTGAATTTTAATAAAGTAGTTTGAAAAGTGTAGAAAAGTCTAGAAGCTGCGAGAGCATAGTAGACTCCGATGGATGTATTTATTGAAAATTGGGCTTTAATCTTAGGATAAATAAACTATGTTGGACATATATTAGTAAAAATTAGAATATAATCTTATGAAATTTTTTGTTAGAGGCCCAAAAGTTAAACAAAACTAACCTGATATTAGCCCAATTTATTTAGCCCAATTTATTTGTTATATTTGTCATGACGAATAAGCCGAATCCACCAAATTATTCTACTGGTTAATATGAAATACCGTAATATCCCATTTTTATAGTATTTTCTTGTTTAATCTTCATCATTTACTCTTTTGTATAATATTGATTTTCCCATCTATTTATGTAATATAACTATGTATGAATAGGTTTCGATTTGGTATATAAATTTGTTAATGTGGTATAGACGATATTTTTAAGTGTACATCATGCTTTTATTAAAATTATCTGCAATAATACAAGAAAAATGTGTAAATACAACTGTTTCTAGTTATATTTAGCTAAATATAACCGGTTTTTAGACCGATAATAAATACGGGAGTAATATTTAATAAATCGGTTGTATTTAGTACTAAATTGGGTCGTTTTTTCTGTTATATTTACTTTTGTTGAAAATTCAAAAATCTCGCCCAAAATTACATTTTTTTGGAAATTCCTCCGATATACTAAAATCTAATGTAGTCGGTTGCCTGTGTAAAATTAAACAAATTTAAAAATTGATCCAACCCCTAATTTCAACACACCCAAATATTATAGTCATAAATTCTAATTTCGAGAAAATTGTATCTCAGTGATCCGTTGGTGATTTAAATTCTCTATACGTTAAAACTCTTAGACTAAAAAGTTATTTGCTAAAATGTTGAATTAAAGCCGGTAGTAATAGAATGTGTAAGAGATGCTGTATTACAATAGTCTTGTAGGTTTATTTATTTGTATGGGTTCGCATATGTTTATTGTTTGAATATTAAAATATATTTTAACTAGATTATAATTAATAATGTATTTGACGAGATAACGGCTCAAACTAAATTTTTATCCAAATAGGCTCAAATTAAATTTCTATCTAAATTATAATAATTTTTATTATTAATACGGGTGTTTGACGGGAGGGGATGAAACTAATTTTTATCTAAATTATAATAATTTTTTATTAGTATTGTGTGTGACGGGAGAGCGACTCAAACTAATTTTATCTAAATTATACTAAATTTTTATTAGAACTGTATTTGACGAGAAAGCCGCTCAAACTAATTTTATGTAATAATAATATTAGTTCATACTAGAATTTATCTAATTTGTTTTTTATTTCATCACGCGTTATCCTAACAAAACTTCACAGTTAGTACGATTATTATCTGCTATAGATTACGTGATATAAATTGGTATCATTAAAAAAATGTACAAAATTTTGTTTTATTATGTATATTATAATGGGTGTCAGCCTAACAAAGCGTGATACAAAATGAGAAATAATTATGAATAATTAATTTTTTTTGTTATAGTTCATTTTTTTTGTAAATAAATTTCATATGATATTTTTCAAAAATATTTGTTTAGGACCGCTGCACTGCGCGACTTTGTTGACTAGTCTATATATATATAAAGGAAAATCCCACCGAAGTTTCAAAATCGTCTGAAAATTATTTATCTATTTTTCTAGAGCTCCTCTATTTTTATTCAATAAAAATTAATTTCTTTATATGCATTCAAATTAATAGGGAAGATAATAAATATTTAGAAGTCAATCCTATTTAAAATTTGTGTTATCGAATTAATAAGAAAAATAAAAGTGTTTAAAAGTCAATCCTATTTAGAATATATTTAACCAATTTTAACTTTTTCTCAATTAATCTAAATCATAATTTCATATTTAAATCAGAAGCCTATTATATAAAGGAGTATATACATTCGAATTAATAAGGAAGATAGTAAATATTATAATTTTATAATTTATTTTAACAACTCATTATTTTATTAAAAAATTAAAATTATAATTTTGATCAATTTTATGATAAATTCCATTAACAAGAGTGTGCGGTGAAATTTAGAATAATGTTTATTTATACTTTATTTGTAAAAATAATCGAGATCTAATGATTAAAATACATTTATTTTTTTTTTAATTTTTTTTATCATAGCACTAAAATATATAGATCTTAATATCTATAATATTGGATCATTCATAAACATATTAAAAAAAAGAAAACATCATTATGGGACTAAACACCAGTAAGAAGTACGGGTCAAACTACTAGTTGGCTGTTAAAATAGCAAACCAAATATATTTATTTTTTTCTAAATTTTTTATCTTATCACTAAAGTATATAAATATTGACATCTGTAAGGTTAGATCATTCATAAATATTTTTTAAAAAATCAAAACATCGGTATGGGACTATCACTAGTAAGAAGTACTGGTCAAACTCCTAGTTGACTGTTAAAATATCAAACCAAATGCATTTGTTTTTCCTAATTTTTTTATCATATCACTAAAATATTTAAATATTGACATTTTTAAGGTTGGATCATTCATAAACATTTTTTTAAAAAATTGAAACATCGATATTGGACTAAAACTAGTAAAAAGTACTGGTCAAACTACTAGTTGACTGTTAAATATCAAATCAAATGTATTTATTTTTTTTCTAAATTTTTTATTATATGACTAAAATATATATATCCTTACATCCTTACGGTTGGATTATTCATAAACATTTTTTAAAAAATTGAACATTAGTATCAAACTAAACACTAGTAAGAAGTACTGGTCAAACTACTTGTTAACTGTTAAAATAACAAACCAAATACATTTATTTTTTTCTAAATTTTTTATCATATCACTAAATTATATAGATCCTCACATCCTTACGGTTGGATCATTTATAAATATTTTTTAAAAACTCGAAACATCGGTACGGGACTAAACACCAGTAAGAATAACTCGTCAAACTACCAGTTGATTTTTAAAATAGTAAACCTAATACATTTATTTTTTTCTAATTTTTTTATCATATCATTAACATATATATATCTTGACATACTTACGGTTGGATCATTCATAAGCATTTTTTAAAAAATCGAAACATCGATACGAGACTAAACACTGGTAAGAATAACTGGTCAAACTACCAGTTGACTGTTAAAATAGCAAACCAAATATTTTTTTTTCTAAATTTTTTATCATATCATTAAAACATATAGATCTTGACATTCTTAGGATCATTCATAAACATTTTTTAAAAAATCGAAATATCGGTACGGGACTAAAGACTAATAAGAATATATAACTGGTCAAACTACTAGTTGACTGTTAAAATAGCAAACCGAATACATTTATTTTTTTCTAAATTTTTTATCATATCAGTAAAATATATATATCTTGACATCCTTACGGTTGGATCATTCATAAACATTTTTTAAAAAATTGAACATCAATATGTGACTAAATACTAGTAAGAAGTACTGGTCAAACTACTAGTTGACTATTAAAATAGTAAACCAAATATATTATTTTTTTCTAAAAATTTATCAGATCACTAAAATATATAGATTTTTTAAAAAAAATCAAAAAATTAGTTTGGGACTAAACACTAGCAAGAAGAATTGGTCAAACTACTGATTGATTGTTAAAATAGCAAACCAAATACGTTAATTTTTTTCTAAAATTTATATCATATCACTAAAATATATATAAATCTTAATATTTATTTCGTGAACAGCTCGGTTCGCATATAACTTGTACAAAATTAATAAGTTACTTAAATAATTTATTTAAAAAAAATTAAATTATGAAAATAATTAATATTACCCAATGCATTCATAATAGATAAATACAATTGATTTCTACTAAAATTACAATTTTTAAAAAAGCAAAAAATTTCCCCCACTTTTGCAACTAACGTTTTAAAAGTGCCGGAAATTTCCCGTCATTTTAAAATATCAAATTCGACCAAAAACGATTGAATTTAGGAGTGTCGAAAAATTGGCTGGCGGGAAAATTTCCCTCATTTTTTTGAAAAGGCAAAATTCGACTGTATGGGGTTGAATTTAGAAGTACCTCTAAATTCAATCGTACACCCATTTTTTTGGTAAGGCTAAATTCGACCGAATGCGGTCGAATTTAGGAGTATTGCTAAATTCGACCGCATACGGTTGCATTTGTTGCTAAATTCGACCGCGTTAATACGGCTGTAAATAAATATGACCGCATGCGGTTGAATTTAGCCGCACGCCTTAAATTCAACCGAAAGGGGTTGTATTTGACCCCGCTTGTATTTAAGCGATTGTATTGAGCCTTATTTTCTTGTAGTGATGATAGGGAAGTAAACTTAAATGAAACGTATGAAAGTGGTAAAAATACTAGTGATAGTGACATGGGATTTTATATTAGTAGTAAGGAGAGTGATCAAGAATTTTGTTATGCAAACCCCTGGAATTGGGATAATAAAATATATAAACGAGATTCTATAAGTTGGTCATATATTTGTTACTAAAACAAATTTTAGGTAAAGTCCTATAAAGAGAATTTGACCAAACCAATATTCCTGTAAAAAGAAGTTGCATCCAATTTAAAATCGAAGAACTACCGTCTTTCCGTCTTTATATCAGACATAAAATATGGGATGAGCTCTTTATAAACCTTAATTGATAGATTGTATAAATGGGAAAATGGGTGATTACATGGGTTTGAGTAATATAATTTGGTCACATACAAGCTTTTAGCTGAGGTGCACATGCCACTTTTTCATCTTTCTATCCAATTTTTAAGGCAATAACAAGAGACCTGGAGAAAATAATTTGAATTAAAGTTTTTGATTTTGTATGATCCAATTAAAAGTTAGTAGTAAGTTCAATGACTTAAATTCCATTTAACCCTTATTAATATATGAGGCCTTAACTTTTGCCCTTATGTGCTTTAATGCTGGAGTAAAAATTATAATATTTAATTTCTATTTTTAGTTTCTATTTCATTGGAAAAAAATTTTAGATACCATATCAAATTATGTAAAAATATGTACACAAGTTAGACCATCATATATGACAAAGCCACACACAAGATATACTTTGTAACAAAGACCTTCCCGATAAGGCAATAACAATTTAAAGTGTTAATTGCCTTATAAAAATTGGTTTTGGGGGGCTAGCACAAAGCCGGTATAAAAAGGTAATAATATAAATAACTAAAGTTTGGAGTTACGATGATTACTTAAATTTTATTTGTATTGTATATTATTTGTATTTTTTAAATTATATACATATTTATTACGAACGGTGTCACCATAAAAAATCTTGACAGAAAATTAGTATAAATCAGTATATATATAGCACTTCTCTTAAAAAATATTTATTTAATATTTGAAAATAAATATTTTACAAAACCTCATATGAAATTTCACTTTCTCGGAATTCACTTCTAATTGGAAAATAAATATTAAAATTCAGATTTCCTACTTTAGGTCTTATATATAAGGTAATGAGAGACCTATATTAATTAAAACTATATTAACTTATTCAAATTAGAAAAGAAAAATAAATTCCTTTTATAATAATTAAAACTTATTTTAACTTATTCGAATTAGAAAAGAACAATGAGTTCCTTTTAAGTATTCGGAATACAAAAATAAATAAATTACAATAACTATATATAAAAATGAAGATTATTTGAGATGTAAACAATGAGTAATGATCCAAGGCCATGGAAGGTAAGAGGGATCGATAAGCCATCCATTTAGAAATCTTTAATATTGTTTACGGTAACACTCGTTTTGTTTTTTGTTTTAATTTTGCAGGTCGTCGGCTCTCGGGTGTATATAAAGATATCCAATATAATATTATTTATTTGTATGGGTTCGCATATGGTTATTGTTTGAATATTAAAATATATTTTAACTAGATTATAATTTTTTTATATTAATAATGTATTTGACGAGAAAACGGCTCAAACTAATTTTTTATCCAAATAGGCTCAAATTAAATTTTTATCTAAATTATAATAATTTTTATTATTAATACTGGTGTTTGACGGGAGAGGATGAAACTAATTTTTATCTAAATTATAATAATTTTTTATTAGTATTGTGTGTGACGGGAGAGCGACTCAAACTAATTTTATCTAAATTATACTAAATTTTTATTAGAATTGTATTTGACGAGAAAGCCGCTCAAACTAATTTTATGTAATAATAATATTAGTTCATACTAGAATTTATCTAATTTGTTTTTTATTTCATAACGCGTTGTCCTAACAAAACTTCACAGTTAGTAAGATTATTATCTGCTATAGATTACGTGATATAAATTGGTATCATTAAAAAAATGTACAAAATTTTGTTTTATTATGTATATTATAATGGGTGTCAGCCTAACAAAGCGTGATACAAAATGATAAATTATTATGAATAATTAATTTTTTTTGTTATAGTTCATTTTTTTTGTAAATAAATTTCATATGATATTTTTCAAAAATATTTGTTTAGGACCGCTGCGCAGCGCGACTTTGTTGACTAGTCTTTATATATATAAAGGAAAATCCCACCGAAGTTTCAAAATCATCTGAAAATTATTTATCTATTTTTCTAGAGCTCCTCTATTTTTATTCAATAAAAATTAATTTCTTTATATGCATTCAAATTAATAGGGAAGATAATAAATATTTAGAAGTCAATCATACTTAGAATTTGTGTAATTGAATTAATAAGAAAAATAAAAGTGTTTAAAAGTCAATCCTATTTAGAATATATTTAACCAATTTTATCTTTTTCTCAATTAATCTAAATCATAATTTCATATTTAAATCAGAAGCCTATTATATAAAGGAATATATACATTCGAATTAATAAGGAAGATAGTAAATATTTAGAAGTCAATATTATTTAGAATTTGTTGATATCTTTTTTACATTTTTCTCAAGTAACTTAAATCATAAATTACTATTTGAATTGAAGTTCAAGCCTATTATATAAAAGAGTATTCTGGATATATAAAAAGTAAAACTTCGAGACCTCTAATAAGAATCATATTTATCTATTTTTCTTGAACTTCTTTGTTTTTAAATTTTAGGAGTGATATTATTGGTCTCTTGTGTCAGCTAGACTATGAAATGCGTGGGCACACTCAAATATTGATTTGATATGATAGTCTATTCATTCATCAAGGAAACTTGGATTAAACTATGACGCAGATGACATATTACATGCCTCTAGTTTAATCTATAATATTTGGTCAAAGAGATTATATTACATTGTACATTATTCATGAAAGATTTAATCGATCATCGATTCAATTATTATTACTTGGGTAGCAATGATGTATTACTAGATGCCGCTAATTGTTTATGATTTTATATTAGATTTAAAATTCGTTGGCAACGTAATAATAACCTATAGGGTCACACACAAAGAATGCTTGAATGATTATTTAATTTAAATTGGATTTAAATTAAATTAAAATTCTTCGAATTAATTATAATATTAATTAAGTATGAGTTAATTAATTAGATAAATAATGATATTCAAATTTACTAATATCAATTATGAAATTCAGTTGTTAAATAATTAAGTGTGACTTAATTATTATACAAATAGGAATTTTGAATTAATAATAACTCCTAATTAGTTAAGAGTTATAATTCTTTTTCTACTCTCTATATAATATTTCTTGTGTGGCTGATTTTGGGTATTAGACTTTTAGTAAAACCCTAACTACCAAAAGAGAAGATGGACAGAGTAAGAAGAAACGATTTTGTGCTAGTACACATCCAATCCTTGAGTTCAAGCATTCGTGTGGATACCAATAGAGCGTACATCGCGAGAGAGGGATGCGTGGTGGTTGAACAATCTTTAGATCTCTATTATTCAACCCATTTGTAAAGCTTCTTAAGGTAAACAATCTGATCTACGAATTAAATATCAGATTTTCAAATGGATCCCGCGGTGGGTTTCAAAAATTCAGGTTTTTCACGTATTTAATTACTGATCCCGTTGCGTGTATGTGCTCGAAACCCTTCACTTTCATCGCCATCAATCTTCCTCGCCTGTCTGTTTTCCTCTATTCTCAAGCCTCTTTGTCCCCCTCGTCTCTCTTTTGTTCTCTTTTCGAACCCCTCTCTATCTCTCTCTCCGTTTGTCTCTTTCTGTCATCATAAACACGACCCACAGAGCGTGTACACTATTACACATGAAACCACCTTCCCAACTGTCAATTTCTCCCCCGACCAGTGGGTCTCTACTTCAACCCATGTTTCTCCGTTAATAAACAATCAACATCATAAAATTGTTGATATTGAGATTTTGGGTTATCATGGTGGGTAACTGTTGAACATGAACCCTAATTTTTAATTTGGGTTATTTGTCATATAATTTAAACATTTGTTATATTTAACGGAAAATTTAATGAGAGGGGCGCAGAGCCTCGATATTGTTGACAAATTCAACAACTAGCCATCACACTGGCACGAATAAAGATTTAACCATTTTCGTGAAAAATGAACAAAGTTCATGCCAATATAGTGCAATTAAGTCTAAAATTATTAATAAATTATATACCTCGAAATGTGAACTTTTAGAAATGTAAATATTTTTACTTCTAGTGTGCGTGATTTTAAATATATAAAAAAAGGAGAAAAGTATTATATGGATAAATTCAAAATTTTTAAAGGAAATTACATATCTCTAAAAGAAACATACATAGCTCGAAGTGTTAACTTATTTTTTCATAGAGTGTCTCATTGTTTACATAAGAAATCCTATATCTAATATAAAATTCAATTCAAATTATCGAGTTTGATTTAAGTTAAAGCTTATAACCAAATTCAGTTAAATACCCGAAAATATAATGAAATGCAAATAAGTAAATTTGTTTTTTGCCAAACCTCAATCCAAAAAAAAAATATAATGAAATTTAATATTTATTATATGTCATATTTTAAAAGTAAAACTTTTATTAGTATAAAAATTCAAAATATGATGCTTGGTTTTGTTCGATCCAATCAAACTACGAATAAATCAAGTAACCATCATGTGAATATATGAATATAAATATTTGTTTTCTAAAATTAAGTTTAGCTATAAATTACCGATCTGTACAAGTTAAAATTGATGAATATCTTAAAGGCGTCATATGAAAAGGCAAAGATTAAGCAAATATTTGAAAATCAGGCTATACTCGAAATATCATGAAAAAAATGGTAAACTTATATCAGAAAACGTACTCTGTTTGTTGTGGTGGAATAACTAAGGGAAATTAATTTCATCGTATTATATATATTTTTTTGTCTAAGTCCCTAAGTATAAATATAAATTTATATCTAATATAACTTTTGAATTTCTCTCATTGCAGTCCTTCCTTTAAATTTTTAAGTTACGCAGTTTTTAGGTGAAAAACGATTTTTAAAGTTGAAAATTGAGTTTCGAAGATTAAACAGTTTCTTGGTGAAGAACTTCGCCGAAAAAAGAAACGACACCCTATCGGAATCTGGGCAACCCAGTTTTCGACCAGTAATGCTCCGAATTCCGGCGAACATCCAACAAGATCTGGTGAACTCGAATTTATGATACACCAAAATTGACCCAAAAATTCAATGAAGATCGTATATAGTGATAAAAAATATCAAACGAGTCTATTAGGCTAATTTATACTCCTAAATAAAATCAAATCATGCCGGAGAAACTAAGAACACCGGCGGCACAAGAATTTTCTGGCAAGGCTAATTTGAATACTAAAATCACAAAAATTATATGAACATGCTCACAATCGTACGATCTATTAATCTACATCATTAAAATCACTAAAAAGCTATTCGAATCAAAACAATATTCAAGTCAAAATTTAGAAATTACCCAAACCAAATTTTGATGGTGTAGATAGATAGTGAATTGAAGAATGAGCAATTTGGTTACTCAAACTTGGATTTTGGACACTAAAATCACCTTCAAAATTGTCCTCGATTCTCTTAAATTTCAAGAATGTTCTTCACAACTAATTACATATTTTTTACTTGTTTTTATAAGATGCCACATTATTAAAAAGTAACGGCGTAACTTAAAATCTAACAGAAGGATTGCGATTAGAAAAATTCAAAATTTTAATTACTTATCAATTTATATTTATAGTTCATGTAACTAGAAAAAAGTGACTATAGTTCATGGAATTTAAAATTATTTTTTCAATAACTAATGGTACGATAAAAAACTGGCCAGAATATATAAGTATCAGTGTATTTAATGTTTAGTGATTTATATCAAGAAAAAAGATTATACAAGATTGTTCCTATTTAGTAATATACTTTTTTCTTAATACAATTTATAAATATATCATTATATTTTAGTGATAATTTATTTATAACATATTATTTGTAACATTATATACAATATCATTCGAGAAAAAAACTAAAGTTTTGCACATCAGTATGGTGCTTGTATTTTTCTAAATATGTCACATTTCTGATATATCTCCTGGTTTCTTCCCGCGAGTGCATCCGCTGTAATTCGATTATGATACAAAGATGAAGTAGATAAATTTGTTTTTTCAACCCACTGGGGGTTGATTTAAGTACTCAAAACTAGTTGTCGCCTTCAAGAAATGCAGAAAGAAGCGCCCAAAAGTCCTCGTCCATTCCCTAATATCATTTCACAAAGGATTCAATAAGATTATGTAGATGGTTATAGTTATAGAATTTGAACTGCTAAGCTACTACAATAAGCTATGATGGTACCTGCTGATCATCATCAGACGGCGGATTTCCTATCAATTCAAAACTGGAAGTCTCCGTATTGTTTGATGAGTTCGCAATGCATCCAGTATCATGCTTCTATAATATGTGACATGTACAGTGTGAGTTATTAAAGTTGATGAGCATAAGAGACTCATGTTCATTTTAAACACATGGTACTTAGTTATGCAGTACCCTGTAGATTTAGGAAGATGAAGTATATATAGTTGCAAAAGAAGAATAATTAGTTCGTCAAGTACCGTTTCTGCAATATCAATATATAAATAAATTTACATATATTAAGTATATACCTCATCAAGGTTTGTGTGCACCTTGTTAGCATTTGGCATGTCTTTATTTCACAGAAAGGCATGTCGAAAATCAAAATTGTTTCCGACATAGCAGTCCTGATTTTGGTTCTGCATGCGGTAACACGTAGAGGAAAAAGTTGGAGAAAATCGATTAAGAAGTTATATATCGATATCTAAATAATTTTACATGTATTAAGTATGTACCTCATCAAGTTTATGTGTGCCTTGATTGCATTTGGCATGTCTTTGTTTACCAGAAAAGCATCTCCAAAAGTAACATGGTTTTTGATGTAGTAGTCTTGATTGTTGTTCTACATGCGATGACATGTAAAGGAGAAAGATAAATATAATCATGTAGCAATATATCAATATCTAAATAATTTACCATACAATAAGTATACACCTCATTAAGGTTTGTGGGCACCTTTTCAGCATATGCCATGTCTTTGTGTTCCACAAAAGCATCCCCAAAGTAAAAATTGTTTGTGACATAGCAGTCTTGATTTATGACCTACATGTTAAAACACTTGTATCATGCTTCTATGATATATGTGACATTACAGTATGAGTTATGTATTGAAGTTGATGAGCATAAGAGACTGATATTCATTTTTCACACATGGTATTTTAATTTCTTAATTTCCATTAACATCTCATACTAGTAGAATTATCAAGTTAATGCTAAATAATAGTAATTCTAATTTCATGTAAAATGCTTTTTATTATAAATGAAGAAAAAACTCCAAAAAAGTCTTATGCAACAGATCAGAAAAGTTACAGATGCACTAACCTCACTTAGGTTTCCTTTATCCCAAAATACGAGCTCCTCCACTGCGGTGGTGTTGTTGCTGTCCGAATTTGTCCTGTTCACTCCACCACATAATATAATGGAGTCGAATTAAGGTTTAAAAGTATTTTAATATATTGTTCTGGTTAAATTTTACTTATGTCAACTATGTACCTAATCAAGGTTTGTGGGCACATGATTTGATAATGGGTAGTTACCTTTCAAAAAACAAACCGCTCTTGAAAGGATATTACATACAAGTATTGCACTAGTAAATAAATTTTTAAGCATAATCATTGATAAATTACTTACCTCCAACAGTGAATTTAGTTTTCGGTGAAGCATTTTCTTCATTGTTTATATTAGAAATCCTACACATAAATTAAAATTACGTTAATGAATTTTATTACGTTAAATCCACATATTTATAAAAATTAAATAATATAAACACAATCCATTACAAAGTTTGATTTTGGCTACAACTGAACAAAATCGGGAAAAATACCCAAAAATGTATAATAAATGTCAAAATTTCATGCCAAACTTGAATTAAACCAAATATTTAAATTAAATTAAATTTATTATTTGTATTTAGGTTTTGAAATTAAAAGTTTTTATGTTTAGAAAAGTTTCAAATATGATGCTTGGTTTAGTTCAATACAGTCAAACTATATAAAAAAGTAATCAGAGTGTACATGAATATATATATCAATTTTCTAAAATAGAAAATTTGGTTCACCTATCACTTATGAAAAAAATATATGATAGTGTACATGAATGCATATATCAATTTTCTAAAATAAAAAATTGGGTTTAACTATCACTTACCAATTCGAATGAGGAAAAAGTTAAAAGAAACAGAAGTTTGAAAATTTTGTACCGTCATCATACGAGAGAGGAAAATATCGAGCAATTATTTGTAAATCTAAACAATTGAAATATCATGCAAAAATTGCAAGACCGGAAATTGTACTACTTTGATTTTTTTGTGTGGAGAAATTAACATTATAATTAAAATTGGGCTTTAATCTTAGGATAAATAAACTATGTTGGACATATAGTAGTAAAAATTAGAATATAATCTTATGAAATTTTTTGTTAGAGGCCCAAAAGTAAAACAAAACTAACCTGATATTAGCCCAATTTATTTGTTATATTTGTCTTGACGAATAAGCCGAATCCACCAAAATATTCTACTGGTTAATATGAAATACCGTAATATCCCATTTTTATAGTATTTTCTTGTTTAATCTTCATCATTTACTCTTTTGTATAATATTGATTTTCCCATCTATTTATGTAATATAACTATGTATAAATAGGTTTCGATTTGGTATATAAATTTGTTAATGTGGTATAGACGATATTTTTAAGTGTACATCATGCTTTTATTAAAATTATCTACAATAATACAAGAAAAATGTGTAAATACAACTGTTTCTAGTTATATTTAGCTAAATATAACCGGTTTTTAGACCGATAATAAATACGGGAGTAATATTTAATAAGTCGGTTGTATTTAGTACTAAATTCGGTCGTTTTTTCTGTTATATTTACTTTTGTTGAAAATTCAAAAATCTCGCCCAAAATTACATTTTTTTGGAAATTCCTCCGATATACTAAAATCTAATGTAGTCGGTTGCCTGTGTAAAATTAAACAAATTTAAAATATGAACCAACCCCTAATTTCAACACACCCAAATATTATAGTCATAAATTCTAATTTTGAGAAAATTGTATCTTAGTGATCCGTTGGTGATTTAGATTCTCTATACGTTAAAACTCTTAGACTAAAAAGTTATTTGCTAAAATGTTGAATTAAAGCCAGTAATAATAGAATGTGTAAGAGATGCTGTATTACAATATTCTTGTAGGTTTAGTATTCCTATTAATGATTTTTATGTAGAAGGTTATTGTAGTGATGATCAGTTTATAAAAATTAGAAATGCTTGTATAGAAGAAAAAAAATATGTTATGAATTGGCTAAGTCGAGAATCAGGATTTGTCTAACAATCAGGATATGATCAACTGCTGCGATATGATTATCTGTTGGAAGCTTCATTATCATCCATTGATAATCTTTAGTCATCCGTTGATATATACAAATATCTGTTGAAGCTACAACATATATACGTTGATCAGGTTATCCGTTGAGAATGACATGAAGGATAAGTCAGGACTGCAAGATAAATATGAATGTGCTGATTTATAGGATCGTAGTTGATTTAGATATGTATAAAAAGTATTAGAATTATGCTGTAACATATCTTGTAATTGATAGAGGATTGATTGTAGCTATGTAGTATATAAACACATAATAGATTATTACCTTGTAGGAGCTGAACTCGAGTATTCGCATAACCTAGATTCTCTTAAGAATATTGTTCTTGTGAGGGTTTTGTAACAGTTTATTGAAGATTAATATAAACTGTTATTTGATTCATCTGTTCTTACTTTACTTTTATAATACATCAATTTGTTTTGTAATTATATCCAACCCCCCTTGAACAATTACTTTACTGGGAAATAAGTTGATCTGAGCGGTCAAATTAATTGTTAATTTCTAAAGGTCAAGATATCTGGAAGTAAGTATGAAAGCATAAAAATTTAAATCCTAAAGAAATCTGATTACTCTACATGGAGAGTAAAGATGTTGATGTTCCTTGAAGCTATTGATGATGCATATGTTGATATCATCAAAACAGGACCTCTATACCCTATGGAAACTGTAGCTATAACTGCAGATGCTCCTGAACACTATGTCAGGAAGGAAAGATCAAAGTGGTCGGATCCCAAAAATGCTGTAATGCTTAAGGATGCTAAAGTCATGAATATTCTACACAATAGTTTGGACAATATGAGGTCAAACAGAGTAATTGCCTGCACGACTGTAAAGGAGATATGGGATGCCTTGGAGACACAGTGCCAAGGTACAATGGCAAGAAAGAAGAACAGAAGAGCTGTTCTTGTGCAAGAATATGAGAAATTCGATGCCAAGGATGATGAGTCAATTACTGATATATGATAGATTTTTGACACTGTTAAATGATCTATCATTGGTTGGAAAAGAATATAAAATAGAAGACTCAAACACAAAGTTTCTGGGAGCACTTCTAAAAGATTAGGATACTCAGGCCTCAATAATTAGGCATAAATATGATCTTGATTCTCTGACTCTGGATGAAGTGTATGGGATGCTAAAAACTCATGACTTGGAGATCCAACAAAAAGTAAATAGAAAGGGTTAGAAGATTAAAACTGTGGCTCTTAATGCTGAGACTTATACGGGCAAGGAAAAGATGAGTGAGAGGTCTAGAAGAAGGAACATTGTGAAATAGTCATATATTAATGATATATCAGATCCTGACACAGATACTGATGAGGATTCAGAGATTGATCTGGATGATCCTCAAGTTGTTGAAATGGCTGCAATGCTTGCGAAAGACTTCATAAAGATGGAGTTTACAAAACTACAGAGAAAAGGTGGTTTCAACGGAAGGTTCTCCGGTGATGCCAAAGGCATGTTCAGAAAGAGTGATGGTCAGTACACCAATGGAAGGAAATCTGACAAGACCAAGGTGACATGTTACAACTGTAATGAAATGGGACATCTGTATACTGAGTGCCCCAAGATAACTGGAAAGGCTTTGGTCACAACAAACTCCAACAGAGACCGGATGGACTCATCAGGAACTGACAATGATGATGAATGCTATGCACTCATGGCAACTCATGGAGAGGATGCCTCAGGAACTAATAAGGTACCTTCCATTATATTTCTTACTGATACTGATATTTTATCTGAACAGAAAACTTTCTTATAGTCTTTGCATGTTACTTTTAAAAGTAAGACTACTGAATATGATAGTTTGATTGCTAATAATAAGAGGCTTAGAGAAAGAAATGATTTTTTAGAAGCTGAGTTAGTTTGCATGCATGAGAATGAAAAAGAATGTAAGAAGGCACAAAATAATGAAACTCAGACTAGAAAAAGTTCTAGAAAAAGAAAGAGAGGTGTTTAAAATATGGATGCCTTCAGGAAAGAACGTTAATAATTTTATCAGTGATAAAAACTGGAAAGAATGTCTAGGTTGTAATAAATTTATTGATAGGAATATCAATAAAGCCATTAATAACATTACTCCAGTTAAGTTTGTTAGAACAATGAAAGAGGAATGGAGTCTGTCTATAAAGTTGGTTCTACCTCTAAGAATACTACCGAAGAGAAAGATGAACCTAGAGTCTCTGCTAAATAGAAAGAAGATCCTAAAATGCAAGAAAAGAAAAGCAAAAATATTGGACTTCTCTAAGAGTCAGTTAAAAAAGAAAATTTGTGAGGTAATTATTAAGACTCCCAAACCGAGGTCGAAGAGAGGTAGAAATGGAAAACAAGGAATAAACAAGAAAAATAACTATAGTACATTCCCGGTCCTCTTAGGAAAGCTTGCTTTAACCGTGGTAATACTAATAATATTTCTATTGATTGTTGGAAGCCTAAAAAGAAAGTGTATAAGTTTCCTGAGCCTGATATTAGTGGTAGTTCAGTACTATACAAACCAAAAAATCCTTGTTTTCATTCTCGTAGCAGTTGGCATTCTATTTACACTTGTAAAGATTATCATAGTTGGTATCACAACAATTATGATCCTTTACCAAAATTCAATGAAATTGTTATTTTAAATAGAACTGCTAAACTGAATATGCATACATCTTGTAGAGTCAAAAAGTCAAACAAATCCTGATGGATTAATTCTTGATGGATCAAATCCTGACAAGAAGACTACTAATGTAAAATTACATAAGATGTCTCAAAGGACCCAACAAATGTGGGTTCTTAAAAAATATGACTGATTTCCATATTTTTGATTCCAGGGAAACAAGAAGAATGTGCTTGTCTTGGATAATGGTTATTCAGCACATGTGACTGGAACTAAATCCCTGTTGTTAGAATATGAGGAGAAGGCTGGCCAGTGGTTTCCTATGGAGATGGAAATGCAGGATAAACACTTTGTTATGGTGATATAATCATTGAAAATATCATCATCTCTAACGTAACTCTGGTAGATGGATTAAAGCACAACTTGTTGAGCATTAATCAAATTACTGACAAAGGTTTCTATGTCGTGTTCTATGATATGCACTATGAAGTAGTTCATAAGATCACAAAGAATACTATTTTCAAAGCTTACAGACATGGAAATATTTACGAAGCCAAACTTCATGCAAATATTGATGGTCCTGAAACTTGTCTGGTAACCAAGGGACTAGTAGATGAAAGTTGGAATTGGCACAAGAAGCTTTCTCATCTCAACTTCAATAATTTCAATGACTTGGTGAGAGAAGAATGCAATCATGAAAATGTTGTCCTTGTGGACAAAAATCTTAAATCAGGAAAGAAGGAAAATCCTGATGATAATGCATAAGTTGAGGGGGAGAAATGTAAAACTATCAGGAACTGACAACATAGTTACAGGGGGACCTTCACATGGAACTAATCCTGTAACTCACATAACTAATGTTTTGTCAGATTCTGACAGATTGGTCAGTGGAGAAGAGTGTTCAGGAAAGGATAAAAATGTGATGAATTAAGGTTTTAGTGGATGGCGGGAAGCATATAGCGTTATAATGAATACAGTTGGTGTAATAGAATTATATTTTACCCGGTTAAGGTATTTTGATGTATTGTAAACTTTTGATATAAACTGAAGATGTTGTACGAATTTTATATTATTAATTAAGTTATGGTTATGTAAGCATATATCGAATTTGTAGTTAGTTTTGCATCCCAGGGTCGGGTTTCCGGGGTCATCCCGGGGGCGGGGGCGTCACAATATCACTTTCCGCAATTTCGATCATGAAACATTATTTGATATAGTCAAAAGTAATTAAAATATGCTTAACTTAGTTCAAGAAATATACAAATCCAGTTATCAAAATAAGTGACAAAGAAGAGGTACGTCATTTGAAGTAAAAACTTTAATCCATATTAATAAAGAAGAAATTTTCTATTGAAGGTTGTTACAAGTGTAAAAAGAATGAATATTGAAAATATGAAATTCTATAAGCAGCATATAAAGTTAATATATTAGAGTTTCATGTAATTATCGATTTTTCTTGCTTCACAAATATTTGGCTTGGGGTTTCCTCGTAGCCCGTCACAAAGCCTACACGCAACCTCCAATAGCTATATTAGTTAAACAGACGTACAACCGCAAATATGTATATAATTAAAATTTTGTTGTTGACATAAATCGTACACAGGTAGAAGATTCCAAAGATATAAACATAAATAATTGTATTTATTAGTATATAGGTGGAATTTTGATAATATGGGCAAAGAGAAAAAAATATTTGATGCGTGCAATAATTACACAATTATAAGTTATAGAAAACTTAAATTAAACTAGTATACAACTGTGAATCGATGATTTGAAACTTACACTTCTTATATAATAACTTTTAAGGCTAACCGTTCTTATCCATTTAATTTAAAATATGTGAATTGAGTGACCAAAACTATAGGCAGATCAGAGTACTAAAGAAACTTTGAATATGGTGTAGATTTGTAGAGATTTTAGAATTCTGTCTTCAACTATTATTTGAATAAATTCATATAATAAAATTATTAATAAATTACATACCTCGAAATATGAACTTTTTTCCCGCCTCAAAATCTAGATATGTTTTAACTTCCATATTTATCAAAAAAAAAGATTAGTGGAGTGGTCGGGATAATGATTTCTCTAAGAAATGTCAAGGTTTTGACTCCTAGTGTACATAAATTTTTTTTTGCTAAGTATGTATATATTGCAGAAACTAAGAAAAACAAGGGATAAACCCATGCTCTATGACAGGCCATAGAGGGGACTATCTATAATCAATCTACAAGAAGATTGAAGATAGAAAGCAATCAAAAAATATACGCAGGCCTAGTAGAAACTAGTTTAGAGAACCATAAAGAACTAGCTAATTTTGCTTTGAAATCGACCACGATCCCATCAAAAAGTTCTTAAGGCCCAAAGCAGCCTTTATCATGAGCCCGTGCGTTTCTTTCCCTCGAAATATGATAACAAAAGATCTGAAGGAAACATAAAGAAAGGGTACGAAGTAGCCTGTCGTCAATCTGTAAAACTAACTCCAGACAGTGAAGCCAAGAGTCACCAAAAATGTGCACATGCAAGAGAGTACAAATTTTATGAAGAACGAAAGCACTGTATGGACAATGTATAAGAAGGTGATTGTCCATCTCGAGACCTCCTATACACAAGTAACAAATATGAGAAGAAGCAATGCCAAAACGAGTAAGGCGCGCAAGCGTAGGGAGACGCCCATGACAAGCCACCCATTGGTGGTGCGCATAACAATAGATTGTGAGTTTGTGCCAAACCGCAGGAGCCCAATGTATCTCAGTTCCCCTGTTTCTGATAGAATCCCAAATATTCCATGTCTTGATCTTGACAACATGAATGCCTGCCCAAAGTATCCTGTCTTCTCTACGAAAATGCACAACCGGAAAGGAAAAATGTTCAAGCCATTGCGTTAGGAGAGGATCCACGTGATGTTGTCTAGAGTTGGGAGTTGGCAACTCCTAATGACCAGTTTGAAGTAGCACACCAACAATAGCATTACTTGAAAGACCACATTGACGAATGATGGGAGATGTCAAAGTAGAAGCAAGACAGACCGCCTCCCACCAATGATCAAACCACAACGAAGTACTGCATCCATTCCCTATATCATAGGTGATGAACTGCAATGCAATGTTACGTAGTTTAAGAACCTTTTTCCAGATCCAGGATGAGTCAGGAGGAATTTTTATGGTCCAGAAATGTTTGTTACGAAGAAGAGTAGCATTAACCCAAGTAGAGCACAAACTATAGCTCTTTGTGACAATCTTGAGTAAGTGACCTATAATTTGAGTTCGATTTCCAATCCACCATATTTTTAACACCAAGGCCCCCTTCCTCCTTAGGGAGACAAACTGTTGTCCAAGATATTTTAGCACCACCTTTCTGATTAATATTACCCCTCCACAAAAAACGAGTCAACAAAGATTGGATATGTGCATGAACCGCTGTTGGAAGCAAAAAATGGTTGCACCAATAGGCCTCGATAGCATGCAGAATAGAGTTTATTAGGCGAACTCTTCTAGCAAAAGAGAGTAGCAGTGAAATCCAATTATGAATTCTAGCAGTGATTTTATCAATCAGGGGAATGCAGTCATTCAAGCACAATAAACTAGAAATTAAAGGCACCCCAAGAAAATTAACTGGTAGAGACCCTCTAGGAATAGCAAACGCATTATCAAACGAATCAAGAAACTTGGGGGAAGCATTGCAGAAAAAACTATTGCTTTTGTGAATGCTTGGCTAAAGCCCACTAATAAAGGAAAAGATAGAAATATTATTCGTGATATGCTTTACCGAATCAACATTTGCATGGGCAAAAAATAACACATCATCTGCAAAGAACATGTGAGTAATATCCAATTGCTTGCATTTCCAATGATATTTGAAGGCAGAAGGCTTTGGCTTTAATAGACAAGAGAGAACATTCATGCATATAGTGAAGAGATAAGGTGACAAAGGATCACATTGGCGAATTCTTTGCGCACCATCAAAATAACCGTGAACAATGCCATTAAGTTTGATAGAAAACTTTGTTGTGCAAATGCAAGCTTTAATCCAAGAGATAAAAGTGGATGAGAATCCCATTTTTTTCAAAGTAGCCAAAACAAAAGGTCATTGCAATGAATCAAAAGCTTTTTGTACATCAACTTTTAGTGCACATCTAGGGGCTCCCATTTCTCTATCATAACCTCGAAAGAGTTCCTGTGCTAAGAGCACATTATCTGATATCGACCTCCCTAGGATGAAAGCACTCTGAGAAGAATCTATGAGAGAGGGAAGCACATTCTTGAGACGAGAAGCAATAATTATGGAGATACACTTGTAAAACACCATACAAAGCGATATAGGACGAAAGTCCATTTGAGTAGGAGTCAGAGTCTTGGGTATCAAAGCAATGAGAGTTGAATTATGCACAGGGTGCATTGTACTTGTCTCAAAGAAAGCATGCACACCATCACAGAAACAAGGCCCGGTGATATGCCAAGTTTCCAAGAAGAATTCCACATTCAAACCATCTGGGCCCGGTGCCTTATTCTTCTTCATCTTCTTCAATGTGTTATAGATAATTGCAGACGTGACATGAGCCTCTAGAATAGCTTATTGGTCTTGAGAGAGTGTGGGACACTGAAGGCTCGAGAGATTCACCTCAGTGCACGAAGAGGCCTTCCCTAAAAAATCACTGAAGTAAGATACCGCAACTGGAGCACAATTAGCTTGACCATGTACCAATCCCGTGTCCCCTTCAAGAGTCAAAACCTTACTTACATTCCAATTTTTCTTGCATTTATTAAAGAAGAAACTGTTGTTTCCATCACCTTTATCCATCCATTTGACTCTCTATTTTTGAAGTAAGAAATGTTCCTGTTGAAGAAGGCATTGTGTTAACTTGTAAGAGATAATTTTTTCCTGAGATAACAGGTCGAGATCCTTATTATGAACCAATTTCTCTTGAATGTCATTGAGGTTTGCTCTAGCAGAAGCTACATTGTCATTAAGATCACCATGAGATTTGTTTAGCTCTTTGAGAGCTTGCTTGACTAACTTGATATTTCTAGCAAGCACCACCATTCGGTCACCAAAAAATTGTACCTGCCAAGCATGCTCAACAGTAGATAAAAAACTTAGAATTCCTAGCATGTAATTAAAGAATTGAAAAGGTTTACCAAATTTCTGAAGTTGCATAGGTTCATGAAACAAAACCGGATTGTGGTCCATTATTCCTCTATGTTTGACAAAAGCATTCCCTTCTGTGAATTGACCAAACCACATGCCATTGGCTAACATGCGATCTAAACATTTATGAATGGGCTGCATCATGACTATTTCTAACTAGAGTGCATCATGTTTCCTTCAGGACGTATACTATCTCTAAACGTTTATGAGTAGGAAATGTGGATCTGAAGTTCCCTTCAGGACGTATACTATCTCTAACTAGAGTGCATCATGTTCCCGACATGCGTAGATATATAATAAGTGGAAGCTGTTTAGTTTCTAGTGGTTTGGAAATTTCTTTCAAGTGTAATAAAGTAGTTCTAATTCATACTGGTACATTTTTTTGGAAAGGGTTACTTATCAAATAGTTTATTTGTTATTAATGGTTAACCCGTTTTGGGGATATTGAATAATAATATTATTCCTTCTGTTAACTGTATTGAATCCTCGAATATATGGCATGCTAGACTAGGTCACTTAAACTTTGGTGCTCTTAAGAATATGATGAACTTAGAGTTGATTCCATAACATATCATAGAAAAGAATTCTAAATGTCAAGTATGTGTGTTTGCTAAAAGAATAAGGAAACCTTTTCACAATATTGTTAGGGATTCAGACTTATTAGATTCAGTACACACTGATATTTGTGAATTTAGCGGTGTGTTGACCAATGACTAGTTTAGATACTTAATTACTTTTATAGATGATAGTAGTAGATATTTTTATGTTTATTTACATAGACATAAGGATGAAACACTTAGTAAATTCATTATATATAAAACTGAAGTAGAAAAACAAACCAGCAAGGTACTTAAACGGTTGAGATCTGACATAGGTGGTGAGTTTATGAGTAATGCTTTTAATATATTTTGGGCAAATAATGGTATAGTTCATGAAGTTTCTCCACCATACACACCTGAGTTTAATGGGGTTGCTGAGCGAAAGAACAGAATATTTAAAGATATGATTAATAATATTCTTATTAACTTTCAGTTGCCTAAATACACGTGGGGAGAGGCTCTAAATATGGCGTGCCATATTTTAAATAGAGTCCCTCTGAAACACATGGATAAGACACCCTTGGAGTTATGGAAAGGCAGGATGACTAGTCTTTAATATCTTCGTGTGCGGGGCTGCCTTGCTAAGGTGCTTGTTCATGAACACAAGAGAAAGAAAATAGGTCCAAAAACTGTTGATTGTATCTTTCTGGGATATCTTGAAACAACTACAGCTATAAGATTTTTAGTATTAAAATCTGACATAGATGGTATAGTGGCAAATACAATAGTTGAATTTCGAGATGCCATATTTTTTGAGGATGTCTACCCTATGAAGACTGGAATAACTGAAAAGACTTATGAGGAAGATCCTACTCACACATCGAGTTCTATTCCTGATCATATGGAAAAGATGACAAATGTGGGGGCGGAACCTAGTAGTAGCTCTATTTCTAAGGAAGTAGAGGAACCAAGGAGAAGTAAGCGTGCAAAGGTAGTTAAGGATTTCGGAAGTGATTTTATCACTTACAATGTCGAGGATGAACCTTTAACTTTCCGACAAGCTATGGATTCTTTGGAGTCTAGGCATTGGAAGGGCGCTGTGAAGATTGAAATTGACTCTGTTGTTTCTAATCGAATATGGGAGTTGGTTGATCTCCCTCCCGGGTGTTCTACTATCGGGTGAAAATGGGTCTTTAAAAGGAAGTTGAACCCTGACGACTCAATAGATAAGTACAAAGCTAGACTGGTAGCTAAGGGTTTAAGCAAACGGAAGGAATTGATTACTTTGATACATACACTCCGGTTGCAAGAATGGTAACAATCCGAATGCTTATAGCATTGACTTCCGTTCATAGTCTTATCATCCATCAGATGGATATAAAGACCATTTTTCTTCATGGTGAACTTGAAGAAGAGATTTATATGGACCAGCCTGGGATTTGTTGTATCTGGCAATGAAAGGAAAGTATGTAAGTTGATCAAGTCCATCTATGGCTTGAAACAAGCTCCCAGGGATTGGCATAAAAAGTTTGATGAAACTGTATTGCCATTTAGGTATATGATTAATGAAAGTGACAAGTGTGTCTACACCAGAGTTAAAGGTAGTGAGTGTGTTATCTTATTCCTATATATGGATGACATCTTATTGTTTGGAACCAATATTGAAATTATTAACGAGAAAAAGAATTCTTGAAAAGGTATTTTAAAATGAAGGATATGGGTGAGGCTAGTGTGATTTTGGAATCAAACTGATTCAGTCGGATGAGGGAATAACCTTGACTCAATCTTATTATATAGAGAAATCTATACTTGAGAAATATGGTTATTCACAGTGTAGAATCGCTAGTACACCCTATGATCCTAATGTTGCCCTTGTCAAGAATACTTCAGGAGTGCCTATATCTCAGTTAAGGTATTCTCAGATTATGGGGAGATTGCAGTATCTTTCTAACTGTACTAGACCAGATATTTCATATTCTGTGTCTAAGTTCGCTAGATATACAAGTTGTCCAAAAAGAACTCATTGGGATGCTCTTGATAGAGTACTTAGATATCTAAAAGGCACAATGTACCTTAGTTTACACTATAGGAGATTTTCTGGTGTGCTTGAAGGGTACATTAATACAAGTTGGATAGCTAAGAAGTCTGGTTCCAATAGAGTGACTGGATATGTGTTCACCTTGGATGGTGGAACAATATTCTGGAAGTCAAGAAAAGAGACTATAGTGACTCAGTCTACATTTGAGACTGAGTTGTGTGCACTTGATACCACAGAGACGGAGGCTGAATGGTTACATGGACTTATGTCTGCGATACCTGTAGTAAGCAGACCGCTTCCTGCTATTGCTATTCATTGTGATAGTCGAACAACTATGAAAAGATTAGAAGTAAAAAGCATAATTCTAAAACAAAGAGACAAATCAAAGTTAGACTCAAGTCTATAAGGGGTTTAGTGTCTGATAGGATTATAGCTATAGAGTTTATAGGAACTCAGAATAATATAACTGATCCTTTGACTAAAGGACTGGAACCTTGGAGTGATACTCAAGTTAAGGTTGGGGATGGGACTGTCAATCCATCACAATTCATCAACAGTGGGAACCCAATACACATGAGAGGAGATCCCTCGAAGTGTATTCAATGTGGTAATAACAAGCTGTAAGGATGAATTGGTAGTACCTTTGCTACATAGATGATACTATTGTATCTGAATCTATCCCCTGTAAACCTAGAAGGTACTGACACTGCTAGAAAAGCAAGAGTGTTAAAACTATGAATGGGATCAAGTCATTTGACAACATAGAAGCACTATATCTCTGGAGATACCCAGCTAAACGAATGTAATTTTGTGGTCACAATTAGAGGAAAGGGTTATTCTTTGAAGCATTCGACGAACAAGATCGAGACAAGACCATTAATCTCTCAAAACTGTAGGTTGGCCCCATAGCCTATGACTTGTCATCGTCTATGGAACATGGTTATACTAAAGGATTAAGATTCAAGGTGAAACATTCCATCTGAATCTGATAGCCATTGAAGTGGAGGACTTAGGAGGGTTCAAACCCAGAAGGGTACCGACTCTGAAAAACAAGTCATGATGAAAAACCTGATCGCATTTCTGTATGGATTTGTGGGGGATTGTTAGAAATATGGATTTTAGATCATAAGTTTTATTATGTTCTTGATGATAATTCCAAAATCTAATGATTGGAAGTTGTTTCTTGATATGTGAACTTACACTTTCATGTATGGTTTTAAGATTTTTTCTTAATGAAGTTCATAGAGAATTAGAGTTGAACTTAGTGGCTCGAAAGAGCTTGAAAAATGAGAATGTGTTTTGTCCCACATTGAAAATAAAGAAAGGGGGTGTTCGATTTATATAGTATCACACACATGGGTAGTGTACAACTACTAAGGTATGTGATGGTGCATTGTGTTCTTGTGTACTTCACGCACGCGTGCGCGCACACACACCCGCCGCCGCCCCGCCCCGCCCCGCCACGCACCACACCGGACCCGGTCGGGTCGGGTCGAAGGGCGATTTGGGAAAATGTCTCGGCATCTCGCCTACGCGAAGCGACCTGGGTGAGGATTTTATTTATTTGTGATTTAATTTTTTAATTAGAATTTTTTAACAGTTTGGACTGGGTTATTACTGTTGGGTTGGGTTTGGTTTCTGAATTGGGCCGAGTCACTTTGCAAGTGGAATGAATCATATTCAATGAACCTGGTCATTAGATACGTAACTTGTAATATATTCAAATTAAAACATTAAAGCTGATATAATGTGAGAGATAAATATATAAGTTGTTACAATTTTATTTAAATTCAAAATCATCAGTTTTGATTTATTTAATAAATGTGCAGTTTAATTCTGAAATTAATTCAGGGTGGCCAGTTACACTTAGCCTCTAGTATTAATAGAGGACTAAGTTGCTGAGTTTGATACACCACACCTACATTCTCTTCTACCCTATGCTTTCTCTTCTCTTCCAAACACCATTCCGAGCTACTGATTTTTTCGGTGACTGAGGTGCTAGTCGAAGTGGAGTTTGTTATTGCTGTGAACACCAAACTCGAAGCTGTTTTATCCTGGAGGAGGCATTGCAAGCATCCCAACCCAGGAGGTGGGGGTAATTTCCTGTTCAAGATCAGTCAGGGATTCGAGCAAGGCCTAGAGACTCAGCTGATTAATTTTCTTATTTCATTGTACCTGTTGGCTACCACTGTTTTTCTATTTCTTTTCCCTGTGTTAAAGCTATGGTTATTGATACGCATTCTATTTTTTCTTTGTTCTTACAGTTACAGATATGCATGCTGTTTACCTACATGTTTTGTTTCGTTAATTGTTATCTTGGATGGTTAAATATGTTATATAACTGCCTCTATGTTGCTGTAATAGTTAATATTTCCAACAAATATGCCTATAAAAAGACATTGCATTTTTAATCTCCTTGCAACCCTAACTAGATACGAGCCAAGTTAGCTAAATACCCTGAGCATGAAATAAAATAATTGAAAGTAAACTCTCTTTATATTGATTGCGAACAAGCAACCTTCTTTCCGGGTCAAATGAGACTTATCTTAAAAATTATCGGCAAAGATCCACAAGATTGAACTTGCATTTGATACCATTGAATTGATATTGAAAATCAGAGTTGTAATGTTTATGGCTCGCGAAGGAGTTATTACGTGGGCTATACAAATTTTGAACTGAAGAAATACTGTCTTTGTAACAGAGATAGAAGATTGTCTGAGTTTGCTAGATAATCTTAATTGATAGATTCTATAAATGGGAAAATGGGTGATTACTTGGGTTAGATTAATACAATTTGGTTATATACCAACTGGGTCGCTTATAAGTTTTAGATGGGTACACATGCTATTTTTATCTACCCATCCAATTTGTATCATAACAGTACATGATTTAGGTAAAAATGATTTCAATGAATATTTTTTAAGATTGGATAATCCGACCCCTAATTTTAACACATCGAAATAAATATTATCATAAACTTTAATTTCGAGAAAGTTGCGTTTTAGTGGTCATGTTGGTGGTTTGATTCTCTGTACTTTAAAACTTTTTAACAAAAGAATTATTTGCTAAATGCTGAATTAAAGCCAATACTTGTAGAATGAGTAAGAGATGTGGTTTGATAGAGAAAGTTACTGTAGTGATCATGAGTTTATAGAGATTAGAAATGCGTGTATAGAAGAAAAAATCAAAATGGATGAACATGCACTACAAGAAAAATGGGTAATTACGACCGGTTAAAAATCAGTTATATTTAGTTAAATTCGACCGCTTTCGGTCTTATTTAACTAAATACGACCGGTTTTTAGACCTGTCGCATTCGCTCGAGTCATATTTAGTAAATCGGTCTTATTTAGTATACGCGTGACTAAATTCGACAGCTTAAATTCGACCAAACTCGAAATAATGTAAAACTCGACCAAATTCAACACTCAATATCACAAAACAAAGTCAATAACCTATACAATTAATTATCAATATTTATATTAATATATAATCCTATGAAGTACACAACAAATGATTCAAAAATAATACCAAATCACAAATATCAAGTTTTCAATTCAAAATTTTCACATATATACTCCTACAATTTTCCTAAATACAAACCCACAATAAAAAATGATATAAAACACAAAATTTTGAAGACCCATTTAATGTTTTTTTTAAGAAAATAAAGATAAAAGATGGGTGTTGGGGGCGGATGTTTGTACGAATAGAAAATAAAAAGAGGTGGTCAGAAAAAAAGGGGATTGGCCGGAAAAAAAGAAAGAAAAAGGGGGAGGGAGGGGGTTGAGTGGTAACGGTGAGAGAACATGGGAGGGGGAGGGGGGAGGGGCAGAGGATATGGGATGGGGGTGGGGGGTGGTTTTACTTAAAAAAAATATTGAATTTTAATGTTTATTTAAAAAGTAAATACCACCGCAATCAGTTGAATTTAGGAATGTCAATTTATAAATTCATATATTACGTATTTTCTGTTATAAAATTAAAATCCGAATAATTTCTCTAAAATTATATTTAATTTGTTAATCTTTTTCTTAAAATACTATAATTTTATAATTTATTTTAACAACTCATTATTTTATTAAAAAATTAAAATTATGATTTTGATCAATTTTATGATAAATTCCATTAACATGGGTATGAGGTGAAATTTAGAATAATGTTTATTTACTTTATTTGTAAAAACAATCGACATCTAATGATTAAAATACATTTATTTATTTTTTAATTTTTTTATCATAGCATTAAAATATATAGATCTTAATATCTATAATATTGGATCATTCATAAACATATTAAAAAAAACTAAACATCATTATGGGACTAAACACTAGTAAGAAGTACGGGTCAAACTACTAGTTGGCTGTTAAAATAGCAAATCAAATACATTTATTTTTTTCTAAATTTTTTATCATATCACTAAAATATATAAATATTGACATCTAAAAGGTTAGATCATTCATAAACATTTTTTAAAAAATCAAAACATCAGTATGGGACTTTCACTAGAAAGAAGTACTCATATTTGACTGTTAAAATATCAAACCAAATGCATTTATTTTTTCTAATTTTTTTATCATATCACTAAAATATTTAAATATTGACATTTTTAAGGTTGGATCATTCATAAATATATTTTTTTAAAAATCGAAACATCGATATTGGACTAAAACTAGTAAAAAGTACTGGTCAAACTACTAGTTGACTGTTAAAATATCAAATCAAATGCATTTATTTTTTTCTAAATTTTTTATTATATCACTAATATATATATATATATCTTTACATCCTTATGGTTGGATTATTCATAAACATTTTTTAAAAAATTGAACATTAGTATGAAACTAAACACTAGTAAGAAGTACTCGTCTAACTACTTGTTGATTGTTAAAATAACAAACCAAATACATTTATTTTTTTCTAAATTTTTTATCATATCACTAAATTATATAGATCTTGACATCCTTACGGTTGGATCATTTATAAATATTTTTTAAAAACTCGAAACATCGGTACGGGACTAAACACCAGTAAGAATAACTGGTCAAACTACCAGTTGATTGTTAAAATAGCAAACCAAATTGTTATTCCTAATGAACTAACAATGAGATTTACAGAAGGGGGGTTGAATGTAAATCTCAAAACTTTTTCAAGTTTTGAGCAGTTTCAAAGGCTATGTGTTTAAGATAAACAAGTGTATGAATTGCTTTAAGCTAATACTGACAAATATATATTCAAACACTAATGTAAAGAACACAACAGACCTTAAAAACTTTTCTGGTGGATTGTTGTTCCACCAGAGATGGTATTTCAGAAAATCTGTGATTCAAGAAGTTGATCAGAGCTGCGTCCTAGTACAAACTAGATAATTTTTCTCTCAAGATTTTTCTAAACAGCACTGGAAAAATTCTCTTCCAATTACTAGCTGCTACTTGGTTTATATATCACCAAGTTTACAAGTGAAGACAAAGATAAAAAGTACAATAATAAAATAAGTTCTCCACTTGTTTCTTCTCCATTTTACTCCAGTGCATTGTTGACTATTGCCTCTTTATACTAGAGTAGAACGGCTGCTTTTTCTGATGATCCTGAAATAGGCTACCACATCTTAGTTGTCTCTGTCAACCCATGTGCCTCTGTTTGTAGGTACAACTACCACTTGTCAACTGCTATTTAACAGAACATCCATTGATGGCTTTATCCGTTGATGCACTCATCCGTTGAAGCTTTAGAGACATCCGTTGACACCATTTCATTTATACAAAATTACAAGGCATGAAATACTTACAATTGGCCTTCCTATCTGCATATCCTCTAGTAGTCAACATGACTTATAATTTCCCTTAACATTTAAGAATTTATATCTCAAATTCAGAGACTGAAATGTGCTACAACACTAGACTTATTTCTAAGTAAAGCTACACCTTCAACGGATAGCCAAAATGGTCTTATCCGTTGAGGCTACAAACACTAGATTTCTACTTAAGTGTTTTGTTAAACATATCATCAAACTAATGCACATATATTCCTAACAATCTCCCCCTATTTATGTCTATAAGAATTGTAGACATAAATTCAAGGTTAACTTGATGATAACAAAACACTTAACAAATATATGAATTGAAACTAAGTAGAAATTCAAAAGTGCTGCAAAAGTGTATGTACTAGAAGGTAATTGAAGATTTACAGTATTTCCAAGGATGCTCCTCTAGCCTGAGCAAATCATCTTTTTCTTCTTTGATCCCTGGTTTTCTTTCCTAGCCCTTTGTCATTTTCCTCAATTTGGAGTTGGAGTTGTCTGAAGAATTCAGCTTCATCTTCATCACTGATATCAAACTTAGATTGTATTTCTTTGAGAGTTTCATTGCTAGCAATCTTGAGTTGGTCTTCAAGTCTGAAAAATCTTCTGACTCCTTTATCATCTCTGAATTCCATCAACCAATGAGGTGATTTATGAATTGTAGTTCCCCTTTCTTGAATGAGTAAGGTTCTGGGCAAGACATTGGGCTCCCTCCAAGTTTTCCTTATGTTGGCAATCTTGTTGAGAATTTCAGTCTTGGCAGTCCTGGTAAAGCCAGAATCCTTTTGTATGGCTGAAAAGACTCTGATCAAGGTAGAGTAGCCTTCATTCAGAATCCTGTAGAGAGGCCATGTTCTTTCCCCAGCTCCTTTGTATCTGAACACCAATCTCTCTGGTAGCTGTCTGTAAGCAGCAATTCCCCTTACATCCTCCAGCTCATCCAGATAGAGTTCAATGTCTGAAATTTCTTTTATGTCACAGATGTGAACATAATCATCTTTAGAAATGGGTGGCTTAGGGTTAGGTTTATGTTTTTGAGTGAATTTCTTAGAGTTTAGGGGAGGTGTAGCTTTGGATTTTCTTTTCTGTTTCTTTGGTAGTGGAAGAGTGGTTAAAAAGGTAGGCAAATTGATGGTGTCCCAATCAATAGGTTCCTCTTTTGGGATGATTGGTTCACCATGGATGTTTATAGTGGGATCAGCAACAAAGGGTTCAGGTATGGAAGGTAGAGATTTAGTTTCTTCAGTTTTGCCTTCACTCCTTCTATGTGCCTTGGCCTTTCTTCTGTTTCCCTTCTGCCATTCCTCTTTTTCCTCCATACTTTCACCAAATATACTCCCAAAAACCTCATCTAAGTTTGCAATCTTTTCTTCACCCCTGACTTCAATTCCTTTCTCATTTTCAACTAGACTTGACTTTAGCTTTTGTTCAAGCTTTGCTTGTGCTCTTTTGTCAGCCTTGAGTTTTTCAGCTTCTTTCTTTAACCTTTTGGTTTCTTCCCTCTTGGCTATTGAGAATTTGGGATGTCCTTGCATCACACATATGCTCTTTCCCTCTCTAAAGATAATAGCCATGTTTCTCCTTACTGCCTCATCCATGGTCTCCTTGTGTTTTATGATGCTAGTACCCAAAACTTTGTCTTCATCAGGCTTTGGAAGAGGAAAGTCCACTTCTTTCATCTGAGCAAAGTCTAGAGGGTTCTTTGTGGAGTCCTTGCTGGATCTAGTGTTGGGCTTGAGAACCATACATTTTAGATTCTTGAAAGAAGTCTCTCCAACCTTATTTCTCCTTTCTGGCTTGTGCTCCATATTGATTGGTTCAACCTTTGTGCTATGTTTCACAGATATTGATTTATCTTGTGTAGAGCCAAACAGTTGTTGCATCCTTTCATCAATTCTCCTCCTTTGCTCTTTCACTTGAATTTCAGCTGCTGCTAGCTGGATTAAATCAATTCCATCGGGCTTTCCTTTGATTTGAATGATTGGAGAAGTAGTGATGGCAGGAACTGGCACTTTAGATATTTGGATTTTTGTAGATGGCTCTCCTTCCCCTTCCCTTTTACTCTCCCCCTTTTTGTTATCATCAAGGAGAGGGGTCAAGCCCTGTGCTTTTGCCAGCTGCATAAGTAGATTTGTTTGAGATTGTTGGTTGTGAAGAATGGTGGCCACAGAATCTTCAATAACTTGAACTCTGTCTTCCAATTTGGCTAGCCTCTTTTCAGTATGTGATTCCTTTTTCAATCACAACAAAATGTCCTGCATTGTACCATAGGGCATGACTGAATCCAATTTTTCAGAATTGTAGGATTTCAAGTCAGCAATATCCTTTCTGAGTTCATCCACACTCAGATTCTGTCTTACTTGCTGCAACTTCATGAGATGCAGGGAGTCCAAGTGAGCTGTAAGGATAGCCTTTGTACCAGCATGAGAAGTTTTCTGAATGGCCTGTTTGATAGTACTGATTTGTTTGACTAAGGAGACATTGAATTGCCCTGTTGTAGACCCCTTTGTGAAGGCTCATTCAGGTAGATTTGGAATAGAACTAGGGCCTTCATCTCCCCCTAAGTTCATGCTTCCATCAGAAGAAACAAAGTCATCATCATCAGAATTTACTCCAAATTCTTCAAATGACTCACCAGCTGTTGAAGGCATCTTGTTAATAGCAGCTTTGTCCCTTTGAAGAGATGCTGTTGTATGTACTAAATGTAGTGTCTTTTCTGCCTCCACATTGCCCTGTGCAGCCAATAATTGATAGGCTGAAACAGGATGAGTAAAAGTGTCAGCATCCAAGGAAATGTTATCAATAACAGCTTTGTAATGTTGCTGAAATTGTCTTTCCTTTTCAGCATCATTCACAATCATTGACTCACTAGCAATGGCTGGATCCATCCTTATTTCTGCTGTACCTGCCTTTCTCTCATTTTCTCTATGTTCTTGCATCAGGGGCTCCCCCTGGCTCACAGAACTCACTCCCTCACCTTCACCTACTAAGGTGGTACTCCTCTCACTTACTTTTGCCATGCTGGAAAAAATAGCATGCATGTTTGAGCTCTCAATCTCTCCTTTTGCCTGGGAGCAACCCAGCCTCTCACTCAAATTGTCACTCCCTTCCCTCAGTCCTAGAAGTGATTGTACAGTAATCAAGTCTTCTACACTTGGAATTGTTTCAGTTGTGTGTGTAGAGACTATCAACGGATGAGGAATAGTCGTTGAAGGTGAAACTGATGATATCAATGGATAACTGCTGTTAAGCTTATCCGTTGAAGAACAACCACTTATCAACGGATGAGTGATATCCGTTGAAGAAGGAAAAGAAGTAGAAATTGAAAGTGATATAACTGTTGAATCTGTGTAGATTGATATGAGTTTTGGTAACACAGATCCTTCAATTACATTTGAAAGAATTTGCGGGTGATCCAACAAATCATCTAAAAAATGATGATCACCTGTATTTGAGTGGGGCTCCTCCCTGAGTTGTAAAGAGGGAGAATCAGGAATTGATGGGAATAACATATCCACATCTAGAGATGGTGAAGAACTGTGTGGTGATTGATGTGTGTTAATTGTGAGAGAATGGGGCTGTGACTCCACATTTGTTGGAGCCACATCAAACTGAGTTTGAGAAGGCATAGATACAGATGGATGTATTTGTGCAGTGTGTGCACCCTGTGTAGAAGATTGGGTTCTTGCTCTCTTTCTTCTAATAAAGGCTTTTGTTGGTGAGTGTTTGGCTTTAGTGTCCCTCCCTCGTTTGTTTTGTGTTCCTGGTTGGGAACTATTTTCAATAGTTACATCCTTTTGGGAGGATGCAGCTAGGGATATGCTAGTAACCCTTTCAACCACCACAGCTTTTTGAGAAACTGTGGCTTGGCTAGCTTGGGAAGCACTTAACTCTCCTTCCTTATCCTGGGGGTTTCTTTGATGTTCACCCCTCCCCTCACCACTCACACCCTGTTCACTCCCTTCAAGGTTAATGGTAGATGTTACAACTGTTGTCTTTTGAGAAACAACAGAGGTAGTTTTCTTTGTCTTTGATTTTGAAAGTTTAGTTTTGGTGACCTTGGTAGGAATCTGTTGGGGCATTGTCACAGATTCCATGGCCACACTAGAAGATAAAGAAATAGAGGGGTTGGAAGAAGTAGGAGTTGTAGAAGCAATTACCTCACTTACCTGAGGTGCATTCATGATTGGTAAATATACCAATGGCACACTGCTGTTGAGATCCATTCTCAATAAATCTGCAAGAACTCTTTTCTCTTGTGCCCAGCACTTGAGTTTATTATTCTCATTGGTTATGACCAAACCTTCAGCAACATGGTTAGCCAATAACATAAAGAATCTAGCATAATAGATGTTATTAGATCTATTAGCTTTGTTACCTAATCTAGTTCCCAATTCTAGCATAACATAGTTGCTAAAATTAAAATACCTATCAGAAACAAGCATATAGAGCATATTAACAAGAGATGAAGTTATGGCATCAAAATTGCTAATTTTCCCAGAGAAAACCTTGATAAAGGCATCCCCAAGAAAACTCCATTCTTTCCTAAGGCCTTTTCTTTTAATACTCCCTAAACTAGCAGAGTTAAGAGAATAACCTATGGAATCTAACATGCTGGATACATCATTATCAGTGTGTGGTGTCATGGCATTGTTCTCGGGTAATTTAAAACATGCTAGTAAATCATCACAGTTAACACAGTGATTTTTACCTTTGAGAGTGAAGGAGATAGTCATATCTATTGAGTTGAACTCAGCAGTTGTCCAAATCTCCTCAACTACTTCACAGTAAATCGTTGGGGCTTCCAGCATTGCATAGCTAAGTTTACAGTTTTTGATGAAGTCCATCATTTTGTGATAATCGGAGTGGACTTCATTCTTTTCTACCAAAGCTATAAAATTGTTCTTCTCATAGATGAATCCAGATTGAGACATAATCTTTACTACTGGTGCTATTGTTATGAGTAGAATTTGCAGAGAATAACTTGAAGGTTTTGCAGAGAGAAAATGGTAAAAGCTTTGAAATTTCAAGAAAGCGTAAAGTAAAAAAATGAAAAATCAGAAGGGCTTATATACTTTCTCAAATTAAAAAGCATAAATAAGAGATTAAACAATAAATATATGTAAGTGAATTTCAGCCGTTTAAGAATAAACTGTAAGTATTCTAAAAACTACCTTTAAAACAAAACATACAGCTGTATGTATGAGTATCAACGGTTAAGACAATAGAATCAACGGCTGTGAAACACCTGAATCGACTGATGTGATATTTCAACGGATAAGGTAAACTGTCATCCGTTGAAGAGCACTTCAGTTTTATCCGTTGACGGATAAAAATTCCAGAAATGTATATGACTTTCAACGGATAATGAACATCCGTTGACATAACAATTTTGACTTTCAACGGATAGGGAATATCCGTTGATGGAATAATCTGTGTTAAAAATCAAATTTGTTCTTGCAGCTAATACATTTCAGGCTTCAATTCAAATTGCAATAAGGACATGAATTTTAAGAGTAATTAAGCATACCTAGCTCACTTACCAATCTTGTGAATGTTGATTCATCAAGTGGTTTGGTAAATATGTCTGCAATTTGTTGTTCACTTGGAACAAAATGAAGTTCCACTGTACCTTTCATCATGTGTTGCCTAATGAAGTGGTATTTGATATCAATGTGCTTGGTTCTTGAGTGTTGCACTGGATTTTCAGTAATGGCAATGACACTTGTGTTGTCACAAAATATTGGAATTTTGTCAACAGTCATACCATAGTCAAATAACTGGTTCCTCATCCATAGTATTTGTGCACAGCAACTACCAGCTGCAATGTACTCAGCTTCAGCTGTTGATGTGGAAACAGAATTCTACTTCTTGCTGAACCATGATACAAGCTTGTTCCCTAGAAATTGACAGGTGCCTGTTGTGCTTTTCCTGTCTATTTTGCAACCTGCATAATCTGCATCTGAGTAGCCAATTAGATCAAAACCAGACTCTCTAGGGTACCAAATTCCTAGATTTGGAGTCCCCTTGAGATATCTGAAAATTCTTTTAATGGCCACTAAGTGAGATTCTTTAGGGTCAGCTTGAAATCTAGCACAGAGACATGTAGAAAATATTATATCAGGTCTACTAGCAGTTAAATATAAAAGTGAGCCAACCATGCCTCTATAACTTGTAATATCCACAGACTTTTCAGCCTTATTTAATTCAAGCTTAGTTGCAGTGGCCATGAGAGTTTTTGCAGGTGAACAATCCATTAAGTCAAACTTCTTTAAAAGATCATAAATATATTTAGTTTGACTAATGAAAATTCCACTACTAACTTGTTTTACTTGTAACCCGAGAAAGTAAGTTAGCTCTCCCATCATGCTCATTTTATATTTACTTTGCATTAATTTAGCAAACTTTTTACAAAGCTTATCATCTGTAGATCCAAATATAATATCATCTACATAAATTTGTACAAGTATCTTAGAGCCATTAACATTTCTAAAGAAGATAGTTTTGTCAACAGTACCTCTTGTGAAATGATTATCTAGAAGGAACTTTGACAAAGTCTCATACCAGGCTCTAGGTGCTTGCTTTAGTCCATAGAGTGCTTTCAACAGATAATACACATGGTCTGGAAAATTTTGATCTTCAAAACCTGGAGGTTGGCTTACATAAACTTCTTCCTCCAATTCCCCATTTAGAAATGCACTCTTGACATCCATCTGATAGACTTTGAAATTGGCATTAGCTGCATAGGCTAGAAAGATTCTGATGGCTTCAAGTCTTACAACTGGAGCAAATGTTTCATCAAAATCTATTCCCTCTTGTTGAGAATAGCCTTTAGCAACCAATCTAGCTTTATTCCTTATGACAATGCCATTTTCATCCATCTTGTTTCTGAATACCCATTTTGTGTCAATGGAACTCTTGTTCTTTGGCTTGGGTACCAGCTTCCAAACTTTGTTTCTCTCAAATTGGTTCAGCTCTTCCTGCATAGCTAATATCCAATCTGGATCCATTAAGGCTTCTTCCACTTTCTTAGGTTCCTCCTGAGATAGAAAACTACTATACAGACATTCATTTTGAGTAGCTTTTCTTATTTGCACTTTAGATGATGCATCACCAATGATCAGTTCAAAGGGATGATTCTTGGTCCATTTCCTTTGAGGTGGAAGATGTGCTCTAGATGAGGTGGCCTCAGTATTGTCGTGATGTGAGACAGAGTGTTGATCTGTTGAAACTCCCCCTGAGGTGTTGGTCCTTTGCAGGAAACTTGGAGTTCTATCAAATGATGATGTAAATCGATTATCCGTTGATGAACTATGATCAACGGATGCTTCATTATGTACTTCAACGGATGATGCACTATGTCTTTCAACGGATACTGCATTGCCTCTTTCAACGGATGCAGAATTCTGTGCATTATCCAAGGGCATATCTTGAATCCCTTTTGAAGTGTCATCTCCATCAATCTCCTCTTCACTATCATCACAATAAATCTCAATGTTGTCAAATTTGAGTCTTTCATGGTGTCCCTCATCTGTTAGTCCATCAATCTTTTTATCATCAAACACAACATGCACAGATTCCATAACAATGTTTGTTCTTAGATTGTAGACCCTATAAGATTTTCCAGTTGAGTAACCAACAAATATCCCTTCATCAGCCTTTGCATCGATATTCCCTTTATGGTCAGATTGATTTCTCAGTATAAAGCATTTACATCCAAAGACATGAAGAAAGTTTAGAGTTGGTTTTCTTCTCTTGAACAACTGATAATGAGTCATGCCTTTAGCTTGATTAAAGAAATATTCTGAGTGTAGCAGGCACAATTAACAGCTTCAGCCCAGAAATATTTTGGTAACTTTGATTCTTCAAGCATTGTTCTAGCAGCCTCAATTAAAGATCTGTTCTTTCTTTCAACTACCCCATTTTGCTGAGGTATTCTTGGAGCTGAGAACTCATGCATGATTCCATTTTCTTCACAGAACAGCCTCATTATCAAATTCTTGAACTCAGTTCCATTGTCACTCCTGATATTCCTAACCTTCAAGTCAGGATGATTATTGACTTGCCTGATGTGATTGATAATGATTTCACTTGCTTCATCCTTTGATCCAAGAAAATAGACCCATGAAAACTTTGAGAAATCATCTACAATCACCAAGCAATATCTTTTTCTTGCAATTGACAATACATTGACTGGTCCAAACAAATCCATATGTAGCAGCTGTAATGGTTCATCAATTGTTATTTCAAGCTTCTTTTTGAATGATGCTTTCCTTTGTTTGCCTTTCTGACAAGCATCACACAAACCATCCCTTGAGAATTCAACAAGAGGAATTCCTCTAACTAAGTCCTTTTTGACTAGATCATTCATTGTCTTGAAATTCAAATGGGATAGCTTCTTATGCCATAGCCAACTTTCAGCTGAACTTGCTTTGCTGAAGAGACAAGTAATAGATTCTGCATCTGTAGAGTTGAAGTCAGCTAAGTACACATTTCCTTTTCTAACTCCAGTTAGAACCACTCTGTTGTCTTTCTTACTGGTGACAACACAGGCTTCTGAATTGAAGGAAATTGTATTCCCTCTATCACATAGTTGACTGATGCTCAGTAAGTTGTGCTTGAGACCATCAACTAATGCAACTTCATCAATTATGACATTCCTTGTTGAAATCAAGCCATATCCCATAGTAAACCCTTTGCTGTCATCTCCAAAGGTTATGTTAGGGCCAGCTCTCTCCTTAAACTCTGTGAGCAGGGAGAAATCTCCTGTCATGTGTCTTGAACAGCCACTATCCAAGTACTATAGATTTCTTCTTTTTCCCTGGTTGCTTGATGAACTAACTTTATTTTCCTCAGAATCAGCCATGAGAGCCAAGTTGACATATTCCACATCTTCATCCTCTTCTTCTCCATCAGCTGCCCAGTCTTTTTCATGAGTAATGAAAGCCCTCTCCTTTTGCTTGAGCAGATCAAAATATTTCTTTCTGTAATCTACTTGGTCAAATTTCTTCTTTTCAGAAGTTGGCTTTCTGCACTCACTTGCAAAGTGTCCACTTATACCACAATTGAAACACTTGAACTTGGATTTGTCCACCATGTTCTTATGAGGTTTAGTGGCTCTAGTGTTTTTCCTAAATTTCATCTTTGCAAATCTTCTGGACAGAAATGCAAGATGCTCATCAATACCATCAGAGTCATCTTGGCTGGAGTTATCTTCATTCTCAGTAACTTGCTCCTTACCCTTGCTTGATTCTGATTTGCTTGTGCCATCTTTGGAGTTTAATGTTGATCTCACAGTTTCTTGTCTGCATTCTTTCTCATTTTCAGCTACCAAGGTAACTGAACCTCCTTTCTTTCTTCCCTTCTCCAATACCTCATCCTGTTCCAGCTCTAGTTCATAAGTCTTCAAGATTCCATATAATCTTTCAAGAGTGAAGTCCTTATAATCTTGAGAGTTTCTCAAGGAGACAGTCATGGGTTTCCATTCCTTTGGCAAGGATCTTAAAAATTTAAGATTTGAATCCTTCACCTGGTACACTCTACCATACAGCTTCAGTCCATTCAACAGCTTTTGGAATCTATTGAATGTGTCATTTAAAGATTCATTTTCTTCAAAATGAAAATACTCATACTGTTGAATGAGAAGCTGCATTTTGTTTTCTTTTACTTGTTCTGTACCTTCACACAGTAGCTGACCTGTGTCCCAAACCTCTTTGGCAGTTGTGCAATTTATCACATTATCAAACATATCCTTGTCAAGACCATTAAACAAAATGTTCATAGCCTTCTTATCCTTGTGGACTTCTTCTGTGTCTTCCATTGTCCATTCTGCTCTAGGTTTTGGAATGGATTGACCAACAGCAATTGTGGCCGTAGCAACTGTGGCTACTTTGTGGGGAATGTGAGGACCATTCTCAATGCAGTTTACATAACCTTCATCTTGGGAGAGTAGATGAAGGTGCATTTTCACCTTCCAATGGTCATAACTGTCTTTGTCAAGAACTGGGATTTTTACTCCAATATCCTTCTTACTCATCTTTGTTAGTTTCCAAGATCTTTAAACTCTTTGTGTGTCAAGAGCTTGCTCTGATATCAATTGTTATTCCTAATGAACTAACAATGAGATTTACAGAAGGGGGGTTGAATGTAAATCTCAAAACTTTTTCAAGTTTTGAGCAGTTTCAAAGGCTATGTGTTTAACATAAACAAGTGTATGAATTGCTTTAAGCTGATACTGACAGATATATATTCAAACACTAATGTAAAGAACACAACAGACCTTAAAAACTTTTCTGGTGGATTGTTGTTCCACCAGAGATGGTATTTCAGAAAATCTGTGATTCAAGAAGTTGATCACAGCTGCGTCCTAGTACAAACTAGATAATTTTTCTCTCAAGATTTTTCTAAACAGCACTGGAAAAATTCTCTTCCAATTACTAGCTGCTACTTGGTTTATATATCACCAAGTTTACAAGTGAAGACAAAGATAAAAAGTACAATAATAAAATAAGTTCTCCACTTGTTTCTTCTCCATTTTACTCCAGTGCATTGTTGACTATTGCCTCTTTATACTAGAGTAGAACGGCTGCTTTTTCTGATGTTCCTGAAATAGGCTACCACATCTCAGTTGTCTCTGTCAACCCATGTGCCTCTGTTTGTAGGTACAACTACCACTTGTACCAACTGCTATTTAACAGAACATCCGTTGAAGCCTTCATCCGTTGATGGCTTTATCCGTAGATGCACTCATCCGTTGAAGCTTTAGAGACATCCGTTGACACCATTTCATTTATACAAAATTATAAGGCATGAAATACTTACAATTGGCCTTCCTATCTGCATATCCTGTAGTAGTCAACATGACTTATAATTTCCCTCAACATTTAAGAATTTATATCTCAAATTCAGAGACTGAAATGTGCTACAACACTAGAGTTATTTCTAAGTAAAGCTACACCTTCAACGGATAGCCAAAATGGTCTTATCCATTGAGGCTACAAACACTAGATTTCTACTTAAGTGTTTTGTTAAACATATCATCAAACTAATGCACATATATTCCTAACACAAATACATTTATTTTTTTCTAAATTTTTTATCATATCATTAAAATATATATATCTTGACATACTTACGGTTGGATCATTCATAAACATTTTTTAAAAAATCGAAACATCGGTACGGGACTAAACACTGGTAAGAATAACTGGTCAAACTACCAGTTGACTGTTAAAATAGCAAACCAAATATTTTTTTTCTAAATTTTTTATCATATCATTAAAACATATAGATCTTGACATTCTTAGGATCATTCATAAACATTTTTTAAAAAATCGAAATATCGGTACGGGACTAAACACTAATAAGAATATATAACTGGTTAAACTACTAGTTGACTGTTAAAATAGCAAACCGAATACATTTATTTTTTTCTAAATTTTTTATCATATCACTAAAATATATATATCTTGACATCCTTACGGTTGGATCATTCATAAACATTTTTTAAAAAATTGAACATCAATATGTGACTAAATACTAGTAAGAAGTACTGGTCAAACTACTAGTTGACTATTAAAACAGTAAACCATATATATTATTTTTTTCTAAAAATTTATCAGATCACTAAAATATATAGATTTTTTTAAAAAAATTAAAAAATTTGTTTGGGACTAAACACTAGCAAGAAGTAGTGGTCAAACTATTGATTAATTGTTAAAATAGCAAACCAAATATGTTAATTTTTTTCTAAAATTTATATCATATAACTAAAATATATATAAATCTTAATATTTGTTTCGTGAACAGCTCGGTTCACATATAACTTGTACAAAATTAATAAGTTACTTAAATAATTTATTTAAAAAAAATTAAATTATGAAAATAATTAATATTACCAAATGCATTCATAATAGATAAATACAATTGACTTCTACTAAAATTACAATTTTTAAAAAAGCGAAAAATTTCCCCCACTTTTGCAACCAACATTTTAAAAGTGCAGGAAATTTCCCATCATTTCAAAATATCAAATTCGATCAAAAACGGTTGAATTTAGGAGTGTCGAAAAATTGGCTGGCGGGAAAATTTCCCTCATTTTTTTGGAAAGGCTAAATTCGACTGGATGCGGTTGAATTTAGGAGTACCTCTAAATTCAACCGTACACCCATTTTTTTGGTAAGGCTAAATTCGACCGAATGCGGTCGAATTTAGGAGTATTGCTAAATTCAACCGCATACGGTTGCATTTGTTGCTAAATTCGACCGCGTAACTACGACTGTAAATAAATATGACCACATGCGATTGAAATTAGCCGCACGCCTTAAATTCAACCGAAAGGTGTTGAATTTGACCCCGATTGTATTTAAGCGATTGTATTTAGCCTTGTTTTCTTGTAGTGATGATAGGGAAGTAAACTTAAATGAAACGTATGAAAGTGATAAAAATACTAGTGATAGTGACATGGGATTTTATGTTAGTAGTAAGGAGAGTGATCAAGAATTTTGTTATGCAAACCCCTGGAAATGGGATAATAAAATATGTAAACGAGATTCTATAAGTTGGTCATATATTTGTTACTAAAACAATTTTTAGGTAAAATCCGATTAAGAGAATAACTGGTCAAACTACCAGTTGACTGTTAAAATAGCAAACCAAATATTTTTTTCTAAATTTTTTATCATATCATTAAAACATTTAGATCTTGATATTATTAGGGTCATTCATAAACATTTTTTAAAAAATCGAAATATCGGTACGAGACTAAACACTAATAAGAATATATAACTGGCCAAACTACTAGTTGACTGTTAAAATAGCAAACCAAATACATTTATTTTTTTTCTAAATTTTTTATCATATCACTAAAATATATATATATATATATATATATCTTGACATCTTTACGGTTGGATGATTCATAAACATTTTTTAAAAAATGAACATCAATATGTGACTAAACACTAGTATGAAGTACTGGTCAAACTACTAGTTGACTATTAAAATAGTAAACCAAATATATTATTTTTTTCTAAAAATTTATCAGATCACTAAAATATATAGATTTTTTTAAAAAAATCAAAAAATTAATTTGGGACTAAACACTAGCAAGAACTAGTTGTCAAACTACTGATTGATTGTTAAAATAGCAAACCAAATACGTTATTTTTTTCTAAAATTTATATTATATCACTAAAATATATATATAAATCTTAATATTTGTTTCATGAACAACTCGGTTCGCATGTAACTTGTACAAAGTAATTAATAAGTTACTTAAATAATTTATTTAAAAAAAATAAATTCTGAAAATAATTAATATTACCGAATGCATTCATAATAGATAAATACAATTGATTTCTACTAAAATTAAAAATTTTAAAAAAGCAGGAAATTTCCCCCACTTTTGCAACCAATGTTTTAAAAGTGCAGGAAATTTCCCGTCATTTCAAAAAATCAAATTTGACCGAAAACGGTTGAATTTAGGAGGGTCGAAAAATTGGCTGGCGGGAAAATTTTCCTAATTTTTTTTGGAAAGGCTAAATTCGACAGGATGCGGTTGAATTTAGGAGTACCTCTAAATTCAACTGTACACCCATTTTTTTGGTAAGGCTAAATTCGACCAAATGCGTTTGAATTTAGGAGTATTGCTAAATTAAACCGCATACAGTTGCATTTGTTGCTAAATTCGACCGCGTAAATACGACTATATGCGGTTGAATTTAGCCGCACGCCTTAAATTCAATCAAAAGGGGTTGAATTTGATCTCGATTGTATTTAAGCAGTTGTATTTAGCCTTGTTTTCTTGTAGTGATGATAGGGAAGTAAATTTAAATGAAACGTATGAAAGTGATGAAAATACTAGTGATAGTGACATGAGATTTTATGTTAGTAGTAAGGAGAGTGATCAAGAATACCCCTGGAAATGGGATAATAAAATATGTAAACGAGATTCTATAAGTTGGTCATATATTTGTTACTAAAACAATTTCCTATTAAGAGAATTTCACCAAACCAATATGCGTGTAAAAAGAAGTGGCATCCAAATTTAAAATCGAAGAACTACCGTCTTTCCGTCTTTATATCAAACATAAAAGATGGGATGAGCTCTCTATAAACCTTAATTGATAGATTGTATAAATGGGAAAATGGGTGATTATGTGGGTTTTAGTAATATAATTTGGTCACATACAAGCTTTTTGCTGAGGTGCACATGCCACTTTTTCATCTTTCCATCCAATTTTTAAGGTAATAATAAGAGACCTCGAGAAAATAATTTGAATTAAAGTTTTTAATTTGTATGATCCAATTAAAATTTACTAATAAGTTTAATGACTTAAATTCCATTTAACCCTTATTATTATATGAGGCCTTAAATTTTGCCCTTATTTGTTTTAATGCTGGAGTAAGAATTATAATATTTAATTTCTATTTTTAGTTTCTGTTTCATTGGAAAAAAAATTTAGATACCATATCAAATAATGTTAAAATTTGTACACAAGTTAAAACGTCATATAGGACAAATCCACACACAAGATATAGTTTGTAACAAAGACCTTCCCGATAAGGCAATAACAATTTGAAGTGTTAATTAGCTTATAAAAATTGGTTTTGAGGGGCTAGCACAAAGCGGGTATAGAAAGGTAATAATGTAAATAACTAAAGTTTGGAGTTATGATGATTACTTAAATTTTATTAATATTATATATTATTTGTATTTTTTAAATTATGTACATATTTATTACGAACGGTGTCACTATAAAAAAACTTAACACAAAATCAGTATAAATAAGTATATATAGCACTTTGTCTTAAATAATATTTTTTTAATATTTAAAAATAAATATTTTACAAAACCTCATATGAAATTTCACTTTCTCGGAATTCACTTCTAATTGGAAAATAAATATTAAAAATCAGATTTCCTACTTTAGGTCTTAAATATAAGGTAAGTAGAGACCTATATTAATTAAAACTTATATAAACTTATTCAAAATAGAAAAGAAAAATAAATTTACACTAACATATTCGACAGGAAAAAATTTATAATAATTAAAACTTATTTTAACTTATTCGAATTAGAAGAGAAAAATGAGTTCCTTTTACATATTCGAAATAAAAAATAAAAAAATTACAATAACTATATATATAAATGAAGATTATTTGAGATGCAAACAATGAGTAATGATCCAAGGCCAAGGAAGGTAAGAGGGATCCATAAGCCATCCATTTAGAAATCTTTAATATTGTTTACAGTAACGCTCTTTTTGTTCTTTTTTTAAAATTAAAGGTCGCCGGGTCTCGGGTATATATAAAGATATCTAATATAATATTATTTATTTGTAGGGGTTCACATATGTTTATTGTTTTAATATTAAATATATTTTAACTAGATTATAATTTTTTTATATTAATAATGTATTTGACGAGAGAACCGCTCAAACTAAATTTTCATCCAAATAGGCTCAAATTAAATTTTTATCTAAATTATAATAATTTTTATAATTAGTACTGGTGTTTGACGGGAGGGCGGATGAAACTAATTTTTATCTAAATTATAATATTTTTTTATTAGTATTGTATGTGACGGGAGAGCGACTCAAACTAATTTTATCTAAATTATACTAAATTTTTATTAGAATTGTATTTGACGAGAAAGCGGCTCAAACTAATTTTATGTAATTATAATATTAGTTCATACTAGAATTTATCTAATTTGTTTTTTATTTCATCACGTGTTGTCCTAACAAAACATTACAGTTAGTACGATTATTATATGCTATAGAAGACGTGATATAAATTGGTATCATGAAAAAAAATGTACACAATTTTGTTTTATTATGTATATTATAATGGGTGTAAGCCTAAAAAAGCGTGATACAAAATGAGAAACAATTATGAATAATTATTTTTTTTGTTATAGTACATGTTTTTCGTAAATAAATTTCATATAAAATATTTCAAAAATATTTGTTTAGGACCGCTGCGCAGCACGACTTTGTTAACTAGTCTTTATATATATAAAGGAAAATTCCACGGAAGTTTCAAAATCGTCTGAAAATTATTTATCTATTTTTCTAGAGCTCCCCTATTTTAATTCAATAAAAATTAATTTCTTTATATGCATTCAAATTAATAGGGAAGATAATAAATATTTAGAAGTCAATCTTATTTAGAATTTGTGTAATCGAATTAATAAGAAAAATAAAAATGTTTAAAAGTCAATCCTATTTAGAATATATTTAACCAATTTTATCTTTTTCTCAATTAATCTAAATCATAATTTCATATTTAAATCAGAAGCCTATTATATAAAGGAGTATATACATTCGAATTAATAAGGAAGATAGTAAATATTTAGAAGTCAATATTATTTAGAATTTGTTTATATCATTTTTACATTTTTCTCAAGTAACTTAAATCGTAAATTACTATTTAAATTGAAGTTCAAGCCTGTTGTATAAAAGAGTATTCTGGATATATAAAAAGTAAAACTTCGAGACCTCTAATAAGAATCAAATTTATCTATTTTTCTTGAACTTCTTTGTTTTTTAATTTTAGGAGTGATATTATTGGTCTCTTGTGTGAGCTAGATTATGAAATACATGGTCACGCTCAAATGTTGATTTGATGTGATAGTCTACTCATTCATCAAGGAAACTTGGATTAAATTATGACGAGGATGACACATTACATGCTTCTAGTTTAATCTATAATATTTGGTCAAAGAGATTATATTATATTGTACATTATTCACGAAAGGTTTAATCGATCATCGATTCAATTATTATTACTTGGGTAGCAATGATATATTACTAGATGCCGCTCATTGTTTATGATTTTATATTAGATTTAAAATTCGTTGCCAACGTAATAATAACCTATAGAGTCACACACAAAGAATGATTGAATGATTATTTAATTTAAATTTGATTTAAATTAAATTAAAATACTTCGAATTATTTATAATCTTAATTAAGTATGAGTTAATTAATTAGATAAATAATGATATTCGAATTTACTATTTTCAATTATGAAATTCAGTTGTTAAATAATTAAGTGTGACTTAATTATTATACAAATAGAAATTTCGAATTAATAATAACTCCTAATTAGTTAAGAGTTATAATTTTTTTTCTACTCTCTATATAATATTTCTTGTGTGGCTAATTTTGGGTGTTAGACTTTTACTAAAACCCTTACCACCAAAAGAGAAGATGGAGAGAGTAAGAAGAAATGATTTTGGGCTAGTACACATCCAATCCTTGAGCGTACATCGCTAGAGCGGGATGCGTGGTGATTGAACAATCTGAAGATCTCTATTATTTAACCAATTTGTAAAGCTTCTTAAGGTAAACAATCTGATCTATGAATTAAATATCATTTTTTCACATGGATCTCGTGGTGGGTTTCGAAAATTCAGGTTTTTCACGTTTTTAATTACTGATTCTGTTACGTTTATGTACTCGAAACCCTTGACTTTCATCGCCATCAATCTTCCTCGCTTGTCTGTTTTCCTCTATTCTCAAGCCTCTCTGTCTCCCTCGTCTCTCTTTTGTTCTCTTCTCGAACCCCTCTCCATCTCTCTCCGTTTGTCTCTTTCTGTCATCATAAACACGACCCACAGAGCGTGTACACTATTACACATGAAATCACCTTCCCAACTGTCAATTTCTCCCCCGACCAGTGGGTCTCTACTTCAACCCATGTTTCTCCATTAATAAACAATCAACATCATAAAATTGTTGATATTGAGATTTTGGGTTATCATGGTGGCTAACTGTTGAACATGAACCCTAATTTTTAATTTGGGTTATTTGTCATCTAATCTAAACATCTGTTATATTTAACAGAAAATTTAACGAGAGGGGCGCAGAGCCACGATATTGTTGACAAATTCAACAACTACCCATCACACTGGCACGAATAAAGATTTTACCATGTTCGTGAAAAATGAACAAAGTTCATGCCAATGCAATTAAGCCTAAAATTATTAATAAATTACATACCTCGAAATGTGAACTTTTAGAAATGTAAATATTTTGACTCCTAGTGAGCGTGATTTTAAATATATAAAAAAGGAGAAAAGTATTATATGGATATATTCAAAAAATTTAAAGGAAATTACATACCTCTAAAAGAGATCAAGTTTTCGACTAATAACGTATGCGTGACTTCAACTATATATATAAAAATGAAAATTATTATATGGATAAATCCAAAAGTTTCAAGGGAAATTACAGACCTCTAAAAGAGGTCAAAGTTCCGAATCTTGACGTGTAAATAATTATGGATAATTTCAAAATTTTCAAAGAAACATACATAGCTCGAAGTGTTAACTTATTTTTTCATAGAGTGTCTCATTGTTTACATAAGAAATCCTATATATAATATAAAATTCAATTCAAATTATCGAGTTTGATTTAAGTTAAAGCTTATAACCAAATTCAGTTAAATACCCGAAAATGTAATGAAATGAAAATAAGTAAATTTGTTTTTTGCCAAACCTGAATCCAAACAAAAAATATAATGAAATTTAATATTTATTATATGTCATATTTTAAAAGTAAAATTTTTATTTGTATAAAAATTTAAAATATGATGCTTGGTTTTGTTCGATCCAGTCAAACTAAGAATAAATCAAGTAACCATCATGTGAATATATGAATATAAATATTTGTTTTCTAAAATTGAGTTTAGGTATCATTTACCGGTCTGTACAAGTTAAAATTGATGAATATCTTAAAGGCATCATATGAATAGGCAAAGATCAAGCAAATATTTAAAAATCAGGCTATACTCGAAATATCATGAAAAAATGGTAAACTTATATCAGAAAACGTATTCTGTTTGTTGTGGTGGAATAACTAAGGGAAATTAATTTCAACGTCCCTGAATTATATACATTTTTTTGTCTAAGTCCCTGAAGTATAAATATATATATTTATATCTAATCTAACTTTTGAATTTCTCTCATCGCAGTCCTTCCTTTAATTTTTTAAGTTACGCCATTAAGTTTTTAGGTAAAAAATAATTTTTAAAGTTGAAAATTGAGTTTCGAAGATCAAACAATTTTTTGGTGAAGAACTTTGCCGGAAAAAGCAAGGACACCCTATCGGAATCTGGGCAACCCAGTTTTCGACCAGTAATGCTCCCAATTCCGGTGAACATCCAACAAGATCTGGTGAGCTCGAATTTATGATACACCAAAATTGACCCAAAAATTCAATTAACATCATATATAGTGATAAAAAATATCAAACGAGTCTATTAGGCTAATTTATACTCCTAATTAAAATCAAATCACGCCGGAGAAACCAAGAACACCGGCGTCACAAGAATTTTCCAGACAAGGCTAATTCAAATACTAAAATCATGAAAATTATATGAACATGCTCACAATCGTACGATCTATTAATCTACATCATTAAAATCACTAAAAATCTATTCGAATCAAAACAATATTCAAATCAAAATTTAGAAATTACCCAAACTAAATTTTGATGGTGTAGATAGATAGTAAATTGAAAAATGAGCAATTTGGTTACTCAAACTTGGATTTTGGACACTAAAATCACCTTCAAAATTGTCCTCAATTCTCTTAAACTTCAAGAATGTTCTTCACAACTAATTACATATTTTTTTATTTTTTTTTATAAGATGCCTCATTATTAAAAAATAACGGTGTAACTTAAAATTTAGAAAAATTTAAAATTTTAATTACTTATCAATTTATATTTATAGTTCATGTAACTAGATAAAAGTGACTATAGTTCATGGAATTTAAAATTATTTTTTTAATAACTAATGGTATGATAAAAAATGGCCAGAATATATAAGTATCAGTGCATTCAATGTTTAAAGATTTATATCAAGAAAAAAGATTATACAAGATTGTTCCTAACTAGTAAGATACTTTTTTCTAAATACAGTTTATAAATATATCATTATATTTTAGTGATAATTTATTTATAACATATCATTTGTAACATTATATACAATATCATTCGAAAAAAAAACTAAAGTTTTGCACATCAGTATGGTGCTTGTATTTTTTTAAAGATGTCACATTTCTGATATATCTCCTGGTTTGTCCCCGCGAGTGCATCCGCTGGAATTCGATTGTGATACAAAGACGAAGTAGATAAATTTGTTTTTTCAACCCATTGAGGGTTGATTTAAGTACTCAAAACTAGTTGTCGCCTTCAAGAAATGCAGAAAGAAGCGCCCAAAAGTCATCGTCCGTTCCCTAATATTATTTCACAAAGGATTTAATAAGATTATGTAGATGTTTATAGTTTTAGAATTTGAACTTCTAAGATACTACAATGAGCTATGATGGTACCTGCTGATCATCATCAGATGGCGGATTTTTTATCAATTCAAAACTGGAAGTCTCAGTATTGTTTGCTGAGTTCGCGATGCATCCATTATCATGCTTCTATAATAAGTGACATGTACAGTATTAGTTAAACATTGAAGTTGATGAGCATAAGAGACTCATGTTCATTTTTAACATATGGTACTTAATTATGCAGTACCCTGTAGATTTAGGAAGATGAAGTAGGTATTGTTGCAAAAGAAGAACAAATAGTTCGTCAAGTACCGTTTTTGCAATATCAATATATAAATAAATTTACATATGTTAAGTATATACCTCATCAAGGTTTGTGTGCACCTTGTTCCCAGAAAGGCATCTCAAAAATCAAAATTATTTCCGACATAGCAGTCCTGATTTTGGTTCTACATGCGGTAACACGTAGAGGAAAAAGTTGGAGATAATCAATTAAGAAGTTATATATCGATATCTAAATAATTTTACATGTATTAAGTATGTACCTCATCAAGGTTTATGTGTGCCTTGATTGCATTTGGCATGTCTTTGTTTACCAGAAAAGCATCTCCAAAATTAACATTTTTTCTGATGTAGTAGCCTTGATTGTTGTTCTACATGCGATGACACGTAAAGGATAAAGATAAATATAATCATGTATCAATATATCAGTATCTAAATAATTTACCATATAATCAGCATATGCCATGTCTTTGTGTACCACAAAAGCATCCCCAAAGTCAAAATTGTTTGTGACATAGTAGTTTTGATTTATGACCTACATGTTAAAATACTTATATCATGCTTCTATGATATATGTGACATATACAATATGAGTTAAGTATTGAAGTTGATGAGCATAAGAGACTGATGTTAATTTTTAACACATGGTATTTTGATTTCTTAATTTCCATTAACATCTCATACTAGCAGAGTTATCAAGTTAATGCTAAATAATAGTAATTCTGATTTCATGTAAAATGCTTTTTATTATAAATAAAAAAAAACTCCAAAAAAGTCTTATGCAACATATCAGAAAAGTTACAGATGCAATAACCTCACTTGGTTTTCCTTTATCCCAAAATACGAGCTCCTCCACTGCAGTGGTGTTGTTGCTGTCCGAATTTGTCTTGTTCACTCCACCACATAATATAATGGAGTCAAATTAAGGTTTAAAAGTCTTTTAATATATTGTTCTGGTTAAATTTTACTTATGTCAACTATGTACCTCATCAAGGTTTGTGGGCACATAATTTGATAATGGGTATTTACCTGTCAAAAAACAAACCGCTCTTGAAAGGATATTACATACAAGTATTGCACTAGTAAATAAATTTTTAAGCATAATCATTGATAAATTACTTACCTCGAGCAGTGAATTTAGATTTCAGTGGAGCATTTTCTTCATTTTTTATATTAGAAATCCTACACATAAATTAAAATTAAAAATTATTTAGGTGACTTATAAAATAATGGTCAATTTTATATCATGCTAAATGAGATTAACAATATATATTATATTTGTACCTATTGGTGTAAATTAATGAATTTTATTACGTTAAATCCACATATTTATAAAATTAAATAATATAAACACAATCCATTACAAAGTTTAATTTTGGCTACAACTGAACAAAATCGGCAAAAATACCCAAAAATGTAAAATAAATGTCAAAATTTCATGCCAAACTTGAATTAAACCAAATACTTAAATTAAATTAAATTTAATATTTGTATTTATATTTTAAAATTAAAAGTTTTTATGTTTAGAAAAGTTCCAAATATGATGCTTGGTTTAGTTCAATACAGTCAAACTATATAAGAAATGTAATCACAGTGTACATGAATGTATATATCAATTTTCTAAAATAGAAAATTTGGTTCACCTATGACTTACCAAAAAAATATATAATAATGTATATGAATGCATATATCAATTTTCTAAAATAAAAAATTGGGTTTAACTATCACTTACCAATTCGAATGAGGAAAAAGTTAAAAGAAATAAAAGTTTGAAAATTTTGTACCGTCACCATACGAGATAGGGAAATATCAAGCAATTATTTGTAAATCTAAACAATTGAAATATCAAGCAAAAATTGAAAGACCGGAAATTGTACTGCTTTGATTTTTTTTTGTGGAGAAATTAACATTATAATTAAAATTTGGGTAAAGAAGATCGATTTTTAATGTATTCAATGCTTCAAGAGTGATATCGATTCTCAATTATGTAAACATTTGAGATTCGGATGATAGTTTTGGAGAAATAATAGGAAACGGAGATGGTTACAGGAATAGAATGCAAGATCTGAATTTTAATAAAGTAGTTTGAAATGTGTAGAAAAGTCTAGAAGCTCCGAGAGCATAGTAGACTCCGATGGATGTATTTATTGAAAATTGGGCTTTAATCTTAGGATAAATAAACTATGTTGGACATATAGTAGTAGAAATTAAAATATAATCTTATGAAATTTTTTGTTAGAGGCCCAAAAGTTAAACAAAACTAACCTGATATTAGCCCAATTTATTTAACCCAATTTATTTGTAATATTTGTCATGACGAATAAGCCGAATTCACCAAATTATTCTACTGGTTAATATGAAATGCCGTAATATCCCATTTTTATAGTATTTTCTTGTTTAATCTTCATCATTTACTCTTTTGTATAATATTGATTTTCCCATCTATTTATGTAATATAACTATGTATGAATAGGATTAGATTTGGTATATAAATTTGTTAATGTGGTATAGACGATTTTTTTAAGTGTACATCATGCTTTTATTAAAATTATCTGTAATAATACAAGAAAAATGTATAAATACAAATGTTTCTAGTTATATTTAGCTAAATATAACCAGTTTTTAGACCGATAATAAATACGGGAGTAATATTTAATAAGTCGGTTGTATTTAGTACTAAATTCAGTCATTTTTTCAGTTATATTTACTTTTGTTGAAAATTCAAAAATCTCGCCCAAAATTACATTTTTTTTTGGAAATTCCTCCGATATAGTAAAATCGTTGCTTGTGTAAAATTAAACAAATTTAAAATATGATCCAACCCCTAATTTCAACACACCCAAATATTATAGTCATAAATTGTAATTTCGAGAAAATTGTATCTTAGTGATCAGTTGGTAAGTTAGATTTTCTATACGTTAAAACTTTTAGACTAAAAAGTTATTTGCTAAAATGCTGAATTAAAGCCCGTAGTAATAGAATGTGTAAGAGATGCTGTATGACAATAGTCTTGTAGGTTTAGTATTCCTATTAATGATTTTTATGTAGAAGGTTATTGTAGTGATGATTAGTTTATAAAAATTAGAAATGCTTGTATAGAAGAAAAAAATGTGTTGAGAATTGGCTAAGTCGAGAATCAGGATCTGTCTAACAATCATGATATGATCAACTGCTGTGATATGATTATCTGTTGGAAGCTTCATTATCATCCTTTGATAATATTTAGTCATCCATTGATATATACAAATATCCGTTGAAGCTACAACATATATACGTTGATCAGGTTATCCGTTGAGAATGACATGGAGGATAAGTCAGGACTGCAAGATAAATATGAATGTACTGATTTATAGGATCATAGTTGATTTAGATATGTATAAAAAGTATTAGAATTATGCTGTAATATATCTTGTAATTGATAGAAGATTGATTGTAGCTATGTAGTATATAAACACATAATAGGTTATTACCTTGTAAGAGCTGAACTCAAGTATTCGCATAACCTAGATTCTCTTAAGAATATTGTTCTTGTGAGAGTTTTGTAATAGTTTATTGAAGATTAAAATAAACTGTTATTTGATTCATCTGTTCTTACTTTACTTTTATAATACATCAATTTGTTTAGTAATTATATCCAACCCCCCTTAAACAATTACTTTACTGGGAAATAAGTGGTATCAGAGCGGTCAAAATAATTGTTAATTTCTAAAGGTCAAGATGTCTGTAAGTAAGTATGAAAGTATGAAAATTTAAATCCTAAAGAAATATGATTACTCTATATGGAGAGTAAAGATGTTGATGTTCTTTGAAGCTATTGATGATGCATATGTTGATATCATCAAAACAGGACCACTATACCCTATATAAACTGTAGCTATAACTGCAGATACTCCTAAACACTATGTCAGGAAGGAAAGATCAAAGTGGTCGGATCCCAAAAATGTTGCAATGCTTAAGGATGCTAAAGTCACGAATACTCTGCACAATAGTTTGGACAATGTGATGTCAAACAGAGTAATTGCCTGCACGACTGTAAAGGAGATATGTGATGCCTTGGAGATACACTGCCGAGGTACAATGGCAAGAAAGAAGAATAGAAGAGCTGTTCTTGTGCAAGAATATGAGAAATTCGATGCCAAGGATGATGAGTCAATTACTGATATATGATAGATTTTTGACACTGTTAAATGATCTATCATTGGTTGGAAAATAATATAAAATAGAAGACTCAATCACAAAGTTTCTGGGAGCACTTCGAAAAGATTGGGATACTCAGACCTCAATAATTAGGCATAAATATGATCTTGATTCTCCGACTCTGGATGAAGTGTATGGGATGCTGAAAACTCATGACTTGGAGATCCAACGAAAAGAAAATAGAAAGGGTCAGAAGATGAAAACAGTGGCTCTTAATGCTGAGACTCGTACGAGCAAGGAAAAGATGAGTGAGAGGTCTAGAAGAAGGAACATTGTGAAATAGTCAGATATTAATGATGTATCAGATCCTGACACAGATACTGTTGAGGATTCAGAGATTGATCTGGATGATCCTCAAGTTGTTGAAATGGTTGCAATGCTTGTGAAAGACTTTATAAGGATGGAGTTTACAAAACCACAGAGAAAAGGTGGTTTCAACGGAAGGTTCTCCGGTGATGCCAAAGGCAAGTTCAGAAAGAGTGATGGTCAGTACACTAATGGAAGGAAGTTTGACAAGACCAAGGTGACATGTTACAACTGTAATGAAAGGGGACATCTGGCTACTGAGTGCCCCAAGACAACTGGAAAGGCTTTGGTCACAACAAACTCCAACAGAGACCGGATGGACTCATCAGGAACTAACAATGATGATGAATGCTATGCACTCATGGTAACTCATGCAGAGGATACCTCAGGAACTAATAAGGTACCTTCAGTTATATTTTCTACTGATACTGATAATTTATCTGAACTGAAAACTTTCTTATACTCTTTGCATGTTACTTTTAAAAGTAAGACTATTGAATATGATAGTCTGATTGCTGATAATAAGAGGCTTAGAGAAAGAAATGATTTTTTAGAAGCTGAGTTAGTTTGCATGCGTGAGAATGAAAAAGAATGTAAGAAGGCACAACATAATGAAACTTAAATAAACATCAATTATGTTAGACTAGAAAAAGTTCTAGAAAAAGATAGAGAGGTGTTTAAATCATGGATGCCTTCAGGAAAGAAAGTTAACAATTTTATCAGTGATAAAAACTGGAAAGAATGTCTAGGTTATAATAAATTTACAGATAGGAATATCAATTAAGCCATTAATAACACTACTCCAGTTAAGTTTGTTAGAACCAAGGAAAGAGAAATGGTGTCTGTCTATAAAGTTGGTTCTACCTCTAAGAATACTACCGAAAAGAAAGATGAACCTAGAGTCTCTGCTAAATAGAAAGAAGATCCTAAAATACAAGAAAAGAAAAGCAAAAATATTGGACTTCTCTAAGAGTCAGTTAAAAAAGAAAATTTGTGAGGTAATTATTAAGACTCCAAAACCTCGGTCGAAGAGAGGTAGAAATGGAAAACAAGGAATAAACAAGAAAAATAACTATAGTACATTCCCGATCCTCTTAGGAAAGCTGTTTTAATCTTGGTAATACTAATCATATTTCTATTGATTGTTGGAAGCCTAAAAAGAAAGTGTATAAGTTTCCTGAGCCTGATATTAGTGGTAGTTCAGTACTATACAAACAAAAAAAATCCTTGTTCTCATTGTCGTAGCAGTTGGCATTCTATTTACACTTGTAAAGATTATCATAGTTTGTATCACAACAATTATGATCCTTTACCAAAATTCAATGAAATTGTTATTTTAAATAGAACTGCTAAACTGAATGTGCATACATCTTATAGAGTCAAAAATGTCAAGGCAAATCCTGATAGAGTAATTCTTGATGGATCAAATCCTGACAAGAAGTCTACTAATGCAAAATTACATAAGATATCTCAAAGGACCCAACAAGTGTGGGTTCTTAAAAAATATGGCTGATTTCCATATTTTTGATTACAGGGAAACAAGAAGAATGTGCTTGTCTTGGATAATGGCTATTCAGCAAATATGACTGGAACTAAATCCCTGTTATTAAAATATGAGGAGAAGGCTGGCCAATGGTTTCCTATGGAGATGGAAATGCAGGAAAAACACTGGGTTATGGTGATGTAATCATTGAAAATATCATCATCTCTAACGTAGCTCTGGTAGATGGATTAAAGCACAACTTGTTGAGCATTAATCAAATTACTGACAGAGGTTTCTATGTCGTGTTCTATGATATGCACTGTGAAGTAGTTCATAAGATCACAAAGAATACTATTTTCAAAGCTTACAGACATGGAAATATTTACGAAGTCAAACTTCATGCAAATACTGATGGTCCTGAAACTTGTCTGGTAACCAAGGGACTAGTAGATGAAAGTTGGAATTGGCACAAGAAGCTTTCTCATCTCAACTTTAATAATCTAAATGACTTGGTGAGAGAAAAATGCAATCATGAAAATGTTGTCCTTGTGGACAAAAATCTTAAATCCTGAAAGAAGGCAAATCTTGATGATAATGCACAAGTTGAGGGGGAGAAACCTAAAACTATCAGGAACTGACAACATAGTTACAGGGGGAGCTTCACATGGAACTAATCATGTAATTCACATAACTAATGTTTTGTCAGATTCTGACAGATTGGTGAGTGAAAGGAAAGGATAAAAATGTGATGAATTAAGGTTCTAGTGGATAGCGGGAAACATATAGCGTTATAATGAATAAAGTTGGTGTAATAGACTTATGTTTTACCCGGTTAAGGTATTTTGATGTATAGTAAACTTTTGATATAGACTGAAGATGTTGTACGAATTTTATATTATTAATTAATTCGGGTTTCCGGGGTCATCCCGGGGGCTTGGGCGTCACAATATCAGCTTTCCGCAATTTCGATCATGAAACATTATTTGATAAATAGTCAAAAGTAATTAAAATATGCTTAACTTAGTTCAAGAAATATACAAATCCAGTTATCAAAATAAGTGACCAAGAAGAGGTACGTCATTTGAAGTAAAAACTTTAATCCATATTAATAAAGAAAAATTTTTCTATTGAAGGTTGCTACAAGTGTAAAAAAATGAATATTGAAAATATGAAATTCTGTAAGCAGCATATAAAGTTAACATATGAGAGTTTCATGTAATTATCGATTTTTCTTGCTTCACAAATATTTGGCTTGGGTTTCCTCGTAGCCCGTCACAAAGCTTACACGCAACCTCCAATAGCTATATTGGTTAAACAGACGTACAACCACAAATATGTGTATAATTAAAATTTTGTTGTTTACATAAATCATACATAGGTAGAAGGTTCCAAAGATATAAACATAAATAATTGTATTTATTAGTATATAGGTGGAATTTTGATAATATGGGAAAAGAGGAAAAAATTAATTTGATGTGTGCAATAATTACACAATTATAAATTATAGAAAACTTAAATTAAACTAGTATACAACTGTGCATCTATGATTTGAATCTTACACTTCTTATATAATAACTTTTAAGGCTAACCGTTCTAATCCATTTAATTTAAAATATGTGAATTGAGTGACCAAAACTACAGGAGGATCAGAGTACTAAAGAAACTTTGAATATAGTGTAGATTTGTAAAGATTTTAGAATTCTGTCTTCAACTATTATTTGAATAAATTCATATAATAAAGAATTACCCACAAAGAAAAAAAGTTGTATCATATGAATAAATCCAAAATTTTCAAATAATATTATTAATAAATTACATACCTCGAAATGTGAACTTTTTTCCCACCTCCAAATCTAGATATGTTTAAACTTTCATATTTATCAAAAAAAAAGATTAGTGGAGTGGTCGGGATAATGATTTCTCTAAGAAATGTCAAGGTTTTGACTCCTAGTGTACATAATTTTTTTTTTGCTAAGTATGTATATTTTGCAGAAACTTAGAAAAACAAGGGATAAACCTATGCTCTATGACAGGCCATAGAGGGGACTATCTATAATCAATCTACAAGAAGATTGAAGATAGAAAGCAATCAAAAAATATACTCAGGCCTAGTAGAAACTAGTTTAGAGAACCATAAAGAACTAGCTAATTTTGCTTTGAAATCGATCACGATCCCATCAAAAACTTGTTAAGGCCCAAAGTAGCCTTTATCATGAGCCCGTGCGTTTCTTTCCCTCCAAATATGATAACAAAAGATCTGAAGGAAGCATAAAGAAAGGGTACGAAGTAGCATGTCGTCAATCTGTAAAACTAATTCCAGACAGTGAAGCCAAGAGTCACCCAAAATGTGCACATGCAAGAGAGTACAAATTTTGCGAAGAACGAAAGCACTGTATGAACAATGTCTAAGAAGGTGATTGTACGTCTCGAGACCTCCTATACACAAGTAACAAATCTGAGAAGAAGTAATGCCAAAATGAGCAAGGCGCGCAAGCATAGGGAGACGCCCATGACAAGCCACCCATTGATGGTGCACATAACGATAGATTGTGAGTTTGTGCCAAACTGCAGGAGCCCAAAGTATCTCAGTTCCCCTGTTTCTGATGGAATCCCAAATATTCCATGTCTTGATCTTGACAGCATGAATACCTGCCCAAAGTATCCTGTCTTCTCTATGAACATGCACAACCGGAAAGGAAAAATGTTCAAGCCATTATGTTAGGAGAGGATCCACGTGATGATGTCTAGAGTTGGGAGTTGGCAACGCCCAATGACCAGTTTGAAGCAGCACACCAACAGTAGCATTACTTGAAAGACCACATTGACGAATGATGGGAGATGTCAAAGTAGAAGCAAGACAGACCCCGTCCCACCAAGGATCAAACCACAATGAAGTATTGCATCCATTCCCTATATCATAGGTGATGAACTGCAATGCAATGTTACAAAGTTTGAGAACCTTTTTTCCAGATCCAGGATGAGTCAAGAGGAATTTTCATGGTCCAGAAATGTTTGTTATGAAGAAGAGCAGCATTAACCCAAGTAGAGCACAAACTAGAGCTTTTTGTGACAACCTTGAGTAAATGACCTATAATTTGAGCTCGATTCCAATCCACCATATTTTTAAGACCAAGGTCCCCTTCCTCCTTAGGGAGACAAACTGTTGTCCAAGATATTTTAGCACCGCCTTTCTAATTAATATTACCCCTCCACAAAAAACGAGTCAACAAAGATTGGATATGTTCATGAACCGCTGTTGGAAGCAAAAAATGGTTGCACCAATAGGCCTCGATAGCATGCAGAACAGAGTTTATTAGGCTTGGAGATACACTTGTAAAACACCATACAAAGCGATATAGGACGAAAGTCCATTTGAGTAGGAGTTAAAGTCTTGGGTATCAAAGCAATGAGAGTTGAATTATGCACAGGGTGCATTGTACTTGTCTCAAAGAAAACATGCACAGCATCACCGAAACAAGGCCCGGTGATATGCCAAATTGCCAAGAAGAATTCCACATTCAAACCATCCGGGCCCGGTGCCTTATTCTTCTTCATCTTCTTCAATGTGTTATAGATAATTGCAGACGTGACATGAGCCTCTAGAATAGCATATTGGTCTTGAGAGAGTGTGGGACACTGAAGGCTCGAGAGATTCACCTCAGTGCACGAAGAGGCCTTCCCTAAAAAATCACCGAAGTAAGATACCGCAACTCGAGCACAATTAGCTTGACCATGTACCAATCTCGTGTCCCCTTCAAGAGTTAAAACCTTACTTATATTCCAATTTTTCTTGCATTGATTAAAGAAGAAACTGTTGTTTCCATCACCTTTATCCATCCATTTGACTCTCGATTTTTGAAGTAATAAATGTTCCTGTTGAAGAAGGCATTCTGTTAACTTGTATGAGAGAATTTTTTCCTGAGTTAACAGGCCGAGATCCTTATTATGAACCAATTTCTCTCGAATGTCATTGAGGTTTGCTCTAGCAGAAGCTACATTATCATTAAGATCACCATGAGAGCTTTGTTTAGCTCTTTGAGAGCTTGCTTGACTAACTTGATCTTTCTAGCAAGCACCACCATCGGGTCACCAAAAAATTGCACCTGCCAAGCATGCTCAATAGTAGACCAAAAACTTGGAATTCCTACCATGTAATTAAAGAATTGAAAAGGTTTACCAAATTTATGAAGTTGCATAGGTTCATGAAATACAACCGGATTGTGGTCCATTATTCCTCTATGTTTGAGAAAGGCATTCCCTTCTGTGAATTGACCAAACCACAGGCCATTACCTAACATGCGATCTAAACGTTTATGAATGGGCTGCATAAGATGTTTATTGTACCAAGTGAACAAGTCCCCCACTTGGCGAACCTCACCAAGCCCAACTTGAATAATACAGTCCTTAAACGATTGCATTTCCGGAGTCCAATGCTCTCTCCCCACAGAAACTTGATTCAAGGCTGAAATACAGTTGAAGTCCCCCAACATACACCAAGAAAGAAGACAGGAGCTAAATGAATTCAAGCTATTCCAAAGTGAGTGTCTATCCGCACCCTCATTGTAAGCATAAATATCAAGAAATGTAGATTTTTCTCAATAAAGTGAGCAGAGCAAGTCATATGCTGAGCAGAGCTAGAGTGCAGAGAGATATCCCACACATCCGAGTTCCAACCAACCCATACTCGACCATTATAATGATGATCATAGTTAAAGAGCCATTTCCAATTTCTATTAATCTTTTTGGATATACGATTTGCATTAGGTAACTTAACCTTGGTTTCTAGAACACCCATAAAATCTAAATGATTTTCCGAGATAAAGTTTACTAACTCATTCTGATGGGGGCTCTTGTTTAGCCCACACACATTCCATGAGGTGAACCTCATTTAAGACGTTTGGGGATTGCTGATTTCCCCTTCAGCTTGGGGCTTTTCCTATTGTAAAAAAGAGAAAAGTATTATATGAGTAAATCCAAAATTTTTAAAGAAAATTACACCTCTCTCTCAAGGTTTCGACTACTAAGGTATGCATGACTTTAACTATATATATTAAAACAAGAAGTATTACATGGATACATCCAAAATTTTCAAGGAAAATTATAGACCTCTAAAATTGGTCAATATTTCGATTACTGACGCATAATATGTTATTTAGATAAATCCAAAATTTTCAAAGAAAAATAGACTCAGAAATGTTAACTTATTTTTCATAGAGTATCTCATTGTTTACATCAGAAATCCTCCATATATACTTTGAAATAAAAGAATAAATGTGGGAGACTTTCAAATAGTGACAAGTCTTTAAATCATGCTAAAATAAGAAAAAATTTAAATGCATACATTCTGAATTCGAAACTGGGTTGAAACTTTGTGTTCGAGGACAGTTAAATAATTTCTTGATTGTATTGAGTTCAATTCAAAGTTATTTTGAATAAATTAATATAAAATCCAACTCAAATTATCGAATTTGATTTAAGTCAGAGCCTATAACCAAATTCAGTTAAATACCCAAAAATGTAATAAAACGTAAATATGTAAAAAATTCTTGCAAAACCTAAATCCGGACCAAAAAACTAAATGAAATTTAATAATTGTTATACATCATATTTTAAAATTAAAACTTTTATTTACATTAAAATGTAAAATATGATGTTTGGTTTTATTCGATCAATCAAAACTAGAATAAAAGTAACCATCACGTGAATATATAAAAGTAAATATTATTTTGTTTAAAACTTAAGTTTAGCTATCATTTACCTGCATGTACTAGAAAAAGTTAAAGATCAAGAAAATATTTGAAAATCAGGCTATACTCGAATTATCTTGGAAAAATTAAACTTATATTAAAAAACATATACTTTATTTGTTTGTGGTGGAATAACTAATGGTATGATAAAAAACTGGTAAGAATATATAAGTTTTAGTGCATTCAAAGTTTTAAGATTTATATCAATTTTTTATTATGTAAAAATTTGAGATCCGTATGAGAGTTTTGGCGAAAGAAGGAATTTCTAAAGAGGATCCTAGAATATTGGAATTAAAGAATGCACGATTTGGACTTTAATTAAGAAATTTAAAAATATAGAAAGTTGTCCAGTAAATTACAATTGTATAAGGGGGAATTGGTTACATTTTTTATACCAAATAAAATTATCAAACAAATATGAAACATCTTATATATTTTTTATAATTTTTTTTACAAATCTATAGATATATTCTACTAATTACAATCTTGTTTCTATACATTCCTGAACAGATAACTGCCAACACAAGTCAGAACGGACATATCAATCATTTGCTATAAATTTGGGATTAAAAAATAACATCAAATATTGATTTATCTTCAAATCCTGATTTAAGTGACATTTGTAATTAATCCTCTACCACTTGTTGTTTTAAGATATCTTTGAAGACGATATCTCCTAGTTTGTCCTTTGCCAGTGAATCCGCTGGAATTCGATTATGATGCTGACTCTTCCCAATGTAAGAAGATGAAGTAGATAAAATTTGTTTTTTCAACCCACCTGGGGTTGATATAAGTACTGAAACTAGTTTTCGCCTTTAAGAAATGCAGAAAGAAGCGCCGAAAAGTCATCGTCCGTTCCCTAATATCATTTCACAAAGAATTTAGTAAGATTATGTAGATGTTTATAGTTTAGAATTTGAACTGCTAAACTACTACAGTAAGCTACGATGGTACCTTCTGATCATCATCAGACGACAGATTTCCTATCAATTCAAAACTGGAAGTCTCAGTATTTTCTGCTGAGTTCCCGATGCGTCCATTATCATGCATCTATAATATGTGACATATACAGTATGAGATAAGCATTGAAGTTGATGAGCATAAGAGACTCATGTTCATTTTTAACACATGGTATTTTGAGTTTTTAATTTCCATTAACATCTCATACTAGCACAGTTATCAAGTTAATGTTAAATAATATATAGTAGTTCCTCTTTCATGTGAAATAACTTATCTTATGGATTAAAAAAAACTCGAAAAGTCTTATGCAATGGATCAGAAAGTTTACAGATGCACTAACCTCACTTGAGTTTCCTTTATCCCAAAATACGAGTTCCTTCCACTGTGGGGGTGTTGTTGTTGCCCGAATTTTTGCTGTTCACCATCATTTTTCTGCTGAACATAATATGAAGTCAAATTAAAAAGTTTAAAAGTCTTTTAATATATTGTTATGGTTAAATTTTACATATGTCAAGTATATACCTCATCATGGTTTGTGTGCACCTTGTTATCATATCAAAATTATTTTTGATATAGTAGTCTTGATTGGTGTTCAGCTGACCTTTTGGAATTCCATTTGTAAACTACTAGAGATGAAACATGATGTAAATTAAAATCACCCTTCCTTTTTATTTGCTTCAAACTTTTTCTACTTTGTGAGTTCCAGTTACTCCCCTATGCTTTACTACTGAAATTTAAAAGCTAGAAACAAAATTTTGTGTTTTACTATTGCATTTTACTAAAAATGAGTTTTGATTATTGTTAAACATTATCGACATAATGTAATGTTGAATGAAAATTAATAATTTGATGAAAACAAAAAAGATGAACAATACATGGGTAAAAACACATGATTTGAGTAAAAGCCCAAACTTCTCTTGAAAGGATAGTACACACAAGTTTTGCACTAGTAAATAAATTTTTAAGCATAATCATTGATGAATTACTTACCTCCAGCAGTGAATTTAGTTTATCGTGGAGCAATTTCTTCATTGTTTATATTAGAAATCCTACACATAATTAAAAATTAAAAATTATTCAATGGTCAATTCTAAATCATGCTAAATGAGATTAAAAATATATATTATATGTGTACATGTTGGTGTAAATTAATGAATTTTATTACGTTAAATCCACATATTTATAAAATTAAATAAGATAAACTCAATCCATTACAAAGTTTGATATTGGCTATAACTGAACAAAATTGGCAAAAATATCCAAAAATGTATAATAAATGTCAAAATTTCATGCCAAACTTGAATAAAACCAAATATTTAAATAATATTCAATTTAATATTTGTACTTAAATTTTAACATTAAATATTTTATGATTAGAAAAGTTCCAAATATGAATGCTTGGTTTAGTTCAATACAGTCAAACTATAAAAAAGAAGTAATCACAGTGAACATGAATGCATATATCAATTTTATGATATAGAAAATTGGGTTTAACTTTCATTTACCGATCCGAATGAGGACAAAGTTAAAAGAAACAAAAGTTCGAAAATTTTGTACTATCACCATACGAGAGAGGCAAATATCGAATAATTATTTGCAAATCTAAACAATTAAAATTACATGCAAATATTGCAACACTGAAACTGTAATGCTTTGATTTTTGTGTGGAGAAATAAACATTATAATTAAAATTTGGGTAAAGAAGATCAATTTTTAGTGTATTCAATGCTTCAAGAGTGATATAGATTCTCATTTATGTAAAAATTCGAAATTCGGAGGAGAGTTTTGGAGAAAAAACTAGGAAACATAGATGGTTGCAGAAATAGAATGCAAGATCTGAATTTTAATAAAGTAGTTTGAAAAGTGTAGAAAAGTCTAGAAGCTGTGAGAGGATGGTAGACTCTGATGAATGTATTTATTGAAATTGGACTTTAATCTTAGGATAAGTAAACTCTGTTGGACATATAGTAGTAAAAGTTGGAACATAATCTCATGAATGTTTTTGTTAGAGGCCCAAAGGTAAAACAAAACTAACCTGATATTAGCCCAATTTGTTCGTAATATTTGTCATGATGAATAAGCCGAATCCACCAAATTATTCAGATGTACAAAAAATCAAGTCTACTGGTTAGTACAAAATACCTTAATATCCCATTCTTATTGTATTTTCTTGTTTAATCTTCATCATTTTGTCTTTTGTATAATATTGATTTTTCATCTATTTATGTAATATAAGTATGTATGAATATGATTAGATTTGGTATATAAATTTGTTAATGTGGTATAAACCATATTTTTAACTGTACATCACACTTTTATTAAACTATCTTACAACACTACAAGAAAAATATACAACTATTTCTGGTCATATTTAATTAAATATAACCGTTTTTTAGACCGATCATAAATACGGGAGTAATATTTAATAAGTCTGTAGTATTTAGTAGTAAATTCGACTGCTTTTTTCGATTGTATTTATTTTTGCTGAAAATTCAAAAATCTTGCCCAAAATTTCATTTTTTTTGGTAACTCTGATATAATAAAATCAAATGTAGTCAGTTGTTTATTTAAAATTAAATAAATTTAAAATATAATCCAACCCCTAATTTCAACAAACCCAAATAAATATAATCATAAACTCTAATTTCGAGAAAGTTGTATCTTAGTGATTCGTTGGTGAGTTTGATTCTCTATACGTTAAAACTCTTAGACTAAAAGAGTTATTTGCTAAAATACTGAATCAAAGCCAATAGTAATAGAATGAGTAAGAGATATGGTATTACCATGGTCTTGTAGGTTTAGTATTCCAATTAATGATTTTGATATAGAAGGTTTTTGTACTGATGATAAGTTTATAGAAATTAGAAATGCTTGTATAGAAGAAAAAAATGGATAAACATTAGAGGGAAGCAAATTAAAATGAAACATAGTAGAGGGATGAAGACACTAGTGATACGAACATGGGGTTTTATTTTAGTAGTTAGCAATATGATGAAGAATTTTGTTATGAAGCCGCATTCTGAAAATGGGATAGTAAAATATATAGATTAGGTTTTTAAAGTTGGTCATATATTTGGTAGTAAAATAAATTTTAGGTCAAGTTCTATGGAGAGAGGTAGACCATACCAATATTGTTAGAAAAATGAATTTTAGATCATAAGTTTTATTATGTTCTTGATGATAATTCCAAAATCTAATGACTGGAAGTTGTTCCTTGATATGTGAATTTAAATTTTTATGTATGCTTTTAAGATTTTTTTAATGAAATCCATAGAGAATTAGAGTTGAACTTAGTGGCTTGAAAGAGGTTAAAAAATGAGAATGTGTTTTGTCCCACATTGAAAATAAATAAAAGGGGTGTTGGCTTTATATAGTATCACACACATGGGTAGTGTACAATTACTAAGGTGTGTGATGGTGCACTGTGTTCTTGTGTGCTTCGCGCGTGCGCACACACACACACGCGGCGCCCCGCCGCCCCGCCACGCACCCGGTCGGGCCGGGTCGAGTCGAAGGGAGAATGTCTCGGTGTCTCGCGTACGCGACGCGACATGGGCGAGGATTTTATTTATTTGTGATTTAATTTTTTAATTAGAATTTATTTATCAGTTTGGACTGGTTTATTACTGTTGGGCTGGGTTCGGTTTCTGAATTAGGCTGAGTCGCTTTGCAAGTGGTGAGAGTCAGAATAAATGAACCCGAATATTAGATAAATAACTTGTAACTGATAATATATTTAAATTAAAATTTTAAAGCTGATATAATGTGAGAGATAAATATATAAGTTGTTACAATTTTATTTATATTCAAAATCATCAGTTTTGATTTATTTAATAAATGCGCAGTTTAATTCTGAAATTAATTCAGGGTGACCAGTTACACTCAGCCTCTAGTATAAATAGAGGACTAAGTTGCTCAGTTTGCTACACCTTACCTACATTCTCTTCTACTCTCTGCTTTCTCTTCTCTCCCAAACACTATTCTTAGCTGCTGATTTTTCTGGCGACTGAGGTGCCAGTCGAAGTGGAGTTTTTGTTGCTGTGAACACCAAGCTCGGAGCGGTTTTATCATGGAGGAGGCATTGCAAGCATCCCAACACAGCAGGTGGGGATAATTATCTCTTCAAGAGCAGTCAGGGTTTCGAGCAAGGCCTGGCGACTCAGCTGATTAGTTTTCTTGTTTAATTGTACCTGTTGGCTACCACTGCCTTTTATGTTTCTTTTCACTGTGTTAAAGCTATGGTTACTGGTATGCTTTATGTTCTTTCTTTGTTCTTACAGTTACTGATATGCATACTATTTATCTACATGTTTTGTTTCATTTATTATTTTCTTGGCCTTGGCTTGCTAAATATGTTATATAACTGCCTCTATGTTGTTGTAATAGTTAATATTTCCCACATTCATGAAGAGATAATTAATTATATATTATTTAGCATAATGGTTAGCGAAACTGAGGTTCCCGTAGGTGGTGGTAGTTCTGGTGCAACTGCTGGGGTCATTGATTGGACCACTTATAGTTTTCCACAAGCCGTTTAATTAGCTGGTTTACCGGAGAAATTCAATAGTGGCATCAACTTTTCTCGTTGGTAGAAAAGGTTGAAATTGTGGTTGACTATAAAGGGTTTGTGGCCGCTTGTGGAGTATGAGAAACCAGTTGTGGATCTAGAAAAGGCTGACATGGTTAAAGCTTTTGCGAAGTGGGCTAAGAAGGACGGGGTTGCTAGGGCGGCCATTTTGGCTGCTCTAACAAACACCTTGTTTGATGTTTATTCTTCTGTTGCTTACTCCACATAACTCTTATGGGAGAAGCTGGACCAGACACATAATACTGACTCACAAGGTTCGGAAAAGTATTTTGTGGCTAGGTTTCTTGAATTCAAGCTAGTGGACAAGACCTCCCTGAGAAGTTCAAGGTTATGAGCGTGATTGAAAAGCTCCCTAAGTCTTAGGAAGAGTTCTCTATCTCCTTGAAATGATAGAAAAGAGAGATCACCTGGACCAACCTTATGTTGGACATCTTGGTCCAAGAACAACACAAGTCCAAACAGGGACATGTGATGCCAATAGAGCACAGTACCTCGAAGGTGAATATAACAACTGTAGGACAGAAAAGGAAGGTTGTTGCTAAAAAAGTTAATAGTAATAAACCTAAGAGTGACAACGACAAGGCCAAGAAACCAAAGGCAAACAAACCGTGTTGGTCTTGTGAGCAGGTTAGGCACTGGAGTAAGGACTTCCCTACAAAGAAAGCGAAGAAAATGGAGGTGGTAGCTCAAGCGAGTGCTGTGCTTGGAACCGCAAGTGGGCCCGTAGTGAACATGGTTCTTGGTGAGGCTACGACTTATGAAACCGGCGTTGACCGGTATGTATCCTACAACCTTGTAGTATTTTCTACCTATCTTTCAAATTAATGGTTGATAGATACTGGAGCTAATGTGCATATTAGTTTATTTATAGCTTACCAACAAAGTCATAGCTTGACTGTGAAGATGGGGAATGCTAGTGCTGCTCAAGTACTTGGAGTAGGAAATGTGGATCTGAAGTTCCCTTCAGGACGTATACTATCTCTAACTAGAGTGCATCATGTTCCCGACATGCGTAGAAATATAATAAGTGGAAGCTGTTTAGTTTCTAGTGGTTTGGAAATTTGTTTCAAGTGTAATAAAGTAGTTCTTATTCATACTAGTACATTTTTTTGGCAAGGGTTACTTATCAAATGGTTTATTTGTTATTAATGCTGAACCCATTTTGGGGACATTGAATAATAATATTATTCCTTCTGTTAACTATATTGAATCCTCAAATATATGGCATGCTAGACTAGGTCACTTAAACTTTGGTGCTCTTAAGAATATGATGAACTTAGAGTTGATTCCATAACATACCATAGAAAAGAATTCTAAATGTCAAGTCTGTGTGTTTGCTAAACAAATAAGGAAACCTTTTCACAATATTGTTAGGGATTCAGACTTATTAGATTTAGTACACACTGATATTTGTGAATTTAGCGGTGTGTTGACCAAGGACTAGTTTAGATACTTAATTACTTTTATGGATGATAGTAGTAGATATTGTTATGTTTATTTACTTAGACATAAGGATGAAATACTTAGTAAATTCATTATATATAAAACTGAAGTAGAAAAACAAACCAGCAAGGTACTTAAACGGTTGAGATCTGACATAGGTGGTGAGTTTACGAGTAATGCTTTTAATATATTTTGTGCAAATAATGGTATAGTTCATGAAGTTACTCCACTATACACACCTGAATTTAATGGGGTTGCTGAGCGAAAAAACAGAACATTTAAAGATATGATTAATAATATGCTTATTAACTTTCGGTTGCCTAAATACATGTGGGGAAAGGTTCTAAATACAGCATGCCATATTTTAAATAGAGTCCCTCTGAAACACATGAATAAGACACCCTCGGAGTTATGGAAAGGCAGGATGACTAGTCTTAAGTATCTCCGGGTGCGGAGATGCCTTGCTAAGGTGCTTGTTCATGAACACAAGAGAAGGAAACTAGGTCCAAAAACTGTTGATTGTATCTTTCTGGGATATCTTGAAATAACTACAACTATGAGATTTTTAGTATTAAAATCTGACATAGATGGTATAGTGGCAAATACGATAGTTGAATTTCGAGATGCCATATTTTTTGAGGATGTCTACCCTATGAAGACTGGAATACCCGAAAAGACTTATGAGGAAGATCCTACTCACACATTGAGTTCTATTCCTGATCATGTGGAAAAGATGACAAATGTGGGGGCGAAACCTAGTAGTAGCTCTATTTCTAAGGAAGTAGAAGAACCAAGGAGAAGTAAGCGTGCAAAGTTAGTTAAGGATTTTGGAAGTGATTTTATCACTTACAATGTCGAGGATGAACCTTTAACTTTCCTACAAGCTATAGATTCTTTGGAGTCTAGGCATTGGAAGGGCGATGTGAAGATTGAAATTGACTCTGTTGTTTCTAATCGAACATGGGAGTTGGTTGATCTCCCTCCTGGGTGTTCTACTATCGGGTGCAAATGGGTCTTTACAAGGAAGTTGAACCCTGACGACTCAATAGATAAGTACAAAGCTAGACTGGTAGCTAAGGGTTTAAGCAAATAGAAGGAATTGATTACTTTGATACATACACTCTGGTTGCAAGGATGGTAACAATCCGAATGCTTATAGCATTGACTTCCGTCCATAGTCTTATCATCCATCAGATGGATGTAAAGACCACTTTTCTTCATGGTGAACTTGAAGAAGAGATTTATGTGGACCAACCTGGGGATTTGTTGTATCTGGCTATGAAAGGAAAGTATGTAAGTTGATCAAGTCCATCTATGGCTTGAAACAAGCTCCCAGGGATTGGTATAAAAAATTTGATGAAATTGTATTGCCATTCAGTTATATGATTAATGAAAGTGACAAGTGTGTCTACACCAGAGTTAAAGGTAGTGAGTGTGTTATCTTGTTCCTATATATGGATGGCATCTTATTGTTTGGAACCAATATTGAAATTATTAACGAGAAAAAGAATTCTTGAAAAGGCATTTTAAAATGAAGGATATGGGTGAGGCTAGTGTGATTTTTGGAATCAAACTGATTCAGTCGGATGAGCGAATAACCTTGACTCAATCTTACTATATAGAGAAATCTATACTTGAGAAATATGGTTATTCACAGTGTAGAATCACTAGTACACCCTATAATCCTAAAGTTGCCCTTGTCAAGAATACTTCAGGAGTGCCTATGTCTCAGTTAAGGTATTCTTAGATTATTGGGAGATTGAAGTATCTTTCTAATTGTACTAGACCAGATATTTCATATTCTGTGTCTAAGTTGGCTAGATATACAAGCTTTCCAAACAGAACTCATTGGGATGCTCTTGATAGAGTACTTAGATATCTAAAAGGCACAATGTACCTTAGTTTACACTATAGGAGATTTTCTGGTGTGCTTGAAGGGTACATTGATACAAGTTGGATAGCTAAGAAGTCTGATTCCAATGGAGTGACTGGATATGTGTTCACCTTGGATGGTGGAGCAATATTCTGGGAGTCAAGCAAACAGACTATAGTGACTCAGTCTACATTTGAGGCCGAGTTATGTGCACTTGATACCACAGGGACAGAGGCTGAATGGTTACATGGACTTATGTTTGCGATACCTGTAGTAAGCAGACCGCTTCCTGCTATTGCTATTCATTGTGATAGTCGAACAACTATGAAAAGATTAGAAGTAAAAAATATTGTGCTAAAACAAAGAGACACATCAAAGTTAAACTCAAGTCTATAAGGGGTTTAGTGTCTGATAGGATTATAGCTATAGAGTTTATAGGAACTCGGAATAATATAACTGATCCTTTGACTAAAGGACTGGAACCTTGGAGTGATACTCAAGTCAAGGTTGGGGATGGGACTATCAACCCATCACAATTCATCAACAGTGGGAACCCAATACACATGAGAGGAGATCCCTCGAAGTGTATTCAATGTGGTAATAACAAGCTGTAAGGATGAATTGGTAGTACCTTTGCTATATAGATGATACTATTGTATCTAAATCTATCCCCTGTAAACCTAGAAGGTACTAACACTGCTAGAAAAACAAGAGTGTTAAAACTATGAATGGGATCAAGTCAATTGACGACATAGAAGCACTATATCTCTGGAGATGCCCAGCTAAGCGAATGTAATTTTGTGGTCGCAATTAGAGGAAAGGGTTATTCCTTGAAGCATTCGACGAACAGGATCGAGACAAGACCATTAATCTCTCAAAACTGTAGGTTGGCGCCATAGCCTATGACTTGTCGTCATCTATGGAACATGGTTATACTAAACAGATTAAGATTCAAGGTGAAACATTCCATCTGAATCTGGTAGCCATTGAAGTGGAGGACTTAGGAGGGTTCAACCCAGAAGGGTACCGACTCTGAAAAACAAGTCATGATGAAAAGCCTGATCGCATTTCTGTATTGATTTGAGGGGGATTGTTAGAAAAATGGATTTTAGATCATAAGTTTTATTATGTTCTTGATGATAATTCCAAAATCTAATGATTGGAAGTTGTTTCTTGATATGTTAACTTACACTTTTATGTATGGTTTTAAGATTTTTTCATAATTAAATTAATAGAGAATTAGAGTTGAACTTAGTGGCTCGAAAGAGCTTGAAAAACGAGAATGTGTTTTGTCCCATATTGAAAATAAAGAAAGGGGGTGTTCGATTTATATAGTATCACACACATGGGTAGTGTACAACTACTAAGGTGTGTGATGATGCATTGTGTTCTTGTGTGCTTCACGCGCGCGTGCGCACAAACACACGCGCGCCGCCGCCCCGCCACGCCACGCACCACACCGGACCGGGTCGGGTCGGGTCGAAGGGAGATTTGGGTAAATGTCACGGCGTCTCGCATACCCGAAGCGACCTGGGCGAGGATTTTATTTATTTGTGATTTAATTTTTTAATTAGAATTTTTTAACAGTTTGGACTGGGTTATTACAGTTGGGCTGGGTTTGGTTTCTGAATTGGGCTGAGTCACTTTGCAAGTGGAATGAATCAAATTCAATGAACCTGGTCATTAGATATGTAACTTGTAATAGATTCAAATTAAAACATTAAAGATGATATAATGTGAGAGATAAATATATAAGCTGTTATAATTTTATTTAAATTTAAAATCATCAATTTTGATTTATTTAATAAATGTGCAGTTTAATTCTGAAATTAATTCAGGGTGGCCCGTTACACTTAGCCTCTAGTATTAATAGAGGACTAAGTTGCTGAGTTTGATACACCACACCTACATTCTCTTCGACCCTATGCTTTCTCTTCTCTCCCAAACACCATTCCGAGCTACTGATTTTTTTGGTGACTGAGGTGCTAGTTGAAGTGGAGTTTGTTATTGCTGTGACCACCAAACTCGGAGCTATTTTATCCTGGAGGAGGCATTGCAAGCATCCCAACACAGGAGGTGGGGGCAATTTCCTGTTCAAGATCAGTCAGGGATTCGAGCAAGGCCTAGAGACTCAGCTGATTAATTTTCTTATTTCATTGTACCTGTTGGCTACCACTGCTTTTCTATTTCTTTTCACTGTGTTAAAGCTATGGTTACTGATACACATTCTATTTTTTCTTTGTTCTTACAGTTACAGATATGCCTACTGTTTACCAACATGTTTTGTTTCGTTAATTGTTATCTTGGCTGGTTAAATATGTTATATAACTGCCTCTATGTTGCTGTAATAGTTAATATTTCCAACAAATATGCCTATAAAAAGACATTGCATTTTTAATCTCTGTGCAACCCTAACCAAGATACGAGCCAAGTTAGCTAAATACCCTGAGCATGAAATAAAAAAATTGAAAGTAAACTCTCTTTATATTGATTGCGAACAAGCAACCTTCTTTCCGGGTCAAATGAGACTTATCTTAAAAATTATCGGCAAAGATCCACAAGATTGAACTTGCATTTGATACCATTGAATTGATATTGAAAATCAGAGTTGTAATGTTTATGGCTCGCGATGGAGTTATTACGTGGGCTATACAAATTTCTAACTGAAGAAATACTGTCTTTGTAACAGACATAGAAGATTGTCTGAGTTTGCTAGATAATCTTAATTGATAGATTTTATAAATGGGAAAATGGGTGATTACTTGAGTTAGAGTAATACAATTTGGTTATATACCAACTGGGTTGCTTATAAGTTTTAGATGGGTTCACATGCCATTTTTATCTTCCCATCCAATTTGTATCATAACAGTACATGATTTAGGTAAAAATGATGTCAATGAATAATTTTTTAAGATTGGATAATCCGACCCCTAATTTCAACACATCGAAATAAATATTATCATAAACTTTAATTTTGAGAAAGTTGCGTTTTAGTGGTCATTTTGGTGGTTTGATTCTCTGTACTTTAAAACTTTTTAACAAAAGAATTATTTGCTAATTGCTGAATTAAAACCAATACTTGTAGAATGAGTAAGAGATGTGGTTTGAAAGAGAAAGTTACTGTAGTGATGATGAGTTTATAGAGATTAGAAATGCGTATATAGAAGAAAAAAATTAAAATGGATGAACATGCACTACAAGAAAAATGTGTAAATACGACCGGTAAAAAATCAGTTGTATTTAGTTAAATTCGACCGCTTTCGGTAGTATTTAACTAAATACGACCGGTTTTTGGACCGATCGCATTCGCTCGAGTCATACTTAGTAAATTGGTCGTATTTAGTATACGCGCGACTAAATTCGACAGCTTAAATTCGACCGAAAGCGGTCGAATTTGTTTTTCACCTAAAATTTGAAAATCCTTCCCAAAAATTTGAATTTTTAAAAATTTTAAAAAGTCCGCCTAAATTATAAATTTGATCGTATATGGTTAAAAATATTGTTCTAAATTCGACCGAATGTGGTCGAATTAACGAGCACCGGATTTTAAAAAATAATCTCGCCGAAAAATTCTCAGATTCCGGTGAGTTTCAAAAAATCCGACAACAATTCCGATAGCTCCGATATTGCGAAAAATGAGATTTCTTCGGTTCAATTTCACACAATAAATCATTTCCAAAATCTAAAACTAATATCACCAATAATACAATCTATTTTTCGATCAAAATGATAACTTTTCCGGTCAAACTTGAAATAATGTAAAACTCGACCAAATTCAACACTCAATATCATAAAACAAAGTCAATAACCTATACAATTAATTATCAATAATTATATTAACATATAACCCTATAAAGTACACAACAAATGATTCAAAAATAATACCAAATCACAAATATCAACTTTTCAATTCGAAATTTTCATATATATACTCCTACAATTTTCCTAAATACAAACCCACAATCAAAAATGATATAAAAACACAAAATTTTGAAGACCAATTTAATATTTTGTTCAAGAAAATAAAGATAAAAGATGGGTGTTGGAGGCGGATGTTTGTACGAATAGAAAATAAAAAGAGGTGGTCGAAAAAAGGGGATTGGCCGGAAAAAAAGAAAGAAAAAAGGGGAGGGAGGGGGTTGAAGGGTGACGGTGAGAGAACATGGGAGGGGGGAGGGGCAGAGGATATGGGGTGGGGGTTGCAGAGTGGTTTAAATTAAAAAAAGATATTAAATTTTAGTTTTTATTTAAAAAGTAAAATCAGCCGTTGGATTATAGTTTAGTGATTGAATTTGGCACGTTGGATCTAAATCACGCAGATCGCTGACATGGACATGCTAAATACCACCGCAATCAGTTGAATTTAGGAGTGTCAATTTATAAATTCATATATTACGTATTTTCTGTTATAAAATTAAAATCCGAATAATTTCTCTAAAATTATATTGTAATTTGTTAATCTTTTTCTTAAAATATTATAATTTTATAATTTATTTTAAGAACTCATTATTTTATTAAAAAATTAAAATTATGATTTTGATCAATTTTATGATAAATTCCATTAACAACGGTGTGAGGTGAAATTTAGAATAATGTTTATTTATACTTTATTTGTAAAAATAATCGACATCTAATGATTAAAATAGATTTATTTTTTTTTAATTTTTTTATCATAGCACTAAAATATATAAATCTTAATATCTATAATATTGGATCATTCATAAATATATTAAAAAAACAAAACATCATTATGGGACTAAACATTAGTAAGAAGTACGGGTCAAACTACTAGTTGGCTGTTAAAATAGCAAACCAAATACATTTATTTTTTTCCTAAATTTTTTATCATATCACTAAAATATATAAATATTGACATCTAAAAGGTTAGATCATTCATAAACATTTTTTAAAAAATCAAAACATCGGTATGGGACTATCATTAGTAAGAAGTCACTACAAGAAATATTGAATCAGACAATGGTTTTCCACCGTTGTCTAAAAGATGATTTTTTCGTTGTCTATCTGGGGGCGGTGTGTTTGGCACTCATACAATGGTTACGCACCATTGTAACAAATACATCACACAACTGAATATAAAACCTTTGTCTTATTTTATTCACACAACGCATATGACCCTTTCTAATATTCTACAAACAACAGTTTCTTAGCCGTTGTAACAATTTAGAGGCACAATAGTTAAAAATAGTGTTATGTGAATTTACTCCTACAACAGTTTATGTATAAATTTCATCTAGTTAAACAATGGTTTTTATTAAGAAAACAATACTTTAGACAACGGTTTTTTATTTTTTGGGTATTGTGTTTCAGCTATGCTCACACCAGTTTTTGTAATGACCAAAATATTGTTAGAAGAAAATAATTTTATAAAGTAACACATACAATGGTTTTAATAATTTTTAATGGCTTTCACACAATTGTGTACCAGATCAAACTCATTAAAAATAAATCAAATAGTATTGTTAAAATAAAACTGTGTCTTAATCCTATTGTAAAAATTACAAATAAAATTAAAATTTAATATTCAAAATTTATAAAGAAGAATTATAATTGTAGCTACAAATCTATTTTTAACACTCATTTTTCAATTAAGAAATTGAGATCTTGAGCTCCCCTCCTTTTTTCTTCCATCTTCAAACTTAACATCATGTTACCTGCAATATTAGTTATTTGTTGGAGTTAGGACATGAATTAAATCAAATTGAATGCATCGAAAAAAGTTTAATCAAAAGTGCACAAATTTTACATTATATACAAGGTACTAGTATAAAATAAATCAATTTCAGATGTATACTAGGACAATCTAATTTTGTATCCAAGATACATGCTCTTTTTTACCCAAGAACAATAACATAAAACAAATACACATCTCTCATAATTTTGAAACATCTTGGCAACTAAAATAAAAAGGGTTGTTAAAATTACATAATTTAAGGAAAATAAATAACTTAAGTTTTTTCATTACCTAAAACGACTTACAAGAGGTAGGTTGAAAAAACAAGTCAATGGATAAAAATGCTTCCAAACATGCACAACATAACATCTGTTGCAACCCATTTCGTGACTGGAAACATACTTGCAAAATTGCAAAAGCATGTATGAACAATAACTTACTAAAAAGCTGGCATGACAATAATCTTAACAAATAACTATAACTGTGATAATGAATTTACCTATATATTACCTTATATTTGCACACACATATAAAGGCATTATCAGTCTTGCCCCATATGAAAATGATTATATCTTTGCTTGCAATTACCAAAAAAATACCATTTGGTGACCAGCAAGATGATGGTAGTTCCTTTGTGAATAATTTCCCTGCATAATCATAGACGTAAGTGTATGCCTTCAAGAAGTCTTGTCAAAAAATAATCAGAACATCAGGCTGCTAAGAAATTTTAGTATAAGGGGAAAGGCCAGTTTTGTATGATGGTGAAATAAAACTCAGGCCACTGCCAATCTTTGAAGCTGCGAATTGACAACATATATACTCAAAATACTGGGTCAGCATGCCAAAAAAAAGTGGGAATGCAGATGCCTCTGTAATATTAAAAGTATATTTCACACACTAAAGATTCATTTTATTCTAAATCTGATCATTGTAATGATGGATAACAATGGTAAGTTTTTTCTGCATGCAAGATCAGTAGTGGATACAAGAAAGACTATACTTTACACCACTGGATAGAGGATACAAGTCTTTTCTGAGGATTTTTCTAGTGAAGGCATTGGAATTGTTGAATTTAACCCTGGTCGGGCATTTCTCCTTCTGTGTCTGAACAACATAACCCAAGAAACTGCACAATAAAGAGTTAGAGACAGAGAGCCTAGCAAAACTATAATTGCAATTACACTACCTTTAAGTCCATTTTTATGTTGCTGCCTATTGACGTCAACCCCCAGGGGCTTAAAAGGTCTCTTTCCTTTTACTATCCAGACCGGAATATGCCTCACTATTAAAGGTTGAAGGTGCAGGTGGAGATGCAGGAAGACCTATCAGTGTATGAAGTATGACTGCATTAATCAAACAATCGCCTGCATATACTTGATACTGCTACATCAAAATAAACATTTCATACCTGGATAATATAAATACAAGACCTTGTATTTACCAAAATAATAAGGTTCGATACCCACTTCCTTTTGATAGAATTTTTGATATATTAGATAGGCTGTAGAGTTATCAAAATTTGCACCAAAAGGCACCAGGTCCAAAAGGACAACAATCTTTTCTTGATTCTGGTTGTTTGCATTTGCTCCCATTATGCAAACTTGACTTTTCTTCATAGATATCCCACAAGAAATTTGTGCAGCAAGGTCCGATACAAAAGGAAAGAATACATACAATGGTAAACCAAGCCGCAACCCAAATTTCATTGCCAAAACACAACCACATGGAGATCCAGAAGGCTTATTGGTGTATGGCTCTCTGCACGATAGTGACTCTGCATCTGCTATTTTTCTCTGAAAGACCACATTAACAACCGTAATCAACCTAGTGGCTTGAAATATCATCTGGATGCTAAAACAAATGATTTTAGACTCTTTTAACCAAACACACAATATCACCATAATATATGCAATATCACAACATCTCTCCCAGTGAATTAGAATTAACACAAAAATAAATAAATACATAACAAAGAGAGAGAGACTAATTACGAGAGAGAGAGGGAGAGAGAGAGAAATAGAGGGGGAGTGAAGGGGAGAGAGAGAGATTACTCACTTCAACAGTGAGATATTCAAGAACAGCAGACAAATACACAGGGGAACCAGATCCAACACGCTGAGCATACCTCCCATTCTTCAAAAATTTAGTCAAACCCTTAGCCTTGCCAGCTCCAGTTGAACCCAAAATCAATTCCCTTCATCTACTAAATGATCTACTCAAGTGTACTCTACTTTTGATTATGAAACTTTAGTGAATAATAACATTTGAGCACCTACCCAAAGAGAGAGACTAACATCTTTGTGTTGAAAGAGACCGAGTTCGCCTAGATAAACAACAGCAAATTGCACAGATTATGTAAGAAGAATGAGTTGAAAAAGATGCATCGGTTCTGAAGAGAGAGAGAGATAGAGTGAAGCATCGGTTCAGCAGCGAGAGGGAGGGGAGAGAGGCAATTTCAATTGAGATTGAAAAGTAAAAGGGGAAAGTGAAGTAGTAAAGGGGATCGAGAAATGAAGGGGGAAACCAAATTTTCATAGGGGGATAAATTATTTGACAGGGGAGAGAAAATAATAAAAGTATTTTTGTTATTGGTCAGGCATGAAAAAATATTTTTTTAAAAAAATATTTAAAAATCTAGGTAAATATTTCACATTACGGTTTGATAATTTGATTTTTTTATAATATGAAGTTTTCATGCAAAATAAATTTGAAGTTCTTTTATATTTTTTATGACTAAAATGGATATATCTTAATATGTGTACGGTTGGATCATCGAAGAAATCATTTTAAAAATTTATCTAGTAAATCGGGAATGAGTCTCGTTGTTTGGAGTTGTACTTTTACAAGATTTTTTCTAATCTTGACATGCAAGATGAATTTGAATTTTTTTAATATTTTTTTCATATGACTAAAATTGATATATCTTAACATCCGTACGGTTGGATCGTTGAAGAAATCATTTTTAAAATTTATCTAGTAAATTTGTATTTTACTTTATATTAATAGAATAATTTTTATTTTAAATAATTTCACATAATTTTTTATATAAAATTATTTGAAACAAATTTGAAAATTCTAAATTATTTTTCTACATAACAAAAGTTAATATATATTAACATTTTGCAAGATGACCCTAAAAGAATTTTTTAAGAAATTAATTAATTAATCCTGATATGCAAGATAAATTTCAAATTTTTTAATAATTTTTTGATATAACTAAAATTTATTTCGTTAATCGGCAACGAATCTTGTTTTAGGGAGTTGTACTTTTACCTCATTTTCCTTATAAAGTCAAGCAAGATAAATTTTGAAATTTTTTATTATTTTTTTACATGGCTAAAATAAATATATTTTAACATTTGGATCGTCCAAAAAACCATTTCAAAAATTATTTCGATAATCAGCAACGAATCTTGTTTTAGGGAGTTGTACTTTTACCTCATTTTCCTTAAAAACTCAAGCAAGATATATTTTATTTATTTAGTTATCTACGTGGCTAAAATCAATATATGTTAAGATCTTGTTTTAAGAAGTTGTACTTTTACCTCATTTTCCTTTAAAACTCAAGGAAGATAAATTTTGAAATTATTTATTATTTTTTTACATGGCTAAAATCAATATATTTTAACATCCGTACGGTTGGATCATCCAAAAAATCATTCAAAAAATTTATTTCGTTAATCGGCATCGAATCTTGTTTTAGGGAGTAGTACTTTTACCTCATTTTCCTTAAAAACACAAACAAGATAAATTTAAATTTTTTTATTATTTTTTTACATGGCTAAAATCAATATATGTTAACATCCGTACAGTTTGATCGTCGAAAAAATCATTTCAAAAAATTATTTCGTTAGTCGGCAACGAATCTTGTTTTAGGGAGTTGTACTTTTACCTTATTTTCCTTTAAAACTCAAGGAAGATAAATTTTGAAATTTTTTATTATTTTTTTACATGGCTAAAATAAATATATTTTAACATCCGTATGGTTGGATCGTCCAAAAAATATTTTGAAAAAATATGTCCTTAATCAGCAATGAATCTTATTTCACGGAGTTGTACTTTTACCTTATTTTTCTTATAAAGTCAAGCAAGATAAATTTTAAAATTTTTTAAATTTTTTTACATGGCTAAAATTAATATATTTTAACATCCGTATGGTTAGATCATCCAAAAAATTATTTCAAAAATTATTTCATTAATCAACAACGAATCTTGTTTTAGAGAATTGTACTTTAACCTCATTTTCCTTAAAAACTCAAGCAAGATAAATTTTATTTTATTTTTATTTTTTTACGTGGCTAAAATCAATATATGTTAAGATCCGTACGGTTGGATCGCCCAAAAAATTATTTGAAAAAGTTATTTCGTTAATCGGCAACGAATCTTGTTTTAGGAAGTTGTACTTTTACCTCATTTTCCTTATAAAGTCAAGCAAGATAAATTTTGAAATTTTTTATTATTTTTTTACATGGCTAAAATCAATATATGTTAACATCCGTAAGGTTTGATCGTCTAAAAAGTCATTTTAAAAGATTATTTCGCTAATTATCAATCAATCTGAATTTTAGATTTTACACAACGGTTTCTGCAAAATACCGTTGTGTGATAAATTCTCACAATCGACGGTTCTCATTCTTCCAACTAAGCAATCCAAGTAAAATCAATCAACGACTCTCATTTCACCAACTCAGCGATCCAAGTGAAATATTTTCCACCAATCAGGTGGTGCCATGATTTCTTGTAAACAGACGACAGTTATTCTGTCAAAATTGTAAAACCGTTGTATGATGCTTCTCTGTTGACTCCTTTATACAACAGACTCCGTAAACCATTGTTTATATGTATATTTTGTAACAACTGTTTTTTCAAATTAGTCCAAAACCATTGTCTGAGATAACAATAAGTTAGCTTATTAACAACGGTTTTGGACTGTTATGTTAAAGATCTATGACAACAGTGCAATTTAAGAACTGTTGTCTACCTCGATAAGAGGATGCCACAGAGACAAGTCTTTCGAGAAGCTGCTATAACCGTTGTTCTACATGTTGTCTAACAACAGTTATTCGCAGAAAAAAAATTCCCCGTCGTCTCCTAATTTGGGGCAACAGTTTTTTGGTCGACCGTTGTTTCATAGGTGTTGTGTGATTGCAAATTTCTTGTAGTGAGTACTAGTCAAACTCCTAGTTGCCTGTTAAAATATCAAACCAAATGCATTTATTTTTTCTAATTTTTTTATTATATCACTAAAATATTTAAATATTGACATTTTTAAGGTTGGATCATTCATAAATATTTTTTTTTAAAAATTGAAACATCGATATTGGATTAAAACTAGTAAAAAGTACTGGTCAAACTAATAGTTGACTGTTAAAATATCAAATCAAATGCATTTATTTTTTTCTAAATTTTTTATTATATCACTAAAATATATATATCTTTACATCCTTACGTTTGGATCATTCATAAACATTTTTTTAAAAATTGAACATTAGTATGAAACTAAACACTAGTAAGAAGTACTGGTCAAACTACTTGTTGACTGTTAAAATAACAAACCAAATACATTTATTTTTTTCTAAAGTTTTTATCATATCACTAAATTATATAGATCTTGACATCCTTACGGTTGGATCATTCATAAACATTTTTTAAAAACTCAAAACATCGGTACGGGACTAAACACCAGTAAGAATAACTCGTCAAACTACTAGTTGATTGTTAAAATAGCAAACCAAATAAAATTATTTTTTTCTAAATTTTTTATCATATCATTAAAATATATATATCTTGACATACTTACGGTTGAATCATTCATAAACATCTTTACAAAAATTGAAACCTCGGTACGGGAATAAACACTAGTAAAAATATTTGGTCAAACTGCCAGTTGACTGTTAAAATAGCAAACCAAATATTTTTTTTTCTTAATTTTTTAACATATCATTAAATCATATAGATCTTGACATTTTTATGATCATTCATAAACATTTTTTAAAAAATCGAAATATCGGTACGAGACTAAACACTAATAAGAATATATAATTGGTGAAACTACCAGTTGACTGTAAAAATAGCAAACCAAATACATTTATTTTTTTCTAAATTTTTTATCATATCACTAAAATATATATATCTTGACATCTTTACGGTTGGATCATTGATAAACTTTTTTAAAAAAATTGACCATTAATATGTGACTAACTACTAGTATGAAGTACTGGTCAAACTACTAGTTGACTATTAAAATAGTAAACCAAATATATTATTTTTTTCTAAAAATTTATCAGATCACTAAAATATATAGATTTTTTAAAAAAAATCAAAAAATTAATTTGGGACTAAACACTAGCAAGAAGTAGTTGTCAAACTAGTGATTGATTGTTAAAATAGCAAACCAAATACGTTATTTTTTTTTCTAAAATTTATATCATATCACTAAAATATATAAATCTTAATATTTATTTCGTGAACAGCTCGGTTCGCATATAACTTTTACAAAGTTAATAAGTTACTTAAATAATTTATTTTAAAAAAATTAAATTCTGAAAATAATTAATATTACCGAATGCATTCATAATAGATAAATACAATTGATTTCTACTAAAATTAAAATTTTTAAAAAAGCGGAAAATTTCCCCCACTTTTGCAACCAATGTTTTAAAAGTGCAGGAAATTTCCCGTCATTTCAAAAAATCAAGTTCGACCGAAAACGGTTGAATTTAGGAGTGTCGAAAAATTGCTGGCGGGAAAATTTCCCTAATTTTTTTTGGAAAGGCTAAATTTGACTGGATGCGGTTGAATTTAGGAGTACCTCTAAATTCAACCGTACATCCATTTTTTTTGGTAAGTCTAAGTTCGACCGAATGCGGTTGAATTTAGGAGTATTGCTAAATTCAACCGCATACGGTTGCATTTGTTTCTAAATTCGACCGGTTGTATTTAAGCAGTTGTATTTAGCCTTGTTTTCTTGTAGTGATGATAGGGAAGTAAATTTAAATGAAACATATGAAAGTGATGAAAATACTAGTGATAGTGACATGAGATTTTATGTTAGTAGTAACAAGAGAGATCAAGAATTTTGTTATGCAAACCCTAGAAATGGGATAATAAAATATGTAAACGAGATTCTATAAGTTGGTTATATATTTGTTACTAAAACAATTTTTAGGTAAAGTCCTATAAAGAGAATTTGACCAAACCAATATGCGTGCAAAAAGAAGTTGTATCCAAATTTAAAATCGAAGAACTACCGTCTTTCCGTCTTTATATCAGACATAAAAGATGGGATGAGCTCTCTATAAATATTAATTGATAGATTGTATAAATGGGAAAATGGGTTATTACGTGGGTTTGAGTAATATAATTTGGTCACATACAAGCTTTTAACTGAGGTGCACATGCCACTTTTTCATTTTTCCATCCAATTTTTAAGGTAATAACAAGAGACCTGGAGAAAATAATTTGAATTAAAGTTTTTGATTTTGTATGATCCAATTAAAATTTACTAATAAGTTTAATGACTTAAATTCCATTTAACCCTTATTATTATATGAGGCCTTAAATTTTGCCCTTATGTGCATTAATGCTGGAGTAAGAATTATAATATTTAATTTCTATTTTTAGTTTCTATTTCATTGGGAAAAAAAATTAGATACCATATCAAATTATGTTAAAATTTGTACACAAGTTAAACCATCATATAGGACAAAGCCACACACAAGATATAGTTTGTAACAAAGACTTTCCCAATAAGGCAATAACAATTTGAAGTGTTAATTGGCTTATAAAAATTGGTTTTGGGGGGCTAGCAGAAAGCCGGTATAGAAAGGTAATAATGTAAATAACTAAAGTTTGGAGTTATGATGATTACTTAAATTTTATTAATATTGTATATTATTTGTATTTTTTAAATTATATACATATTTATTATGAACGGTGTCACCATAAAAAATCTTGACACAAAATCAGTATAAATAAGTATATATAGCACTTTGTCTTAAATAATATTTATTTAATATTTGAAAATAAATATTTTACAAAACCTCATATAAAATTTCACTTTCTCGGAATTCACTTCTAATTGGAAAATAAATATTAAAAATCAGATTTCCTACTTTAGGTCTTAAATATAAGGTACGGAGAGACCTATATTAATTAAAACTTATATAAACTTATTCAAAATAGAAAATAAAAATAAATTTACACTAACATATTCGACATGAAAAAATTTATAATAATTAAAACTTATTTTAACTTATTCGAATTAGAAAAGAAAAATGAGTTCCTTTTACATATTTGAAATAAAAAATAAATAAATTACAATAACTATATATAAAAATGAAGATTATTTGAGATGCAAACAATGAGTAATGATCCAAGGCCATGGAAGATAAGAGGGATCGATAAGCCATCCATTTAGAAATCTTTAATATTGTTTACGGTAACGCTCTTTTTGTTCTTTTTTTAAAATTAAAGGTCGTCGGCTCTCGGGTGTATATAATGATATCCAATATAATATTATTTATTTTTAGGGGTTTACATATGTTTATTGTTTTAATATTAAAATATATTTTAACTAGATTATAATTTTTTTTTTATTAATAATGTATTTGACGAGAGAACGGCTCAAACTAAATTTTTATCCAAATAAGCTCAAATTAAATTTTTATCAAAATTATAATAATTTTTATTATTAGTACTGGTGTTTGACGGGAGGTCGGATGAAACTAATTTTTATCTAAATTATAATAATTTTTTATTAGTATTGTATTTGACGAGAAAGCGGCGCAAACTAATTTTATGTAATTATAATATTAGTTCATACTAGAATTTATCTAATTTGTTTTTTATTTGATCACGCGTTGTCCTAACAAAACTTCACAGACAGTTAGTACGATTATTATCTGCTATAGAAGACGTGATATAAATTGGTATCATGAAAAAAAATGTACACAATTTTGTTTTATTATGTATATTATAATGGGTGTCAGCCTAACAAAGTGTGATACAAAATGAGAAATAATTATGAATAATTAATTTTTTTGTTCTAGTTCATGTTTTTCGTAAATAAATTTCATATAAAATTTTTCAAAAATATTTGTTGAGGACCGCTGTGCAGCGCGACTTTGTTAACTAGTCTTTATATATATAAAGGAAAATACCACGGAAGTTTCAAAATCGTCTGAAAAATATTTATCTATTTTTCTAGAGCTCCCCTATTTTAATTCAATAAAAAATAATTTCTTTATATGCATTCAAATTAATAGGGAAGAAAATAAATATTTAGAAATCAATCCTATTTAGAATTTGTGTAATTGAATTAATAAGAAAAAATAAAAATGTTTAAAAGTCAAACCTTTTTAGAATATATTTAACCAATTTTATCTTTTTCTCAATTAATCTAAATCATAATTTCATATTTAAATCAGAAGCCTATTATATAAAGGAGTATATACATTCGAATTAATAAGGAAGATAGTAAATATTTAGAAGTCAATATTATTTAGAATTTGTTGATATCTTTTTTACATTTTTCTCAAGTAACTTAAATCGTACATTACTATTTAAATTGAAGTTCAAGCCTATTATATAAAAGATTATTCTGGATATATAACAAGTAAAACTTCCAGACCTCTAATAAGAATCATATTTATCTATTTTTCTTGAACTTCTTTGTTTTTAAATTTTAGGAGTGATATTATTGGTCTCTTTTGTGAGTTAGATTATGAAATACGTGGCCAAGCTCAAATATTGATTTGATGTGATAGTCTACTCATTCATCAAGGAAACTTGGATTAAAATATGACGAGGATGAGACATTACATGCCTCTAGTTTAATCTATAATATTTGGTCAAAGAGATTATATTAAATTGTACATTATTCACGAAAGATTTAATCGATCATCGATTCAATTATTATTACTTGGGTAGCAATCATATATTACTAGATGCCGCTCATTGTTTACGATTTTATATTAGATTTAAAATTTGTTGCCAACGTAGCAATAACCTATAGGGTCACACACAAAGAATGCTTGAATGATTATTTAATTTAGATTGGATTTAAATTAAATTAAAATACTTCGAATTATTTATAATATTAATTAAGTATGAGTTAATTAATTAGATAAATAATGAGATTCGAATTTACTAATATTAATTATGAAATTCATTTGTTAAATAATTAAGTGTGACTTAATTATTATACAAATAGGAATTTCGAATTAATAATAACTCCTAATTAGTTAAGAGTTATAATTCTTTTTCTACTATGTATATAATATTTCTTGTGTGGCTGATTTTGGGTGTTAGACTTTTACTAAAACCCTTACCAACAAAAGAGAAGATGGAGAGAGTAAGAAGAAACGATTTTGTGCTAGTACACATCCAATCATTGAGTTCAAGAATTCATGTGGATACCAATAGAGCGTACATCGCGAGAGCGGGATGCGTGGTGATTGAACAATCTTTAGATCTCTATTATTCAACCAATTTGTAAAGCTTCTTAAGGTAAACAATCTGATCTACAAATTAAATATCAGTTTTTCACATGGCTCCCGCAGTGGGTTTCGAAAATTCAGGTTTTTCATGTTTTTAATTACTGATTCTGTTACGTTTATGTACTCGAAACCCTTCACTTGCATCACCATCAATCTTCCTCGCCTGTCTGTTTTCCTCTATTCTCAAGCCTCTCTGTCTCCCTCGTCTCTCGTTTGTTCTCTTTTCAAACCCCTCTCCATCTCTCTCCGTTTGTCTCTTTCTGTCATCATAAACACGACCCACAGAGCGTGTACACTATTACACATGAAACCACCTTCCCAACTGTCAATTTTTCCCCCGACCAGTAGGTCTCTACTTCAACCCATGTTTCTCCATTAATAAACAATCAACATCATAGAATTGTTGATATTGAGATTTTGGGTTATCATGGTGGCTAACTGTTGAACATGAACCCTAATTTTTAATTTGGGTTATTTGTCATCTAATCTAAACATCTGTTATATTTAACAGAAAATTTAACGAGAGGCGCAGAGCCACAATATTGTTGACAAATTCAACAAGTAGCCATCACACTGGCACAAATAAATATTTTACCATTTTCGTGAAAAACGAACAAAGTTCATGCCAATATATTGCAATTAAGTCTAAAATTATTAATAAATTACATACCTCGAAATGTGAACTTTTAAAAATGTAAATATTGACTGCTAGTGAGCGTGATTTTAAATATATAAAAAAAGGAGAAAAGTATTATATGGATATATTCAAAATTTTTAAAGGAAATTACATACCTCTAAAAGAGATCAAGTTTTCGACTAATAACGTATGCGTGACTTCAACTATATATATAAAAATGAAAATTATTATATGGATAAATCCAAAAGTTTCAAGGAAAATTACAGACCTCTAAAAGAGGTCAAAGTTCCGATTCTTGACGTGTAAATAATTATGGATAATTTAAAAATTTTCAAAGAAACATACATAGCTCGAAGTGTTAACTTATTTTTTCATAGAGTGTCTCATTATTTACATAAGAAATCCTATATATAATATCAAATTCAATTCAAATTATCGAGTTTGATTTAAGTTAAAGCTTATAACCAAATATAGTTAAATACCCGAAAATGTAATGAAATGCAAATAAGTAAATTTGTATTTTGCCAAACCTGAATCCAAACAAAAAATATAATGAAATTTAATATTTATTATATGTCATATTTTAAAAGTAAAACTTTTATTTGTATAAAAATTCAAAATATGATGCTTTGTTTTGTTCGATCCAATCAAACTATTGTTTTCTAAAATTGAGTTTAGCTATCATTTACCGGTCTGTACAAGTTAAAATTGATGAATATCTTAAAGGCGTCATATGAATAGGCAAAGATCAAGCAAATATTTAAAAATCAGGCTATACTCGAAATATCATGAAAAAATGGTAAACTTATATCAGAAAACGTATTATGTTTGTTGTGGTGGAATAACTAAGGGAAATTAATTTCAACGTCCCTGAATTATATATACATTTTTTTGTCTAAGTCCCTGAAGTATAAATATAAATTTATATCTAATCTAACTTTTGAATTTCTCTCATCACAGTCCTTCCTTTAAATTTTTAAGTTATGTTAGGAATATGTGTATTAGTTTGATGATAAGTTCAACAAAACACTTAAGTAGAAATCTGCCAGAATCCCTTTTTATAGCTGAGTAGACTCTAACCAAGGTAGAATAGCCTTCATTCAGAATTCTGTAAAGAGGCCAAGTCTTTTTGGAAGCTGTCTGTAGCTCATCCAGGCAGAGTTCAATGTTTGTAAATTCCTTTATGTCACAAATGTGAACATAATCATCCTTTGAGGCTTGTGGCTTAGGCTTAGGCTTTTGAGTGAATTTGATTGAGGTTAGAGGAGGTGTTGATTTGATTTATCTTTTCTGTTTCTTTGATGGTGGAGAAGTGGTTAAAAAAGTGGGCAATTTGATGGTGTCCCAATTAATTGGTTCCTCCTTAGAAGTGATTGTTTCACCATGGATGTTTATGAAGGGGTCAGGCACAATGGGTTCAGGAAAAGAAGGTAGTGGTTTGGATTTTGATTGGGTTTCTTCAGTTTCATCTGCAATCTTCCTTTTTGCATTGGCCTTCTTTTTGTTCCCTTTCTGCCATTCCTTTCTTTCCTTACTTCTTTCTTCCATATCATCACTAAACATGTTCCCCATACCTACATTTTCACCCTTGTCTTTAATTTCTTTCTTTTCTTCAGCTTGACTTGACTTTAGCTATTTTTCAAGCTTTGCTTGTGCTTTTGCCAGCTGCAATAGTAGACTTGTCTGAGATTGTTGATTTTGAAGAATGGTGACCACAGAGTTTTCAATGACTTGAACTCTGTCTTCCAACTTGGCCAGCCTCTTGTTAGCATCAGATTCTCTCCTCAGTCTCAACAACAAATCTTGCATTGTACCATAAGGCATGACTGAATCCAACTTCTCAGAATTGTAGGATTTCAAGTCAGCAATATCCTTTTTGAGTTCATCCATACTCAAATTCTGTCTGATGTGCTGCAACTGTAGGAGATGCAGAGAGTCTAGATGAGCTTGAAGAATAGCCTTGGTACCAACATCTAAAGTTTCCTGAAGGGCCTTTTGAATAGCCATAACCTACTTGACCAAAGCTACACCAAACTGTCCTGGTGTAGATTTCTTTGTCCATGCCCATTCAGGTAAATTTGGAACAGAACTTGGGCCTTCATCTCCCCCTAAGTTCATGCTTCCATCCAAAGAAATAGAGTCATCATCATTAGAATTTACTTCAATTTCTTCAGATGGCTTACCAGCTTGAGAAGGCATCATATTAATAGCAGCTTTATCTCTTTGAAGAGATTCTGAAGTGTTCACTATGTTCAAAGTCTGCTCTGCCTCCACATTGCCCTGAGCAGCCAACAGTTGATAGGCTGAAACGGGATGAGTAAAAGTGTCAGCATCCAAGGAAATGTTATCAATTTCAGCTTTATAATGTTGCTGAAATTGTCTTCCCTTTTCAGCATCATCCACAATCATTGACTCACTAGCAATGGCTGGATCCACCCTTATAGCTTCTGTACCTGCTTTTCTCTCATTTTCTCTATATTCTTGCATCAGGGGCTCCCCCTGGCTCACACACACCCCACACCCTCACCCTCACCTACTAAGGTGGCACTCCTCTCACTCACTTTTGCCATACTGGAAGAAATAGCATGCATATTTTGACTCTCAACCTCTCCTTTTTGCTGGGTACAACCCAGCCTTTCACTCAAATTATCACTCCCTTCCCTCAATCCTAGAAGTGATTGTACAGTAACCATGTCTTCTATACTTGGAATTGATTCAGTTATATGTGTAGAGACCATCAATAGATAGGGAGTATCCGTTGAAGTAGAGACTGATGATATCAATGGATAACAGCTGTTAAGCTTATCCGTCGAAGAACAACTACTTGTCAACGGATGAACGATATCCGTTGAAGAAGGAAAAGATGTAGATATTGAAATTGACATAATTGTTGAATCTGTGTGGATTGATTTTAAGTGAGGTGACACAGATTCTTCAACTAGGTCTGAAAGAATTGGCTGATGATCCAACAAATCATCTAAAAGATGATGATCACCAGGATTTGAATGGGGCTCCTCCCTGAGTTTTAAAGAGGGATAATCAGGAACTGATGTGAATATCATATCCACATCCAGAGATGGTGATGGAGAATTTGGTGATTGATGTGTGTCTATTATGAGAGAATGGGGCTGTGACTCCACATTTGCTCGAGCCACATCAAGCTGAATTTCAGAAGGCAAAGATACAGGTGGATGTATCTGTGCAGTGTGTGCCCCCTGTGGCTTGGATGGATAGGGTACCACTCACCTCTCCCACCTTATCCTGGGGGGTTTTTTGATGTTCACTCCCTTCAGGGTTTATGGTAGTTGTTACAACTGTTGTCTTTTGAGAAACAACAGAGGTGGTTTTCTTTGACTTGTGTTTTGGAATTTTAGTTTTGGTGGCTTTGGTAGGAATCTGTTGGGACAAAGACACAGATTCCATTGCCACACTAGAAGGCAAAGAAACAATGGGGTTGGAAGAAGTAGGAGTTGCAGAAGTATTTACCTCACTTACCTGAGGTGCATTCATTATTGGTAAATATACCAATGGCACCTGGCTGTTGAGGTTAATTCTCAAAAGGTCTGCAAGGACCCTTTTCTCTTGTGCCCAGCATTTGAGTTTATTGCTCTCATTAGTTATGACCAAACCTTCAGCAACATGGTTAGCCAATAACATAAAGAATCTAGCGTAGTAGATGTTATGAGGTCTATTAGCTTTGTTACCTAACCTGGAACCTAATTCTAGCATGACATAGTTGCTAAAATTAAAATACCTATCAGAAACTAGCATATAGGGCATATTAACAAGAGATGAAGTTATGGCATCAAAATTGCTAAACTTCCCAGAGAAAACCTTGATAAAGGCATCTCCAAGAAAACTCCACTCTTTCCTAAGGCCCTTTCTTCTAATGCTTCATAAACTAGCAGAATCAAAAGAATAGCCTATGGAATCTAACATAGCAGATATATCATTATCAGTGTGTGGTGTCATGACATTATTCTCAGGTAGCTTAAAGCAAGACTGTATATCATCACAGTTAATACAGTAATCCTTACCTTTGAGAGAGAAAGCAATAGTCGTATCTGTTGAATTGAACTCTGCAGTTGTCCAAATCTCCTCAATTACCTCACAATAGATAGTTGGGGCTTCCAGCATTGCATAGCTTAATTTGAAGTTTTTGATGAAGTCCATCATCTTGTGATAATTAGAGTGGGCTTCATTCTTTTCCACCAAGGCTACGAAATTGTTCTTTTCATAAACAAATCCAGACTGAGACATAATCTTGACTACTGGTGTCATTGTTGTGAGTAGAGGTTGCAGAGAAAGATTGAGAGTTTTGGGAGAGAAAGAGAATAAAAATTGCAAGAAAGCGTAAAGTGAAAATAAGAATTCAAGGGGCTTTTATACTTTCTCGAATTAAAACATAAATAGAATGATTAAATAATAATTTTAAGTAAATTACAGCCGGTTGAGAATAAAGAAAACTATAGAAATTTTGAAAACTGCCTTTAATACAAATATATACAACTGTGTATATATGTATCAACGGTTAAGTAAAAGAATCAACGGCTGTGACTCACTTAAAGTAACTGATGTGACACTTCAACGGATGAGGTAAATAGTTATCCGTTGAAGATTAACACAGTTTTATCCGTTGAAGGATAAAATTACCGAAAATGTATTTGTCTTTCAACGGATAATGAACATCCATTGATAGAACAATTTTGGCTTTCAACGGATAGGGAATATCCATTGATAGAATAATCTTTACTTAAAGCCAACTTTGTTCTTGCAACAAATTCATTTCAGGCTTCAATACAGATTATAATGAGGACATGAATTTATGAATAATTAAGCATACCTAGCTCACTTACTAATCTTGTGAATATTGATTCATCAAGTGGCTTGGTAAATATGTCTGCAATATGCTTTTCACTTGGAACAAAATGAAGTTCCACTGTACCTTTCATCACATGTTCCCTTATGAAGTGGTACTTGATGTCAATGTGCTTTGTTCTTGAGTGCTGCACTGGATTTTCAGTAATGGCAATGGCACTTATGTTGTCATAGAATATAGGAATTTGTCAACAGATAGTCCATAGTCAAATAGTTGATTCCTCATCCACAGTATCTGTGCACAGCAACTACCAGCAGCAATGTACTCAGCTTCAGTTGTTGATTTAGAAACAGAATTTGCTTCTTGCTAAACCATGACACAAGCTTATTCCCTAGAAATTGACAGGTGCCAGTTGTGCTTTTCCTATCTATTTTGCAACCTGCATAATCTGCATCTGAGTAGCCAATTAGATCAAAACCAGACTCTCTAGGGTACCAAATTCCTAGATTTGGAGTCCCTTTGAGATATCTGAAAATTATTTTAATAGCCACTAAATGAGATTCTTTAGGGTCAGCTTGAAATCTAGCACAGAGACATGTAGAAAATATTATATCAGGTCTACTACCAGTTAAATATAAAAGTGAGCCAACCATGCCTCTATAACATGAAATGTCCACAGACTTTCAGCCTTGTTTAATTCAAGCTTGGTGGCAGTGGCCATGGGAGTTTTTGCAGATGAACAATCCATTAAGTCAAACTTCTTTAAAAGATCATAAATATATTTAGTTTGACTAATGAAAATTCCACCACTAACTTGTTTAACTTGTAAACCAAGAAAATAAGTTAGCTCTCCCATCATGCTCATTTCATATTTACTTTGCATTAACTTAGTAAACTTTTTACAAAGCTTATCATCTGTAGAACCAAATATAATATCATCTACATAAATTTGAACAAGTATTGTAGAGCCATTAACATTTCTAAAGAAAAGAGTTTTGTCAACAGTACCTCTTGTGAAGTATTTATCTAGAAGAAATGTTGACAAAGTCTCATACCAGGCTCTAGGTGCTTGCTTTAATCCATAGAGTGCTTTCAACAGATAATACACATAATCTGCAAAATTTGGATCTTCAAATCCTGGAGATTGGCTTACATAAACTTCTTCCTCCAATTCTCCATTCAGAAATGCACACTTGACATCCATTTGATAGACCTTGAAATTGGCATGGGCTGCTTAGGCTAGAAAGATTCTGATGGCTTCAAGTCTGGCAACTGGAGCAAATGTCTCATCAAAATCTATTACATCTTGTTGAGAATAGCCTTTAGCAACCAATCTGGATTTATTCCTTATGACAATTCCATTTTCATCCATCTTGTTTCTGAATACCCATTTTGTGTCAATAGAACTCTTGTTCTTTGGCTTGGGTACCAGCTTCCATACTTTGTTCCTTTCAAATTGGTTTAGCTCCTCTTGCATTGCTAAAATCCAATTTGGATCCAATAGAAGCTTCTTCCACTCTCTTAGGTTCCTCTTGTGATAGAAAGCTACTATATAGACATTCATCTTGAGTAGCCCTTCTAGTTTGTACTTTAGATGTAGCATTGCCAATGATCAGTTCAAAAGGGTGATTCTTGGTTCATTTCCTTTGAGGTGGTAGATTAGCTCTAGATGAGGTTGCCTCAGTATTGTCATGATGTGAGATAAAATGTTGATTGGTTGAAACTCCTTTTAGTTGCTGATCCTTTGAAAGGAATTGGGAGTTCTATCAACTGATGAAGTGAAATGATTATCCGTTGACAGAATGTGATCAACGGATGCTTCATTATAAACTTCAACGGATGATGCACTTTGTCTTTCAACGGATGTTGCATTGCTTCTATCAACGGAAGCTGAATTATGACTTTCAATGGATGCAGCATTCTGTGCATTGTCCAAAGGCAGATTTTGAATTCTTTTCGAGGTGACTTCTCCATCATTCTCATCTTCACTATCATCACAATATATCTCAATATTGTCAAATTTGAGTCCTTCATGATGTCCCTCATCTGTTACTCCATCAATCTTTTTATCATCAAACACAACATGCACAGATTCCATGACAATGTTGGTTCTTAGATTTTAGACCCTATATGATTTTCCAGCAGAATAACCAACAAATATTCCTTCATCAGCTTTTGCATGAAACTTTCCTTTGTGATCTGGTTGATTCCTTAGAATGTAGCATTTGTAACCAAAGACATGAAGAAAGTTTAAAGTTGGTTTTCTTCTCTTGAACAATTGATAGGGAGTCATGCCTTTTGCCTGATTGATTAGAGAAATATTCTGAGTGTAACATGCACAGCTAACAGCCTCAGCCCAAAAGTATATTGGGAGTTTTGACTGTTCAAGCATTGTTCTTGCAGCTTCAATTAGTGATCTGTTCTTCCTTTCTACCAGACCATTCTGTTGTGGAGTCCTTGGAGCTGAGAACTCATGCATGATCCCATTTTCTTCACAGAACAATTTCATGGTTGAATTCTTGAACTCAGTTCTATTGTCACTCCTGATATTCCTTACTTTGAAATCTGGATGATTGTTGACTTGCATTGATATGATTGATAATGATTTCACTAGATTCATCCTTTGATCCAAGAAAATAAGCCCATAAAAACTTTGAGAAATCATCTACAATCACTAGGCAATATCTTTTCCTTGAAATTGACAATACATTGACTGGTCCAAAAAGATCCATATGTAGCAGTTGTAATGGTTCATCAATTGCTGATTCAAGCTTCTTACTGAATGATGCTTTCTTTTGATTTCCTTTCTGACAAGCATCACACAGTCCATCCCTTATGAATTCCACTAGAGGCATTCCTCTAACTAAGTCATTTTTGACTAGATCATTCATTGTCTTGAAATTCAAATGGGACAGCTTCTTGTGCTATAGCCAACTTTCATCTGGACTTGCTTTGCTGAGAAGACAGGTAATTGATTCTGAATCTGTAGAGTTGAAGTCAGCTAAGTACACATTCCCTTTTCTAACTGCAGTTAGAACCACTTTGTTGTCCTTCTTATTTGTGACAACACAGGCTTCAAAATTGAAGGAAGTAGTATTCCCTCTGTCACATAGTTGACTGATGCTCAATAGATTGTGTTTGAGACCATCAACTAATGCAACTTCATCAATGATGACATTTTCTTTTGAAATCAAGCCATATCCCATAGTGAACCCTTTGCTATCATCTCCAAAGGTTATGTGTTGAAGGAGTAGACCATTCTGGCTATCCGTTGAAGGAGTAACTTTACTTAGAAATAAGTTTAGTATTGTAGCACATTTCATTCTCTGTATCTAAGTTGTAATTCTTAGATGTTGTGGGAAATTATGAGTCATGTTGACTACTAGTGGATATGCAAATATGAGGGCTAATTGTAAATATTTCATGCCTTGTAATTTTATATAAGTGAAGTAGTATCAACTGATATTAAAGGCCTTCAACGGATGAGAAACAAAGCTTCAACGGATGTCTCTAAAGCTTCAATGGATAACATCCATCAACGGATGAGTGCATCAACGAATAAAAGCTTCAACGGATGCTAAGCTCAATAGCAGTTGATAGTGACAATTTATAAGCTGACAGAGGCACATGGGTTGACAGAGACAAACTGGAATGTGGTAGCCTCTTGGAGAATCAAGAAAAAGCAGCATTTCCATTCTGGTGCAAACAAGGAAGTATTCAAAGATTCACAGCTAAACCTAAATTGCATTGGATAGAGAAATGAAGAAGAAATATGTGAAGAATCTTTTAATTGTATTTTACAGTTTTGTCTTCACTTTTAAGCTTGGTGATATATAAACCAAGTAGCAGCTAGTAATTAGATAATGTATTTTCCAGAGCTGTTTAGAAAAATCCAGAGAGAAAATCATCTAGTTTGTACTAGGACGCAGCTGTGATTTAATTCTTTGAATCACAGATTTTCTGAAATAACATATCTTGGTGGAACAACAAATCCACCAGAAAAGTTTTAAGTTCTTTGTGTTCTTTACATTTGTGTTTGAATATATATCTATCCGTATTAGCTTAAAGCAATTCACACACATTTGTTCATTAAAACACTTATCCTTAGAAACTGCTCAAAACTTGAAAAAGTTTTGAGATTTACATTCAACCCCCCTTCTTTAAATCTCATTGTTAGTTCACTGGGAATAACAAGTTACGCCGTTAAGTTTTTAGGTTAAAAACAATTTTTAAAGTTGAAAATTGAGTTTCGAAGATCAAACAATTTCTTGGTGAAGAACTTCGCCGGAAAAAGCAAGGACACCCTATCGGAATCGGGGCAACCCAGTTTTCGACCAGTAATGCTCCCAATTCCGGCGAACATCCAACAAGATCCGGTGAGCTCGAATTTATGATACACCAAAATTGACCCAAAAATTCAATTAACATCATATATAGTGATAAAAAATATCAAACGAGTCTATTAGGTTAATTTATACTCCCAAATAAAATCAAATTATGCCGAGAAACCAAGAACACCTGCGGCACAAGAATTTTTTGACAAGGCTAATTCGAATACTAAAATCACGAAAATTATATGAACATGCTCACAATCGTACGATCTATTAATCTACATCATTAAAATCACTAAAAAGCTATTCGAATCAAAACAATATTCAAGTCAAAATTTAGAAATTACCCAAACCAAATTTTGATGGTGTAGATAGATAGTGAATTGAAAAATGAGCAATTTGGTTACTCAAACTTGGATTTTGGACATTAAAATCACCTTAAAAATTGTCCTCGATTCTCTTAAACTTCAAGAATGTTCTTCACAAATAATTACATGTTTTTTATATTTTTTATAAGATGCCTCATTATTAAAAAATAACGGTGTAACTTAAATTTAACAAAAGGATTGCGATTAGAAAAATTCAAAATTTTAATTACTTATCAATTTATATTTATAGTTCATGTAACTAGATAAAAGTGAATATAGTTCATGGAATTTAAAATTATTTTTCAATAAATAATGGTATGATAAAAAACTGGCCAGAATATATAAGTATCAGTGCATTCAATATTTAAAGATTTATATCAAGAAAAAATATTACACAAGATTGTTCCTAGCTAGTAAGATACTTTTTTTTCTAAATACGGTTTATAAATAATCATTATATTTTAGTGATAATTTATTTATAACATATTATTTGTAACATTATATACAATATCATTCGAGAAATTTGTAACATTATATACAATATCATTCGAGAAATTTGTAACATTATATACAATATCATTCGAGAAATTTATTTTTGCACATCAGTATGGTGCTTGTATTTTTTAAAGATGTCACATTTCTGATATATCTCCTGGTTTGTCCCCGCGAGTGCATCCGCTGGAATTCGATTGTGATACAAAGATGAAGTAGATAAATTTGTTTTTTCAACCCACTAGGGGTTGATTTAAGTACTTAAAACTAGTTGTCGCCTTCACGAAATGCAGAAAGAAGCGCCCAAAAGTCATCGTCCGGTCCCTAATATCATTTCACAAAGGATTTAATAAGATTATGTAGATGTTTATAGTTTTAGAATTTGAACTGCTAAGCTACTACAATAAGCTATGATGGTACCTGCTGATCATCATCAGACGACGGATTTCCTATCAATTCAAAACTGGAAGTCTCAGTATTGTTTGCTGAGTTCATAATGCATCCATTATCATGCTTCTATAATATGTGACATGTACAGTATGAGTTAAGCATTGAAGTTGATGAGCATAAGAGACTCATGTTCATTTTAACACATGGTACTTAATTATGCAGTACCCTGTAGATTTAGGAAGATGAAGTATATATAGTTGCAAAAGAAGAACAATTAGTTCGTCAAGTACCGTTTCTGCAATATCAATATATAAATAAATTTACATATATTAAGTATATACCTCATCAAGGTTTGTGTGCACCTTGTTAGCATTTGGCATGTCTTTATTTCCAGAAAGGCATGTCCACAATCAAAATTGTTTTCCGACATAGCAGTCCTGATTTTGGTTCTACATGCGGTAACACGTAGAGGAAAAAGTTACAGATAATCGATTAAGAAGTTATATATCGATATCTAAATAATTTTACATGTATTAAGTATGTACCTCATCAAGGTTTATGTGTGCCTTGATTGCATTTGGCATGTCTTTGTTTACCAGAAAATCGTCTCCAAAATTAACATTGTTTCTGATGTAGTAGTCTTCATTGTTGTTCTACATGCGATGACACGATGACACGTAAAGGAGAAAGATAAATATAATCATGTAGCAATATATCAATATCTAAATAATTTACCATACAATAAGTATATACCTCATTAAGGTTTGTGGGCACCATTTCAGCATATGCCAAGCATCCCGAAAGTCAAAATTGTTTGTGACATAGCAGTCTTGATTTATGACCTACATGTTAAAACACTTATATCATGCTTATATGATATATGTGACATATACAGTATGAGTTAAGTATTGAAGTTGATGAGCATAAGAGACTGATGTACATTTTTAACACATGGTATTTTGATTTCTTAATTTCCATTAACATCTCATACTAGCAGAGTTATCAAGTTAATGCTAAATAATAGTAATTCCGATTTCATGTAAAATGCTTTCTATTATAAATAAAAAAAAACTCCAAAAAAGTCTTATGCAACAAATCAGAAAAGTTATAGATGCACCAACCTCACTTGGGTTTCCTTTATCCCAAAATACGAGCTCCTCCACTGCGGTGGTGTTGTTGTTGTCCGAATTTGTCCTGTTCACTCCACCACATAATATTATGGAGTCGAATTAAGGTTTAAAAGTCTTTTAATATATTGTTCTGGTTAAATTTTACTTATGTCAACTATGTACCTCATCAAGGTTTGTGGGCACATGATTTGATAATGAGTATTTACCTGTCAAAAAACAAACCGCTCTTGAAAGGATATTATATACAAGTATTGCACTATAAAATAAATTTTTAAGCACAATCATTGATAAATTACTTACCTCCAGCAGTGAATTTATTTTTTGGTGGAGCATTTTCTTCATTGTTTATATTAGAAATCCTACACATAAATTAAAATTAAAAATTATTTAGGTGACTTATAAAATAATGGTCAATTTTAAATCATGCTAAATGAGATTAAAAATATATATTATATTTGTACATATTGGTGTAAATTAATGAATTTTATTACGTTAAATCCACATATTTATAAAATTAAATAATATAAACACAATCCATTACAAAGTTTGATTTTGGCTACAACTGAACAAAATCGGCAAAAATACACAAAAATGTATAATAAATGTCAAAATTTCATGCCAAACTTGAATTAAACCAAATATTTAAATTAAATTAAATTTAATATTTGTATTTAGATTTTAAAATTAAAAGTTTTATGTTTAGAAAAGTTCCAAATATGATGCTTGGTTTAGTTCAATACAGTCAAACTATATAAAAAAGTAATCAAAGTATACATGAATGTATATATCAATTTTCTAAAATAGAAAATTTGGTTCACCTATCACTTACGAAAAAAATATATGATGTGTACATGAATGCATATATCAATTTTCTAAAATAAAAAATTGGGTTTAACTATCACTTACCAATTCAAATGTGGAAAAAGTTAAAAAAAACAGAAGTTTGAAAATTTTATACCATCACCATACGAGAGAGGAAAATATCGAGCAATTATTTGTAAATCTAAACAATTGAAATATCATGCAAAAATTGCAAGACCGGAAATTCTACTGCTTTGATTTTTTTGTGTGGAGAAATTAACATTATAATTAAAATTTGGGTAAAGAAGATCGATTTTTAATGTATTCAATGCTTCAAGAGTGATATCGATTCTCAATTATGTAATAATGGTTGCAGGAATAGAATGCAAGATCTGAATTTTAATAAAGTAGTTTGAAAAGTGTAGAAAAGTCTAGAAGCTCCGAGAGCATAGTAGACTCCGATGAATGTATTTATTGAAAATTGGGCTTTAATCTTAGGATAAATAAACTATGTTGGACATATAGTAGTAAAAATTAGAATATAATCTTATGAAATTTTTGTTAGAGGCCCAAAAGTTAAACAAAACTAACCTGATATTAGCCCAATTTATTTGTAATATTTATCAAAACGAATAAGCCGAATCCACCAAATTATTCTACTGGTTAATATGAAATACCGTAATATCCCATTTCTACGGTATTTTCTTGTTTAATCTTCATCATTTACTCTTTTGTATAATATTGATTTTCCCATCTATTTATGTAATATAACTATGTATGAATAGGTTTAGATTTGGTATATAAATTTGTTAATGTGGTATAGACGATATTTTTAAGTGTACATCATGCTTTTATTAAAATTATATGCAATAATACAAGAAAAATGTGTAAATACAACTGTTTTTTGTTATATTTAGCTAAATATAACCGGTTTTTAGATCGATAATAAATACGGGAGTAATATTTCATAAGTCCGTTGTATTTAGTACTAAATTCGGTCGTTTTTTCGGTTATATTTACTTTTGTTGAAAATTCAAAAATCTCGCCCAAAATTACTTTTTTTTTGGAAATTCCTCCGATATACTAAAATCTAATGTAGTCGGTTGTTTGTGTAAAATTAAACAAATTTAAAATATGATCCAACCCCTAATTTCAACACACCCAAATATTATAGTCATAAATTCTAATTTCGAGAAAATTGTATCTTAGTGATCCGTTGGTGAGTTAGATTCTCTATACGTTAAAACTCTTAGACTAAAAAGTTATTTGCTAAAATGCTGAATTAAAGCCAGTAGTAATAGAATGTGTAAGAGATGTTGTATTACAATAGTCTTGTAGGTTTAGTATTCCTATTAATGATTTTGATGTAGAAGGTTATTTTAGTGATGAGCAGTTTATAAAAATTAGAAATGCTTGTATAGAAGAAAAAAATATGTTGAGAATTGGCTAAGTCGAGAATCAGGATCTGTCTAACAATCAGAATATGATCAACTGCTGTGATATGATTATATGTTAGAAGCTTCATTATCATCCATTGATAATCTTTAGTCATCCGGTGATATATACAAATATCCGTTAAAGCTACAATATATATACGTTGATCAGGTTATCCGTTGTGAATGACATGGAGGATAAGTCAGGTCTGCGAGATAAATATGAATGTGTTGATTTATAGGATCGTAGTTGATTTAGATATGTAGAAAAAGTATTAGAATTATGCTGTAACATATCTTGTAATTGATAGAGGATTGATTGTAGCAATGTAGTATATAAACACATAATAGGTTATTACCTTGTAAGAGCTGAACTCGAGTATTCGCATAACCTAGATTCTCTTAAGAATATTGTTCTTTTGAGAGTTTTGTAACAGTTTATTGAATATTAATATAAACTGTTATTTGATTTATCTGTTCTTACTTTACTTTTATAATACATCAATTTGTTTAGTAATTATATACAACCCCCCTTAAACAATTACTTTACTGGGAAATAAGTGGTATCAGAGCGGTCAAATTAATTGTTAATTTCTAAAGGTCAAGATGTTTGGAAGTAAGTATGAAAGCATGAAAATTAAAATCCTAAAGAAATCTGATTACTCTACATGGAGAGTAAAGATGTTGATGTTCCTTGAAACTATTGATGATGCATATGTTGATATCATCAAAATAGGACCTCTATACCCTCTGGAAACAGTAGCTATAACTGCAGATGCTCCTGAACACTATGTCAGGAAGGAAAGATCAAAGTGGTCGGATCCCAAAAATGCTGCAATGCTGCTATAACTGTAGCTAAAGTCACGAATATTCTGCACAATAGTTTGGACAATGTGATGTCAAACAGAGTAATTGCCTGCACGACTATAAAGGAGATATTAGATACCTTGGAGACACAGTGCCAAGGTACAATGGCAAGAAAGAAGAACAAAAGAGCTGTTCTTGTGCAAGAATATGAGAAATTCGATGCCAAGGATGATGAGTCAATTACTGATATATGATATATTTCTGACACTGTTAAATAATCTATCATTCGTTGGAAAAGAATATAAAATAGAAGACTCAAACACAAAGTTTCTGGGAGCACTTCCAAAATATTGGGATACTCAGGCCTCAATAATTAGGCATAAATATGATCTTGATTCTCTGACTCTGGATGAAGTGTATGGGATGCTGAAAACTCATGACTTGGAGATCCAACAAAAAGAAAATAGAAAGGGTCAGAAGATGAAAACTGTGGCTCTTAATGCTGAGACTCATACGGGCAAGGAAAAGATGACTGAGAGGTCTAGAAGAAGGAAAATTGTGAAATAGTCAGATATGAATGATGTATCAGATCCTGACACAGATACTGATAAGGATTCAGAGATTGATCTGGATGATCCTCAAGTTATCGAAATGGCTGCAATGCTTGTGAAAGACTTGTAAAGATTATCATAGTTTGTATCACAACAATTATGATCCTTATCCAAAATTCAATTAAATTGTTATTTTAAATAGAACTGCTAAACTGAATGTGCATACATCTTATTAGAATATGAGGAGAAGGTTGGCCAATGGTTTCCTATGGAGATGGAAATGCAGGAAAAACACTGGGTTATGGTGATATAATCATTGAAAATATCATCATCTCTAACGTAGCTCTGGTAGATGGATTAAAGTTCAACTTGTTGAACATTAATCAAATTACTAACGGAGGTTTCTATGTCGTGTTCTATGATATGCACTGTGAAGTAGTTCATAAGATCACAAATAATACTATTTTCAAAGCTTACAGACATGGAAATATTTATGAAGCCAAACTTCATGCAAATACTGATGGTCCTGAAACTTGTCTGGTAACCAAGGGGACTAGTAGATGAAAGTTGGAATTGGCACAAGAAGCTTTCTCATCTCAACTTCAATAATCTCAATGACTTGGTGAGAGAAGAATTCAATCATGAAAATGTTGTCCTTGTGGACAAAAATCTTAAATCAGGAAAGAAGGTGAATCCTGATGATAATGCACAAGTTGAGGGGAAGAAAAGTAAAACTATCAGGAACTAACAACATAGTTACAGGGGGAGCTTCACATGGAACTAATCCTGTAATTCATATAACTAATGTTTTATCACATTCTGAGAGATTGGTCAATGGAGAAGAGTGTTCAGGAAAGGATAAAAATGTGATGAATTAAGGTTTTAGTGGATGGCGGGAAGTATATAGCGTTATAATGAATAAAGTTGGTGTAATAGACTTATGTTTTACCCGGTTAAGGTATTTTAGTGTATCGTAAACTTTTGATATAGACTGAAGATGTTGTACGAATTTTATATTATTAATTAAGTTATGGTTATGTAAGCATATATCAAATTTGTAGTTAGTTTTGCATCCCCGTGGTCATCCCGGGGGCGGGGGCGTCAAAATATCAGCTTTCCGCAATTTCGATCATGAAACATTATTTGATAAATAGTCAAAAGTAATTAAAATATGCTTAACTTAGTTCAAGAAATATACAAATCAAGTTATCAAAATAAGTGACAAAGAAGAGGTACGTCATTTGAAGTAAAAACTTTAATCCATATTAATAAAGAAGAAATTTTCTATTGAAGGTTGCTACAAGTGTAAAAAGAATGAATATTGAAAATATGAAATTCTATAAGCAACATATAAAGTTAATATATGAGAGTTTCATGTAATTTTCGATTTTTCTTGCTTCACAAATATTTGGATTGGGGTTTCCTCGTAGCCCGTCACAAAGCCTACACGCAACCTCCAATAGCTATATTAGTTAAACAGACGTACAACCGCAAATATGTGTATAATTAAAATTTTGTTGTTGACATAAATCGTACACAGGTAGAAGATTCGAAAGATATAAACATAAATAATTGTATTTATTAGTATATAGGTGGAATTTTGATAATATGGGAAAAGAGGAAAAAAATAATTTGATGCGTGCAATAATTACACAATTATAAGTTATAGAAAACTTAAATTAAACTATTATACAACTGTGCATCTTTGATTTGAACCTTACACTTCTTATATAATAACTTTTAAGGCTAACCGTTCTTATCCATTTAATTTAAAATATGTGAATTGAGTGACCAAAACTACAGGCGGATCAGAGTACTAAAGAAACTTTGAATATGGTATAGATTTGTAAAGATTTTAGAATTCTGTCTTCAACTATTATTTGAATAAATTCATATAATAAAGAATTACCAACAAAGAAAAAAGGAGTATCATATGAATAAATCCAAAATTTTCAAATAAAATTATTAATAAATTACATACCTCGAAATGTGAATTTTTTTCCCACCTCCAAATCTAGATATGTTTTAACTTTCATATTTATCAAAAAAAAGATTAGTGGAGTGGTCGGGATAATTATTTCTCTAAGAAATGTCAAGGTTTTGACTCCTAGTGTACATATTTTTTTTTGCTAAGTATGTATATATTGCAGAAACTAAGAAAAATAAGGGATAAACTCATGCTCTATGACAGACCATAGAGGGGACTATCTATAATCAATCTACAAGCAGATTGAAGATAGAAAGCAATCAAAAAATATACTCAGGCCTAGTAGAAACTAGTTTAGAGAACCATAAAGAACTAGCTAATTTTGCTTTAAAATCGACCACGATCCCATCAAAAGGTTGTTAAGGCCCAAGTCAGCCTTTATCATGAGCCCGTGCGTTTCTTTCCCTCCAAATATGATAACAAAAGATCTGAAGGAAAATAAAGAAAGGGTATGAAGTAGCCTGTCGTCAATCTGTAAAACTAATTCCAGACAGTGAAGCCAAGAGTCACCCAAAATGTGCACATGCAAGAAAGTACAAATTTTGCGAAGAACGAAAGCATTGTATGGACAATGTCTAAGAAGGTAATTGTCCGTCTCGAGACCTCCTATACACAAGTAACAAATCTGAGAAGAAGCAATGCCAAAACGAGCAAGGTATGCAACCGTAGAGAGATGCCTATGACAAGCCACCCATTGGTGGTGCGCATAATGATAGATTGTGAGTTTGTGCCAAATCGCAGGAGCCCAACGTATCTCAATTCCCCTGTTTCTGATAGAATCCCAAATATTCCATGTCTTGATCTTGACAGCATGAATGCCTGCCCAAAGTATCTTGTTTTCTCTATGAACATGCACAACCGGAAAGGAAAAATGTTCAAGCCATTGTGTTAGGAGAGGATCCACGTGATGATGTCTAGAGTTGGGAGTTGGTAACGCCCAATGACCAGTTTGAAGCAACAGACCAACAGTAGCATTACTTGAAAGACCACATTGACGAATGATGGGAGATGTCAAAGTAGAAGCAAGACAGACCCCCTCCCACCAAGGATCAAACCACAACGAAATATTACATCCATTCCCTATGTCATAGGTGATGAACTACAATGCAATGTTACGAAGTTTGAGAACCTTTTTCCAGATCCAGGATGAGTCCAGAGGAATTTTCATGGTCCAAAAATGTTTGTTACGAAGAAGAGTAGCATTAACCCAAGTAGAGCATAAACTAGAGCTTTTTGTGACAACCTTGAGTAAGTGACCTATAATTTGAGCTCGATTCCTATCCACCATATTTTTAATACCAAGGCCCCCTTCCTCCTTAGGGAGACAAACTGTTGTCCAAGATATTTTAGCACCACCTTTCTGATTAATATTACCCCTCCACAAAAAACGAGTCAACAAAGATTGGATATGTGCATGAACCGCTGTTGGAAGCAAAAAATTATTGCCCCAATAGGCCTCGATAGCATGCAGAATAGAGTTTATTAGGCGAACTCTTCCAGCAAAAGAGAGTAGCAGTGAAGTCCAATTATGAATTCTAGCACTAGCAGTGATTTTATCAATCAGGGGAATGCAGTCATTCAAGCACAACTGACCAGAAATAAAGGCACCCCAAGAAACTTAACTGGTAGAGACCCTCTAGGAATAGCAAAAGCATTATCAAAACAATCAAGAAACTCGGGGGAAGCATTGCAGAAAAAACTATTTCTTTTGTGAATGCTTGGATAAAGCCCACTCATAGAGGAAAAAGATAAAAATATTATTCATGATATGCTTTACCGAATCAACATTTACATGGGCAAAAAATAACACATCATCTACAAAGAACAGGTGAGTAATATCCAAGTGCTTTCATTTCCAATGATATTTGAAGGAAGAAGGCTTTGGCTTTAATAGACATGAGAGAACATTCATGCATATAGTGAAGAGATAAGGTGACAAAGGATCACCTTGGCGAATTCCTTGTGCACCATCAAAATAACCGTGAACAACGCCATTAAGTTTGATAGAAAACTTTGTTGTGCAAATGCAAGCTTTAATCCAAGAGATAAAAGTGGATGAGAATCCCATTTTTTCCAAAGTAGCCAAAACAAAAGGCCATTGCAATGAATCAAAAGCTTTATGTAAATCAACTTTTAGTGCACATCTAGGGGCTCCCGTTTCTCTATTATAACCTCGAAAGAGTTCCTGTGCTAAGAGCAAATTATCTGATATCGACCTCGCTGGGATGAAAGCACTCTGAGAAGAATCTATGAGAGAGGGAAGCACATTCTTGAGACGAGAAGCAATAATTTTGGAGATACACTTGTAAAACACCATACAAAGCGATATAGGACGAAAGTTCATTTGAGTAGGAGTCAGAGTCTTGGGTATCAAAGCAATGAGAGTTGAATTATGCACATGGTGCATTGCACTTGTCTCAAAGAAAGCATGCACAACATCACAGAAACAAGGCCCGGTGATATGCCAAGTTGCCAAGAAGAATTCCACATTCAAACCATCTGGGCCCGGTGCCTTATTCTTCTTCATCTTCTTCAGTGTGTTATAGATAATTACAGATGTGACAGGAGCCTCTAGAATAGCATATTGGTCTTGAGAGAGTGTGGGACACTGAAGGCTCGAGAGATTCACCTCAGTGCACGAAGAGGCCTTCCCTAAAGAATCACTGAAGTAAGATACCGCAACTCGAGCACAATTAGCTTGACCATGTACCAATCCCGTGTCCCCTTCAAGAGTCAAAACCTTACTTACATTCTAATTTTTCTTGCATTGATTAAAGAAGAAACTGTTGTTTCCATCACCTTTATCCATCCATTTGACTCTTGATTTTTGAAGTAAGAAATGTTCCTGTTGAACAAGGCATTCTGTTAACCAATTTCTCTTGAATGTCATTGAGGTTTGCTCTAGCAGAAGCTACATTATCATTAAGATCACCATGAGATTTGTTTAGCTCTTTGAGAGCTTGCTTGACTAACTTGATCTTTCTAGCAAGCACCACCATCGGGTCACCAAAAAATTGCACCTGCCAAGCATGCTCGACAGTAGACAAAAAACTTAGAATTCCTAGCATGTAATTAAAGAATTGAAAAGGTTTACCAAATTTCTGAAGTTGCATAGGTTCATGAAACAAAACCGGATTGTGGTCCATTATTCCTCTATGTTTGACAAAGGCATTCCCTTCTGTGAATTGACCAAACCATAGGCCATTGGCTAACATGCGATCTAAACGTTTATGAATGGAATGCATAAGACGTTTATTGTACCAAGTGAACAAGTCCCGCACTGTGCGAACCTCACCAAGCCCAGCTTGAACAATACAGTCCTTAAACGATTGCATTTCCAGAGTCCAATGCTCTCTCCCCCCAGAAACTTCATTCAAGGCTGAAATACAGTTGAAGTCCCCCAACACACACCAAGGAAGAAGACAGGAGCTAAATGAATACAAGCTTTTCCAAAGTGAGTTTCTATCCGCACCCTCATTGTAAGCATAAACAAAGGTGATCAAGAAATGTAGATTTTTCTCAATAAAGTGAGCAGAGCAAGTCATATGCTGAGCAGAGCTAGAGTGCAGAGAGATATCCCACACATCCGAGTTCCAACCAACCCATACTCGACCATTATAATGATGATCATAGTTAAAGAGCCATTTCCAATTTTTATTAATCTTTTTGGATATACGATTTGCATTACGTAACTTAACCTTGGTTTCTAGAACACCCATAAAATCTAAATGATTTTCCGAGATAAAGTTTACTAACTCATTCTGATGGGGGCTCATTTAAGATGTTTGGGGATTGCTGATTTCCCCTTCAGCTTGGGGCTTTTCCTGTTGTAAAAAAGAGAAAAGTATTATATGAGTAAATCCAAAATTTTTAAAGAAAATTACACCTCTCTCTCAAGGTTTCGACTACTAAGGTATGCATGACTTTAACTATATATATTAAAACAAGAAGTATTACATGGATACATCCAAAATTTTCAAGGAAAATTACAGACCTCTAAAATTGGTCAATATTTCGATTACTGGCGTATAATATGTTATTTAGATAAATCCAAAATTTTCAAAGAAAAACAGACTCAGAAATGTTAACTTATTTTTCATAGAGTATCTCATTGTTTACATCAGAAATCCTCCATATATACTTTGAAATAAAAGAATAAATGTGGGAGACTTTCAAATAGTGACAAGTCTTTAAATCATGCTAAAATAAGAAAAAATTTAAATGCATACATTCTGAATTCGAAACTGGGTTGAAACTTTGTGTTCGAGGACAGTTAAATAATTTCTTGATTGTATTGAGTTCAATTCAAAGTTATTTTGAATAAATTAATATAAAATCCAATTCAAATTATCGAATTTGATTTAAGTTAGAGCCTATAACCAAATTCAGTTAAATACCCGAAAATGTAATAAAACGTAAATATGTAAAAAATTCTTGCAAAACCTAAATCCGGACCAAAAAACTAAATGAAATCTATAATTGTTATACATCATATTTTAAAATTAAAACTTTTATTTACATTAAAATGTAAAATATGATGTTTGGTTTTATTCGATCAATCAAAACTAGAATAAAAGTAATCATCACGTGAATATATAAAAGTAAATATTATTTTTTTAAAACTTAAGTTTAGCTATCATTTACCTGCATGTACTATAAAAAGTTAAAATTGATAAATATTTTAAAGGCGTCATATGATATAGGCAAAGATCAAGAAAATATTTGAAAATCAGGCTATACTCGAATTATCTTGGAAAAATTAAACTTATATTAAAAAACATATACTTTATTTGTTTGTGGTCGAATAACTAATGGTATGATAAAAAAACTGGTAAGAATATATAAGTTTTAGTGCATTCAAAGTTTTAAAATTTATATCAATTTTTTATTATGTAAAAATTTGAGATCCGTATGAGAGTTTTGGCGAAAGAAGGAATTTCTAAAGAGGATCCTAGAATATTGGAATTAAAGAATGCACGATTTGGACTTTAATTAAGAAATTTAAAAATATAGAAAGTTGTCCAGTAAATTACAATTGTATAAGGGGGAATTGGTTACATTTTTTATACCAAATAAAATTATAAAACAAATATGAAAAATCTTATATATTTTTTTTGTAAAAATTGTTACAAATTTATAGATATATTCTACTAATTACAATCTTGTTTCTATACATTCCTAAACAGGTAATGCCAACACAAGTCCGAACGGACATATCAATCTTTTGCTATAAATTTGGGATTAAAAAATAACATCAAATATTGATTTATCTTCAAATCCTGATTTAAGTGACATTTGTAATTAATCCTCTTCCGCTTGTTGTTTTAAGATATCTTTGAAGACGATATCTCTTGGTTTGTCCTCTATGAGCGAATCCGCTGGAATTCGATTGTGATGCTAACTCTTCCCAATGTAAGAAGATGAATTAGATAAAATTTGTTTTTTCAATCCACCCGGGGTTGATATAAGTACTGAAACTAGTTTTTGCCTTCAAGAAATGCAGAAAGAAGCGCCTAAAAGTCATCGTCCGTTCCCTAATATCATTTCACAAAGGATTTAGTAAGATTATGTAGATGTTTATAGTTTAGAATTTGAACTGCTAAACTACTACAGTAAGCTACGATGGTACCTTCTGATCATCATCAGACGACGGATTTCCTATCAATTCGAAATTGGAAGTCTTAGTATTTTCTGCTGAGTTCGTGATACGTCCATTATCATGCTTCTATAATATGTGACATATACCGTATGAGTTAAGCATTGAAGTTGATGAGCATAAGAGACTCACGTTCATTTTTAACACATGGTATTTTGATTTTTTAATTTCCATTAATATCTCATACTAGCAGAGTTATTAAGTTAATGTTAAATAATATATAGTAATTCCTCTTTCATGTGAAATAACTTATCTTATGGATAAAAAAAACTCCAAAAGTCTTATGCAATGGATCAGAAAGTTTACAGATGCATTAACCTCACTTGAGTTTCCTTTATCCCAAAATACGAGTTCCTTCCACTGTGGGGGTGTTGTTGATGCCCGAATTTGTGCTGTTCACCATCATTTTTCTACTGAACATAATATGGAGTCAAATTAAAAAGTTTAAAAGTCTTTTAATATATTTTTCTGGTTAAATTTTACATATGTCAAGTATATACCTCATCAAGATTTGTGTGCACCTTGTTATCATATCAAAATTATTTTTGATATAGTAGTCTTGATTGGTGTTCAGCTGACCTTTTGGAATTCCATTTGTAAACTACTAGAGACGAAACATGCGATGTATATTAAAATCACCCTTCCCTTTTATTTGCTTCAAACTTTTTCTACTTTGTGAGTTCAAGTTACTCCCATATGCTTTACTACTGAAATTTAAAAGCTAGAAACAAAATTTTGTGTTTTACTATTGCATTTTACTAAAAATGAGTTTTGATTATTGTTAAACATTATCGACATAATGTAATGTTGAATGAAAATTAATAATTTGATGAAAACAAAAAAGATGAACAATACATGGGTAAAAACACATGATTTGATAATGGGTATTTACCTGTAAAAGCCCAAACTGCTCTCGAAATGATAGTACATACAAGTTTTGCACTAGTAAATAAATTTTTAAGCATAATCATTGATAAATTACTTACCTCCAACAGTGAATTTAGTTTTTGGTGGAGCAATTTCTTCATTGTTTATATTAGAAATCCTACACATAATTAAAAATTAAAAATTATTCAATGGTCAATTCTAAATCATGCTAAATGAGATTAAAAATATATATTATATGTGTACATGTTGGTATAAATTAATGAATTTTATTACGTTAAATCCACATATTTATAAAATTAAATAATATAAACTCAATCCACTACAAAGTTTGATTTTGGCTATAACTGAACAAAATTTGCAAAAATATCCAAAAATGTATAATAAATGTCAAAATTTAATATTTAAATAATATTCAATTTAATATTTGTACTTAGATTTTAACATTAAAAATTTTTATGTTTAGAAAAGTTCCAAATATGAATGCTTGGTTTAGTTCAATACAGTCAAACTATAAAAAAGAAGTAATCACAGTGAACATGAACGCATATATCAATTTTATGAAATAGAAAATTGGGTTTAACTTTCATTTACCGATCCGAATGAGGACAAAGTTAAAAGAAACAAAAGTTCGAAAATTTTGTACTATCACCATACGAGAGAGGCAAATATCGAACAATTATTTGCAAATCTAAACAATTGAAACATTGCAAGACTGAAACTGTAATGCTTTGATTTTTGTGTGGAGAAATAAACATTATAATCAAAATTTGGGTAAAGAAGATCGATTTTTAGTGTATTCAATGCTTCAAGAGTAATATAGATTCTCAGTTATGTAAAAATTCGAAATTCGGGGGAGAGTTTCGGAGAAAAAAATAGGAAATAGATATGGTTGCAGAAATAGAATGCAAGATCTGAATTTTAATAAAGTAGTTTGAAAAGTGTAGAAAAGTCTACAAGCTGTGAGAGGATGGTAGACTCTGATGGATGTATTTATTGAAATTGGGATTTAATCTTAGGATAACTAAACTCTGTTGGACATATAGTAGTAAAAGTTGGAACATAATCTCATGAATTTTTTTGTTAGAGGCCCAAAAGTAAAACAAAACTAACCTGATATTAGCCCAATTTGTTCGTAATATTTGTCATGATGAATAAGCCGAATCCACCAAATTATTCAGATGTACAAAAAATCAAGTCTACTGGTTAGTACGAAATACCTTAATATCCCATTCTTATTGTATTTTCTTGTTTAATCTTCATCATTTTGTCTTTTGTATAATATTGTTTTTTCATCTATTTATGTAATATAAATATATATGAATATGATTAGATTTGGTAGATAAATTTGTTAATGTGGTATGAACGATATTTTTAACTGTACATCATACTTTTATTATACTATCTTACAAAACTACAAGAAAAATATACAACTGTTTCAGGTCATATTTAATTAAATATAACCATTTTTTAGACCGATCATAAATACGGGAGTATTTAGTACTAAATTCGACTGCTTTTTTCGATTATATTTATTTTTGCTGAAAATTCAAAAATCTTGCCCAAAATTTTATTTTTTTTGGAAACTCCGATATACTAAAATAAAATGTAGTCGGTTGTTTGTGTAAAATTAAATAAATTTAAAATATAATTCAACCCCTAATTTCAACAAACCCAAATAAATATAATCATAAACTCTAATTTTGAGAAAGTTGTATCTTAGTGATTCGTTGGTGAGTTTGATTCTCTATACGTTAAAACTCTTAGACTAAAAGAGTTATTTCTAAAATGTTGAATCAAAGCCAATAGTAATAGCATGAGTAAGAGATATGGTATTACCATGGTCTTGTAGGTTTAGTATTCCAATTAATGATTTTGATATAGATGGTTTTTGTTCTGATGATAAGTTTATAGAAATTAGAAATGCTTGTATAGAAGAAAAAAATGGAGAAACATTAGAGGGAAGCAAATTAAAATGAAACATAGTAGAGGGATGAAGACACTAGTGATACGAACATGGGGTTTTATTTTAGTAGATAGCAATATGATGAAGAATTTTGTTATGCAAGCCGCACTCTGAAAATGGGATAGTAAAATATGTAGCTTAGTTTTTTAAAGTTGGTCATATATTTGGTAGTAAAATAAATTTTAGGTCAAGTTCTATGGAGAGAGGTAGACCATAACAATATTGTTAGAAAAATGAATTTTAGAACATAAGTTTTATTATATTCTTGATGATAATTCTAAAATCTAATGACTGGAAGTTGTTCCTTGATATGTGAATTTAAACTTTCATGTATGCTTTTAAGATTTTTTTTAATGAAATCCATAGAGAATTAGAGTTGAACTTAGTGGCTTGAAAGAGGTTAAAAAATGAGAATGTGTTTTGGCCCACATTGAAAATAAATGAAGGGGGTGTTGGATTTATATATTATCACACACATGGCTAGTGTACAACTACTAAGGTGTGTGATGGTGCACTGTGTTCTTGTGTGCTTCGCGCGCGCGCACACACATACGTGTGCTGCCCCGCCGCCGCACCACGCGCCGGGTCGGGCCGGGTCGAGTCGAAGGGAGAATGTCTCGGCGTCTTGTGTACGCGAGGCGACCTGGGCGAGGATTTTATTTATTTGTGATTTAAATTTTTAATTAGAATTTATTTATCAGCTTGGACTAGTTTATTATTGTTGGGCTGGGTTCGGTTTCTGAATTAGGCTGAGTCACTTTGCAAATGGGGAGAGTCAGAATAAATGAACCCGAACATTAGATAAGTAACTTGTAACTGATAATATATTTAAATTAAAATTTTAAAGCTGATATAATGTGAGAGATAAATATATAAGCTGTTACAATTTTTTTTATATTCAAAATCATCAGTTTTGATTTATTTAATAAATGTGCAGTTTAATTCTGAAATTAATTCAGGGTGACCAGTTACACTCAGCCTCTAGTATAAATAGAGGACTAAGTTGCTCAGTTTGATACACCATACCTACATTCTCTTCTACTCTCTGCTTTCTCTTCTCTCCCAAACACTATTATGAGCTGCTGATTTTTATGGCGACTGAGGTGCCAGTCGAAGTGGAGTTTTTGTTGCTGTGAACACCAAGCTCGGAGCTGTTTTATCATGGAGGAGGCATTGCAAGCATCCCAACACAGCAGGTGGGGGCAATTATCTCTTCAAGAGCAGTCAGGGTTTCGAGCAAGGCCTGGGGACTTAGCTGATTAGTTTTCTTGTTTTATTGTACCTGTTGGCTACCACTGCCTTTTATATTTCTTTTCACTATGTTAAAGCTATGGTTACTGGTATGCTTTCTGTTCTTTTTTTGTTCTTACAGTTACTGATATGCATACTATTTATCTATATGTTTTGTTTCGTTTATTATTATCTTGGCCCTGGCTTGTTAAATATGTTATATAACTGCCTATATGTTGCTGTACTAGTTAATATTTCCCACATTCTTGAAGAGATAATTAGTTATATATTATTTAGCATAATGGTTAGCGAAACTGAGGTTCCCATAGGTGGTGGTAGTTCTGGTGCAACTGCTGGGGTCATTGATTGGACCACTTATAGTTTTCCACAAGTCGTTTAATTAACTGGTTTACCGGAGAAATTCAATAGCGGCATCAACTTTTCTCGTTGGTAGAAAAGGTTGAAATTGTGGTTGAGTATAAAGGGTTTGTGACCGCTTGTGGAGTATAAGAAACCGGTTGTGGATCTAGAAAAGGATGACATAGTTAAAGCTTTTGCGAAGTGGGCTGAGAAGGATGGGGTTGCTAGGGCGGCCATTTTGGCTGCTCTAACAAACACCTTGTTTGATGTTTATTCTTCTGATGCTTACTCTGCATAACTCTTATGGGAGAAGCTGGATCAGACACATAATACTGACTCACAAGGTCTGGAAAAGTATTTTGTGGCTAGGTTTCTTGAATTCAAGCTGGTGGACAAGACCTCCCTGAGAAGTTCAAGGTTATGAGCGTGATTGAAAAGCTCCCTAAGTCTTGGGAAGAGTTCTCTATCTCCCTGAAATGATAGAAAGGAGAGATCACCTGGACCAACCTTATACTGGACATCTTGGTCCAAGAACAACATAAGTCCAAACAGGGACATGCGATGCCGACTGAGCACGGTACCTCGAAGGTAAATGTAACAACTGTAGGACAGAAAAGGAAGGCTGTTGCTAAGAAAGTTAGTAGTAATAAACCTAAGAGTGACAATGACAAGGCCAAGAAACCAAAGGCAAACAAACCGTGTTGGTCTTGTTGGCAGGTTAGGCACTGGAGTAAGGACTTCCCTATAAAGAAAGCGAAGAAAATGGAGGTGGTAGCGTAAGCGAGTGCTGTGCTTGGAACGCAAGTGGGCCCTTAGTGAACATGGTTGTTGGTGAGGCTACGACTTCTGAAACCGGCGTTGACCGGTATGAATCCTACAACCTAGTAGTATTTTCTACCTAGCTATCAAATTAATGGTTAATAGATACTGGAGCTAATGTGCATATTAGTTAATTTATAGCTTACCAACAGAGTCATAACTTGACTGTGAAGATGGGGAATGCTAGTGCTGCTCAAGTACTTGGAGTAGGAAATGTGGATCTGAAGTTCCCTTCAGGATGTATAATATCTCTAACTAGAGTGCATCATGTTCCCGACATGCGTAGAAATATAATAAGTGGAAGTTGTTTAGTTTCTAGCGGTTTGGAAATTTCTTTTAAGTGTAATAAAGTAGTTCTTATTCATACTGGTACATTTTTTTGGCAAGGGTTACTTATCAAATGGTTTATTTGTTATTAATGCTGAACCCGTTTTGGGGACATTGAATAATAATATTATTCCTTTTGTTAACTATATTGAATCCTCGAATATGTGGCATGCGAGACTAGGTCACTTAAACTTTGGTGCTCTTAAGAATATGATGAACTTAGAGTTGATTCCATAACATACCATAGAAAAGAATTCTAAATGTCAAGTATGTGTGTCTTCTAAACAAATAAGGAAACCTTTTCACAATATTGTTAGAGATTCAGACTTATTAGATTTAGTATACACTGATATTTGTGAATTTGGCGGTGTGTTGACCAAGGACTAGTTTAGATACTTAATTACTTTTATATATGATAGTAGTAGATATTGTTATGTTTATTTACTTAGACATAAGGATGAAACACTTAGTAAATTCATTATATATAAAACTGAAGTAGAAAAACAAACCAGCAAGGTACTTAAACGGTTGAGATCTGACATAAGTGGTGAGTTTACGAGTAATGCTTTTAAAATATTTTGTGCAAATAATGGTATAGTTCATGAAGTTACTCCACCATACACACCTGAGTTTAATGGGGTTGCTGAGCGAAAGAACGGAACATTTAAAGATATGATTAATAATATGCTTATTAACTTTCGGTTGCCTAAATACACGTGGGGAAAGGCTCTAAATACGGCGTGCCATATTTTAAATAGAGTCCCTCTGAAACACATGGATAAGACACCCTTGGAGTTATGGAAAGGCAGGATGACTAGTCTTAAGTATCTTCGTGTGCGGGGCTGCCTTGCTAAGGTGCTTGTTGATGAACACAAGAGAAAGAAACTAGGTCCAAAAACTGTTGATTGTATCTTTCTGGGATATCTTGAAACAACTACAGCTATGAGATTTTTAGTATTAAAATCTGACATAGATGGTATAGTGGCAAATACGATAGTTGAATTTCGAGATGCCATATTTTTTTAGGATGTCTACCCTATGAAGACTGGAATACCTGAAAAGACTTATGAGGAAGATCCTACTTACACATCGAGTTCTATTCCTGATCATGTGGAAAAGTTGACAAATATGGGGGCGGAACCTAGTAGTAGCTCTATTTCTAAGGAAGTAGAGGAACCAAGGAGAAGTAAGCGTCCAAAGGTAGTTAAGGATTTCAGAAGTGATTTTATCACTTACAATGTCGAGGACGAACCTTTAACTTTCCGACAAGCTATGGATTCTTTGGAGTCTAGGCATTGGAAGGGCGTTGTGAAGATTAAAATTGACTCTGTTGTTTCTAATCGAACATGGGAGTTGGTTGATCTCCTTCCTGAGTGTTTTACTATTGGGTGCAAATGGGTCTTTAAAAGGAAGTTACACCCTGACGACTCAATAGATAAGTACAAAGCTAGACTGGTAGCTAAGGGTTTAAGCAAACAGAAGGAATTGATTACTTTGATACATACACTCCGGTTGCAAGTATGGTAACAATCCGAATGCTTATAGCATTGACTTCCATCCATAGTCTTATCATCCATCAGATGGATGTAAAGACCGCTTTTCTTCATGGTGAACTTGAAGAAGAGATTTATGTGGACCAGCCTGGGGATTTGTTGCATCTGGAAATGAAAGGAAAGTATGTAAGTTGATCATGTCCATCCATGGCTTGAAACAAGCTCCCAGGGATTGGCATAAAAAATTTGATGAAACTGTATTTCCATTCAGTTATATGATTAATGAAAGTGACAAGTGTGTCGACACCAGAGTTAAAGGTAGTGAGTGTGTTATCTTGTTCCTATATGTGGATGACATCTTATTGTTTGGAACCAATATTGAAATTATTAACGAGAAAAAGAATTCTTGAAAAGGCATTTTAAAATGAAGGATCTGGGTGAGGCTAGTGTGATTTTTGGAATCAAACTGATTCAGTCGAATGAGGGAATAACCTTGGCTCAATCTTATTATATAGAGAAATCTATACTTGAGAAATATGGTTATTCACAGTGTAGAATCGCTAGTACACCCTATGATCCTAAAGGTGCCCTTGTCAAGAATACTTCAGGAGCGCCTATATCTCAGTTAAGGTATTCTCAGAATATTGGGAGATTGAAGTATCTTTCTAACAATACTAGACCAGATATTTTATATTATGTGTCTTAGTTGGCTAGATATACAAGCTTTCCAAACAGAACTCATTGGGATGCTCTTGATAGAGTACTTAGATATCTAAAAGGCACAATATACCTTAGTTTACACTATAGGAGATTTTCTGGTGTGCTTGAAGGGTACATTGATACAAGTTGGATAGCTAAGAAGTCTGGTTCCAATGGAGTTACTGGATATGTGTTCACCTTGGATGGTGGAGCAATATTCTGGAAGTCAAGCAAACAGACTATAGTGACTCAGTCTACATTTGAGGCTGAGTTGTGTGCACTTGATACCACATGGACGGAGGCTGAATGGTTACATGGACTTATGTCTGTGATACCTGTAGTAAGCAGACCGCTTCCTGCTATTGCTATTTATTGTGATAGTCGAACAACTATAAAAAGATTAGAAGTAAAAAGCATAATGCTTCCAAGTTAGACTCAAGTCTATAAGGGTTTTAGTGTCTGATAGGATTATAGCTATAGAGTTTATAGGAACTTAGAATAATATAATTGATCCTTTGACTAAAGGACTGGAACCTTGGAGTGATACTCAAGCCAAGGTTGGGGATGGGACTGTCAACCCATCACAATTCATCAACAGTGGGAACCCAATATACATGAGAGGAGATCCCTCGAAGTGTATTCAATGTGGCAATAACATGCTGTAAGGATGAATTGGTAGTACCTTTGCTACATAGATGATACTATTGTATCTGAATCTATCCCCTGTAAACCTAGAAGGTACTGACACTGCCAGAAAAGCAAGAGTGTTAAAACTATGAATGGGATCAAGTCATTTGACGACATAGAAGCACTATATCTCTGGAGATGCCCAGCTAAGCGAATGTAATTTTGTAGTCGAAATTAGAGGAAAGGGTTATTCCTTGAAGCATTTGATGAATAGGATCGAGACAAGACCATTAATCTCTCAAAACTATAGGTTGACGCCATAGCCTATGATTTGTCATCTTCTATGGAACATGGTTATACTAAACGGATTAAGATTTAAGGTGAAACATTCCATCTGAATCTGGTAGCCATTGAAGTGGAGGACTTAGGAGGGTTCAAACCCAGAAGGGTACCGACTCTGAAAAACAAGTCATGATGAAAAAGCTGATTGTATTTCTGTATGGATTTGTGGGGGATTGTTAGGAAAACGGATTTTAGATCATAAGTTTTATTATGTTCTTGATGATAATTCCTAAATCTAATGATTGGAAGTTGTTTCTTGATATGTGAACTTACACTTTCATGTATGGTTTTATGATTTTTTCTTAATGAAATTCATAGAGAATTAGAGTTGAACTTAGTGGCTCGAAAGAGCTTGAAAAATGAGAATGTATTTTATCCCACATTGAAAATAAAGAAAGGGGTGTTTGATTTATATTGTATCACACACATGGGTAGTGTACAACTACCAAGGGGTGTGATGGTACATTATTTTCTTGTGTGCTTCACGCACGCGTGTGTGCACACACACGCGCCGCCGCCCCGCCACGCCACGCACCACACCGGAACGGGTCAGGTCGGGTCGAATGGCGATTTGGGCAAATGTCTCGGCGTCTCGCATACGCGAAGCGACCTGGGCGAGGATTTTATTTATTTATAATTTAATTTTTTAATTAGAATTTTTAACAGTTTGGACTGGGTTATTACTGTTGGGCTGGGTTTAGTTTCTGAATTGGGCTGAGTCACTTTGCAAGTGGAATGAATCAGATTCAATGAACCTGGTCATTAGATACGTAACATGTAATATATTCAAATTAAAACATTAAAGCTGATATAATGTGAGAGATAAATATATAAGCTGTTATAATTTTATTTAAATTTAAAATCATCAGTTTTGATTTATTTAATAAATGTGCAGTTTAATTCTGAAATTAATTCAGGGTGGCCAGTAACACTTAGCCTCTAGTATTATTAGAGGACTAAGTTGCTGAGTTTGATACACCACACCTACGTTCTCTTCTACCCTATGCTTTCTCTTCTCTCCCAAACACCATTCCGAGCTACTAATTTTTTAGGTGACTGAGGTGCTAGTCGAAGTGGATTTTGTTATTGCTGTGAACACCAAACTCAGAGCTGTTTTATCCTGGAGGAGGCATTGCAAGCATCCCAACACAAGAGGTGGGGGCAATTTCCTGTTCAAGATCAGTCAGGGATTCGAGCAAGGGCTAGAGACTCAGCTGATTAATTTTCTTATTTCATTGTATCTGTTGGCTACCACTGCTTTTCTATTTCTTTTCACTGTGTTAAAGCTATGGTTACTGATACGCATTCTATTTTTTCTTTGTTCTTACAGTTACAGATATGAATGCTATTTACCTACATGTTTTGTTTCGTTAATTGTTATCTTGGCTGGTTAAATATGTTATATAACTGCCTCTATGTTGCTCTAATAGTTAATATTTCCAACAAATATGCCTATAAAAAGATATTGCATTTATAATCTCCTTGCAACCCTAACCAAGATACGAGCCAACTTAGCTAGATTGTCTGATTTTGCTAGATAATCTTAATTGATAGATTTTATAAATGGGAAAATGGGTGATTACTTGGGTTAGAGTAATACAATTTGGTTATATACCAACCGGGTCGCTTATAAGTTTTAGATGGTTCACATGCCATTTTTATCTTCCCATCCAATTTGTATCATAACAGTACATGATTTAGGTAAAAATGATTTCAATGAATAATTTTTTAAGATTGGATAATCCGACCCCTAATTTCAACACATCGAAATAAATATTATCATAAACTTTAATTTCGAGAAAGTTGCATTTTAGTGGTCATGTTGGTGGTTTGATTCTCTGTACTTTAAAATTTTTTAACAAAAGAATTATTGCTAAATGCTAAATTAAAGCCAATACTTGTAGAATGAGTAAGAGATGCGGTTTGATAGATAAAGTTACTGTAGTGATGTTGAGTTTATAGAGATTAGAAATGCGTGTATAGAAGAAAAAAATTAAAATGGACGAACATGCACTACAAGAAAAACGGGTAAATACGACCGGTTAAAAATTAGTTGTATTTAGTTAAATTCGACCGCTTTCGATCGTATTTAACTAAATACGACCGGTTTTTGGACCGGTCGCATTCGCTCGAGTCATATTTAGTAAATCGGTCATATTTAGTATACGCGTGACTAAATTCGACAGCTTAAATTCGACCGAAAGCGGTCAAATTTGTTTTTCACCTAAAATTTGAAAATCCCGCCCAAATATTTGAAGTTTTAAAATATTTTAAAAAGTCCGCCTAAACTATAAATTCGATCGTATATGGTTAAAAATATTGTTCTAAATTCGACCGAATGCGGTCGAATTAATGAACACCGTATTTTAAAAAAAAAATCTCGCCGGAAAATTCTCAGATTCCGGTGAGTTTCAAAAAATCCGACAACAATTCCGATAACTCCGATATTGCCAAAAATTAGATTTTTTCGGTTCAATTTCACACAATAAATCATTTCCAAATCTAAAACTAACATCACCAATAATACAATCCATTTTTCGATCAAAATGATAACTTTTCCGGCCAAACTAGAAATAATGTAAAACTCGACCAAATTCAACACTCAATATCACAAAACAAAGTTAATAACCTATACAATTAATTATCAATAATTATATTAACATATAACCCTATGAAGTACACAACAAATGATTCAAAAATAATACCAAATCACAAATATCAAGTTTTCAATTCGAAATTTTCACATATATACTCCTACAATTTTCCTAAATACAAACCCACAATCGAAAATGATATAAAAACACAAAATTTTGAAGACCCGTTTAATATCTTGTTCAAGAAAATAATGATAAAAGATGGGTGTTGGGGGCGGATGTTTGTACGAATAGAAAATAAAAAGAGGTGGTCAGAAAAAAAGGAGATTGGCCGGAAAAAAAGAAAGAAAAAGGGGGAGGGAGGGGGTTGAGTGGTGACGGTGAGAGAACATGGGAGGGGGGCAGAGGATATGGGGTGGGGGTGGTTTAACTTAAAAAAGATATTGAATTTTAGTTTTTATTTAAAAAGTAAAATCAGCCGTTGGATTATAGTTTAGTGATTGAATTTGGCACGTTGGATCTAAATCACGCGGATCGCTGACATGGACATGCTAAATACCACCGCAATCAGTTGAATTTAGGAGTGTCAATTTATAAATTCATATATTACGTATTTTCTGTTATAAAATTAAAATCCGAATAATTTCTCTAAAATTATATTGTAATTTGTTAATCTTTTTCTTAAAATATTATAATTTTATAATTTATTTTAACAACTCAATATTATGATTTTGATCAATTTTATGATAAACTCCATTAACAAGGGTGTGAGGTGAAATTTAGAATAATGTTTATTTATACTTTATTTGTAAAAATAATCGACATCTAATGATTAAAATACATTTATTTATTTTTTAATTTTTTTTATCATAGCACTAAAATATATGGATCTTAATATCTATAATATTGGATCATTCATAAACATATTAAAAAAAACAAAACATCATTATGGGACTAAACACTAGTAAGAAGTACGGGTCAAACTACTAGTTGGCTGTTAAAATATCAAACCAAATGCATTTATTTTTTCTAATTTTTTTATCTTATCACTAAAATATGTAAATATTGACATTTTTAAGTTTAGATCATTCATAAATATTTTTTTTTTTAAAATCGAAACATCGATATTGGACTAAAACTAGTAAAAAGTACTCGTCAAACTACTAGTCGACTGTTAAAATATCAAATCAAATGCATTTATTTTTTTCTAAATTTTTTATTATATCACTAAAATATATATATATATATATCTTTACATCCTTACGGTTGGATCATTCATAAACATGTTTTAAAAAATTGAACATTAGTATGAAACTAAATACTAGTAAGAAGTACTGGACAAACGACTTGTTGACTTTTAAAATAACAAACCAAATACATTTAGTTTTTTCTAAAAATTTTATCATATCACTAAATTATATATATTTTGAGATCCTTACAGTTTGATCATTCATAAACATTTTTAAAAAAATCGAAACATCGGTACGGGACTAAACACTAGTAAAAATAACTGGTCAAACCACCAGTTGACTGTTAAAATAGCAAACCATATATTTTTTATTTCTAAATTTTTTATCATATCATTAAAATATATAGATCTTGACATTCTTAGGATCATTCATAAACATTTTTTAAAAAATCGAAGTATCGGTATGTGACTAAACACTAATAAGAATATATAACTGGTCAAACTACTAGTTGACTGTTAAAATAGCAAACCAAATACATTTATTTTTTTTAAAATTTTTTATCATATCACTAAAATATATATATCTTGACATCTTTATGGTTGGATCATTCATAAACATTTTTAAAAAAATTAAACATCAATATGTGACTAAACACTAGTATGAAGTACTGGTCAATAGTTTGACTATTAAAATAGTAAACCAGATATATTATTTTTTCTAAAAATTTATCAGATCACTAAAATATATAGATTTTTTTAAAAAAATCAAAAAATTAGTTTGGAACTAAACACTAGCAAGAAGTAGTTGTCAAACTACTGATTGATTATTAAAATAACAAACCAAATACGTTATTTTTTTTCTAAAATTTATATCATATCACTAAAATATATATAAATCTTAATATTTGTTTCGTGAACATCTCGGTTCACATATAACTTGTACAAAGTTAATAAGTTACTAAAATAATTTATTTAAAAAAATTAAATTATGAAAATAATTAATATTACTGAATGCATTCATAATAGATAAATACAATTGATTTCTACTAAAATTAAAATTTTAAAAAAAACGGAAATTTTCCCCAATTTTGCAATCAATATTTTAAAAGTGCAGGAAATTTCCCGTCATTTCAAAAAATCAAATTCGACCGAAAACGGTTGAATTTAGGAGTGTCGAAAAATTGGCTGGCGGGAAAATTTCCCTAATTTTTTTTGGAAAGACTAAATTCGACTGGATGCGGTTGAATTTAGGAGTACCTCTAAATTCAACCGTACACCCATTTTTTTGGTAAGGCTAAATTCGACCGAATACGGTTGAATTTAGGAGTATTGCTTAATTCAACCGCATACGGTTGTATTTGTTGCTAAATTAAATTCAACCGCATACGGTTGTATTTGTTGTATTTGTTGAATTTAGGAGTATTGCTTAATATATTGTTTACGATTTTATATTAGATTTAAAATTCATTGTCAACGTATTAATAACCTATATGGTCACACACAAAGAATGTTTGAATGATTATTTAATTTAAATTGGATTTAAATTAAATTAAAATACCTTGAATTATTTATAATATTAATTAAGTATGAGTTAATTAATTAGATAAATAATGATATTCAAATTTACTAATATCAATTATGAAATTCAGTTGTTAAATAATTAAGTGTGACATAATTATTATACAAATAGGAATTTCGAATTAATAATAACTCCTAATTAGTTAAGAGTTACAATTTTTTTTCTACTCTCTATATAATATTTCTTGTGTGGCTGATTTTGGGTGTTAGACTTTTACTAAAAACCTTACCACCAAAAGAGAAGATGGATAGAGTAAGAAGAAACGATTTTGTGCTAGTACACATCCAATCCTTGAGTTCAAGCATTCGTGTGGATACCAATAGAGCGTACATCACGAGAGCGGGATGCGTGGTGATTGAACAATCTTTAGATCTCTATTATTCAACCAATTTGTAAAGCTTCTTAAGGTAAACAATCTGATCTATGAATTAAATATCAGTTTTTCACATGGATCCCGCGGTGGGTTTCGAAAATTCAGGTTTTTCACATTTTTAATTACTGATTCCGTTACGTTTATGTACTCGAAACCCTTCACTTTCATCGCCATCAATCTTCCTCGCCTATCTGTTTTCCTCTATTCTCAAGCCTCTCTGTCTCCCTCGTCTCTCTTTTGTTCTCTTCTCGAACCCCTCACCATCTCTCTCCGTTTATCTCTTTCAGTCATCATAAACACGACCCACAGAGTGTGTACACTATTACACATGAAACCACCTTCCCAACTGTCAATTTCTCCCCCGACCAGTGGGTCTCTACTTCAACCAATGTTTCTCCATTAATAAACAATCAACATCATAAAATTTTTGATATTGAGATTTTAGGTTATCATACTGGCTAACTGTTGAACATGAACCCTAATTTTTAATTTGGGTTATTTGTCATCTAATCTAAACATCTGTTATATTTAACAGAAAATTTAACGAGAGGGGCGCAGAGTCACGATATTGTTGACAAATTCAACAACTAGCCATCACATTGGCACGAATAAAGATTTTACCATTTTCGTGAAAAATGAACAGAGTTCATGCCAATATAGTGCAATTAAGTCTAAAATTATTAATAAATTACATACCTCGAAACATGAACTTTTAAAAATGTAAATATTTTGACTCCTAATGAGCGTGATTTTAAATATATAAAAAAGAAGAAAAGTATTATATGGATATATTCAAAAATTTTAAAGGAAATTACATACCTCTAAAAGAGATCAAGTTTTCGACTAATAACGTATGCGTTACTTCAACTATATATATAAAAATGAAAAATATTATATGGATAAATCCAAAAGTTTCAAGGGAAATTACAGACCTCTAAAAGAGGTCAAAACTCCGATTCTTGACGTGTAAATAATTATGGATAATTTCAAATTTTTCAAAGAAACATACATAGCTCGAAGTGTTAACTTATTTTTTCATAGAGTGTCATATTGTTTACATAAGAAATCCTATATATAATATAAAATTCAATTCAAATTATCGATTTTGATTTAAGTTAAAGCTTATAACCAAATTCAGTTAAATACCCGAAAATGTAATGAAATGCAAATAAGTAAATTTGTTTTTTGCCAAACCTGAATCCAAACACATAGAGTGTCTTATTGTTTACATAAGAAATCCTATATATAATATAAAATTCAATTCAAATTATCGATTTTGATTTAAGTTAAAGCTTATAACCAAATTCAGTTAAATACCCGAAAATGTAATGAAATGCAAATAAGTAAATTTGTTTTTTGCCAAACCTGAATCCAAACAAAAAATATAATGAAATTTAATATTTATTATATGTCATATTTTAAAAGTAAAACTTTTATTTGTATAAAAATTCAAAATATGATGCTTGGTTTTGTTCGATCCAATCAAACTAAGAATAAATCAAGTAACCATCATGTGAATATATGAATATAAATATTTGTTTTTTAAATTGAGTTTAGCTATCATTTACCGGTCTATAGAAGTTAAAATTGATGAATATCTTAAAGGCGTCATATGAATAGGCAAAAATCAAGCAAAAATTTAAAAATCAGGCTATACTCGAAATATCATGAAAAAATGGTAAACTTATAGCAGAAAATGTATTCCGTTTGTTGTGGTGGAATAACTAAGGGAAATTAATTTCAAAGTCCCTGAATTATATATATTTTCTGTCTAAGTCCCTGAAGTATAAATATAAATTTATATCTAATCTAACTTTTGAATTTCTCTCATCGCAGTCCTTCCTTTTAATTTTTAAGTTACGCCGTTAAGTTTTTAGGTGAAAAAAATTTTTTAATGTTGAAAATTGAGTTTCGAAGATCAAACAATTTCTTAGTGAAGAACTTCGCTGGAAAAAGAAAGGACACCCTATTGGAATATGGACAACCCAGTTTTCGACCAGTAGTGTTCCCAATTCTGGCGAACATCCAACAAGATCTGGTGAGTTCGAATTTATGATACACCAAAATTGACCCAAAAATTCAATTAACATCATATGTAGTGATAAAAAATATCGAACGAGTCTATTAGGCTAATTTATACTCCTAACTAAAATCAAATCATGCCGGAATAACCAAGAATACCGGCAGCACAAGAATTTTCTGACAAGGCTAATTCGAATACTAAAATCATGAAAATTATATGCACATGCTCACAATCGTACGATCTATTAATCTACATCATTAAAATCACTAAAAAGCTATTCGAATCAAAATAATATTCAAGTCAAAATTTAGAAATTACCCAAGCCAAATTTTGATGGTGTAGATAGATAGTGAATTGAAAAATAAGTAATTTGGTTACTCAAACTTGGATTTTGGACACTAAAATCACCTTCAAAATTGTCCTCGATTCTCTTAAACTTCAAGAATGTTCTTCACAACTAATTACATATTTTTTATTTGTTTTTATAAGATGCCTCATTATTAAAAAATAACGGTGTAACTTAAAATTTAACAAAAGGATTGCGATTAGAAAAATTCAAAATTTTAATTACTTATCAATTTATATTTATAGTACATATAACTAGATAAAAGTTACTATAGTTCATGTAATTTAAAATTATTTTTTCAATAACTAATGGTATGATAAAAAACTTGCCAGAATATATAAGTATCAGTGCATTCAATGTTTAAAGATTTATATCAAGAAAAAAGATTATACAAGATTGTTCCTAGCTAGTAAGCTACCTTTTTCTAAATACAGTTTATAAATATATCATTATATTTTAGTGACAATTTATTTATAACATATTATTTGTAATATTATATACAATATCATTCAAGAAAAAAAATAAAGTTTTGCACATCAGTATGGTGCTTGTATTTTTTTAAAGATGTCACATTTCTGATATATCTCCTGGTTTGTCCCCGCGAGTGCATCCGCTGGAATTCGATTATGATACAAAGATGAAGTAGATTAATTTGTTTTTTCAACCCACTGGGTGTTGATTTAAGTACTCAAAACTAGTTGTCGCCTTCAAGAAATGCAGAAAGAAGCGCCCAAAAGTCATCGTCCGTTCCCTAATATCATTTCACAAAAGATTTAATAAGATTATGTAGATGTTTATAGTTTTAGAATTTGAACTGCTAAGCTACTACAATAAGCTATGATGGTACCTGCTAATCATCATCAAACGACGGATTTCCTATCAATTCAAAACTGGAAGTCTCAGTGTTGTTTGCTGAGTTCGCAATGCATCCATTATCATGCTTCTATAATATGTGACATGTATAGTATGAGTTAAGCATTGAAGTTGATGAGAATAAGAGACTCATGTTCATTTTTAACACATGGTACTTAATTATACAGTACCCTGTAGATATAGGAAGATGAAGTAGATATAGTTGCAAAAGAAGAATAATTAGTTCGTCAAGTACCGTTTCTGCAATATCAATATATAAATAAATTTACATATGTTAAGTATATACCTCATCAAGGTTTGTGTGCACCTTGTTAGCATTTGGCATGTCTTTATTTCCCAGAAAGGCATCTCCAAAATCAAAATTGTTTCCGACATAGCAGTCCTGCTTTTGGTTCTACATGCGGTAACACGTAGAGGAAAAAGTTGGAGATAATCAATTAAGAAGTTATATATTAATATCTAAATAATTTTACATGTATTAAGTATGTACATCATCAAGGTTTATGTGTGCCTTGATTGCATTTGGCATGTTTTTGTTTACCAGAAAAGCATCTCCAAAATTAACATTATTTCTGATGTAGTAGTCTTGATTGTTGTTCTATATATGATGACACGTAAAGGAGAAAGATAAATATAATCATGTAGCAATATATCAATATCTAAATAATTTAACAAACAATAAGTATATAGCTCATTAAGGTTTTGGGCACCTTTTCAGCATATGCCATGTCTTTGTGTACCACAAAAGCATCCCCAAAGTCAAAATTGTTTGTGACATAGCAGTCTTGTTTATGACCTACATGTTAAAACACTTATATCATGCTTCTATGATATATGTGACATATACAATATGAGTTAAGTATTGAAGTTGATGAGCATAAGAGACTGATGTTCATTTTTAACACATGGTATTTTGATTTCTTAATTTCCATTAACATCTCATACTAGCAGAGTTATCAAGTTAATGCTAAATAATAGTAATTCTGATTTCATGTAAAATGCTTTTTATTATGAATTAAAAAAAAACTCCAAAAAAGTCTTATGCAACAGATCAGAAAAGTTACAAATTCAGTAACCTCACTTGGGTTTCCTTTATCCCAAAATATGAGCTCCTCCACTGCGGTGGTGGTGTTGCTGTCCGAATTTGTCTTGTTCACTCCACCACATAATATAATAGAGGCGAATTAAGGTTTAAAAGTCTTTTAATATATTGTTCTGGTTAAATTTTACTTATGTCAACTATGTACCTCATTAAGGTTTGTGGGCACATAATTTGATAATGGGTATTTACCTGTCAAAAAACAAACCGCTCTTGAAAGGATATTACATTCAGGTATTGCACTAGTCAATAAATTTTTAAGCATAATCATTGATAAATTACTTACCTCCAACAGTGAATTTAGTTTTCGGTGGAGCATTTTCTTCATTGTTTATATTAGAAATCCTACACATAAATTAAAATTAAAAATTATTTAGGTGACTTATAAAGTAATGGTCAATTTTAAATCATGTTAAATGAGATTAAAAATATATATTATATTTGTACCTATTGGTGTAAATTAATGAATTTTATTACGTTAAATCCACATGTTTATAAAATTAAATAATATAAACACAATCCATTACAAAATTTAAATATCCAAAAGTGTATAATAAATGTCAAAATTTCATGCCAAACTTGAATTAAACCAAATATTTAAATTAAATTAAATTTAATATTTATATTTAGATTTTAAAATTAAAAGTTTTTATGTTTAGAAAAGTTCCAAATATGATGCTTGGTTTAGTTCAATAGAGTCAAACTATATAAAAAAAGTAATCATTGTGTACATGAATGTATATATCAATTTTCTAAAATAGAAATTTTGGTTCACCTATCACTTACGAAAAAAATATATGATAGTGTACATGAATGCATATATCAATTTTCTAAAATAAAAAATAGGGTTTAACTATCACTTACCAATTCGAATGAGGAAAAAGTTAAAAGAAACAAAAGTTTGAAAATTTTGTACCTTCACCATACGAGAGAGGCAAATATCGAGCAATTATTTGTAAATCTAAACAATTGAAATATCATGCAAAAATTGCAAGACCAGAAATTGTACTGCTTTGATTTTTTTGTGTGGAGAAATTAACATTATAATTAAAATTTGGAAAAATAAGATTGATTTTTAATGTATTCAATGCTTCAAGAGTGATATCGATTCTCAGTTATGTAAAAATTTGAGATTCGGAGGAGAGTCTTGGAGAAATAATAGGAAACGGAGATGGTTGCAGGAATAGAATGCAAGATCTGAATTTTAATAAAGTAGTTTGAAAAGTGTAGAAAAGTCTAGCAGCTCTGAGAGCATAGTAGACTCTGATGGATGTATTTATTGAAAAGTGGGCTTTAATCTTAGGATAAATAAACTCTGTTGGACATATAGTAGTAAAAATTAGAATATAATCTTATGAATTTTTTTGTTAGAGGCCCAAAATTTAAACAAAACTAACCTGATATTAGCCCAATTTATTTGTAATATTTGTCATGACGAATAAGCTGAATCCACCAAATTATTCTACTGGTTAATATGAAATACCGTAATATCCCATTTTTATAGTATTTTCTTGTTTAATGTTCATCATTTACTCTTTTGTATAATATTGATTTTCCCATATATTTATATAATATAACTATGTATGAATAGGTTTAGATTTGGTATATAAATTTGTTAATGTGGTATAGACGATATTTTTAAGTGTACATCATGCTTTTATTAAAATTATCTGCAATAATACAAGAAAAATGTGTAAATACAACTGTTTCTAGTTATATTTAGCTAAATATAACCGGTTTTAAGACCTATAATAAATACGGGAGTAATATTTAATAAGTCGGTTGTATTTAGTACTAAATTCAGTCGTTTTTTCAGTTATATTTACTTTTGTTGAAAATTCAAAAATCTCGCCCAAAATTACATTTTTTTTGGAAATTCCTCCGATATACTAAAATCTAATGTAGTCGGTTGTTTCTGTAAAATTAAACAAATTTAAAATATGATCCAACCCCTAATTTCAACACACCCAAATATTATAGTCATAAATTCTAATTTCGAGAAAATTGTATCTTAGTGTTCTGTTGGTGAGTTAGATTCTCTATACGTTAAAACTCTTAGACTAAAAAGTTATTTGCTAAAATGCTGAATTAAAGCCAGTAGTAATAGAATGTGTAAGAGATGATGTATTACAATAGTCTTGTAGGTTTAGTATATCCTTTTAATGATTTTGATGTAGAAGGTTATTGTAGTGATGATCAGTTTATAAAAATTATAAAATGCTTGTATAGAAGAAAAAAATATGTTGAGAATTGCCTAAGTCGAGAATCAGGATCTGTCTAACAATCAAGATATGATCAACTGCTGTGATATGATTATATGTTGGAAGCTTCATTATCATTCATTGATAATCTTTAGTCATCCGTTGATATATCCGTTGAATCTACAACATATATACATTGATCAGGTTATCCGTTGAGAATGACATGGACGATAAGTCACGACTACAAGATAAATATGAATGTGCTGATTTATAGGATCGTAGTTGATTTAGATATGTATAAAAAGTATAAGAATTATGTTGTAACATATATTGCAATTGATAGATGATTGATTGTAGCTATGTAGTATATAAACACATAATAGGTTATTACCTTGTAAGAGCTGAACTCGAGTATTCGTATAACCTAGATTCTCTTAAAAATATTGTTCTTGTGAGAGTTTTGTAACAGTTTATTGAAGTTTAATATAAACTGTTATTTGATTCATCTGTTCTTACATCAATTTGTTTAGTAATTATATCCAACCCCACTTAAACAATTACTTTACTGGGAAATAAGTGGTATCAGAGCGGTCAAATTAATTGTTAATTTCTGAAGGTCAAGATGTCTGGAAGTAAGTATGAAAGCATGAAAATTTAAATCATAAAGAAATCTGATTACTCTACATGGAGAGTAAAGATGTTGATGTTCCTTGAAGCTATTGATGATACATATGTTGATATCATCAAAACATGACCTCTATACCCTATGGAAACTGTAGCTATAAATGCAGATGCTCCTGAACACTATCTCAGGAAGGAAATATCAAAGTGGTCGGATCCCAAAAATGCTGCAATGCTTAAGGATGCTAAAGTCACGAATATTCTGCACAATAGTTTGGACAATGTGATGTCAAACAGAGTAATTGCCTGCATGACTGCAAAGGAGATATGGGCTGCCTTGGAGACACGGTGCCAAGGTATAATGGCAAGAAAGAAGAATAGAAGAGTTGTTCTTGTGCAAGAATATGAAAAATTCGATGCCAAGGATGATGAGTCAATTACTGATATATGATAGATTTCTGACACTGTTAAATGATCTATCATTGGTTGGAAAAGAATATAAAATAGAAGACTCAAACACAAAGTTTCTGGGAGCACTTCCAAAAGATTGGGATACTCAGGCCTCAATAATTAGGCATAAATATGATCTTGATTCTCTGACTCTGGATGAAGTGTATGGGATGATGAAAACTCATGACTTGGAGATCCAACAAAAAGAAAATAGAAAGGGTCAGAAGATGAAAATTGTGGCTCTTAATGCTGAGACTCATACGGGCAAGGAAAAGATGAGTGAGAGGTCTAGAAGAAGGAACATTATGAAATAGTCAGATATTAATGATGTATCAGATCCTGACACAGATACTGTTGAGGATTTAGAGATTGATATGGATGATCCTCAAGTTTTTAAAATGGCTGCAATGCTTGTGAAAGACTTCATAAGGATGGAGTTTACAAAACCACAGAGAAAAGGTGGTTTTAACGGAAGGTTCTCCGGTGATGCCAAAGGCAAGTTCAGAAAGAGTGATGGTCAGTACACCAATGGAAGAAAGTTTGACAAGACCAAGGTGACATGTTACAACTGTAATGAAAGGGGACATCTGGCTACTGAGTGCCCCAAGCTAACTGGAAAGGCTTTGGTCACAACAAACTCCAACATAGATCGGATGGACTTATCAGGAACTGACAATGATGATGAATGATATGCACTCATGATAACTCATGGAGAGGATGCCTCAGGAACTAATAAGGTACCTTCAGTTATATTTCCTACTGATACTGATAATTTATCTGAACTGAAAACTTTCTTATACTCGTTGTATGTTACTTTTAATAGTAAGACTATTGAATATGATAGTTTGATTGCTGATAATAAGAGGTTAAAGAAAGAAATGATTTTTTAGAAGCCGAGTTAGTTTGCATGCATGAGAATGAAAAAGAATGTAAGAAGGCACAACATAATGAAACTCAAATAAACATCAAGTATGTCAGACTAGAAAAAGTTCTAGAAAAAGAAAGAGAGGTGTTTAAAACATGGATGCCTTCAGGAAAGAAAGTTCACAACTTTATCAGTGATAAAAACTGGAAAGAATGTCTAGGTTATAATAAATTTACTGATAGGAATATCAATAAAGCCATTAATAACACTACTCTAGTGAAGTTTGTTAGAACTGATGAAAGAGGAATGGAGTCTGTCTATAAAGTTGGTTCTACCTCTAAGAATACTACCGAAGAGAAAGATGAACATAGATTCTCTGCTAAATAGAAAGAAGATCCTAAAATGCAAGAAAAGAAAACCAAAAATATTGGACTTCTCTAAGAGTCAGGTAAAAAAGAAAATTTGTGAGGTAATTATTAAGACTCCCAAACCTAAGTCGAAGAGAGGTAGAAATGGAAAACAAGGAATAAACAAGAAAAATAACTATAGTACATTCCCGATCCGCTTAGGAAAGCTTGTTTTAACCGTGGTAATACTAATCATATTTCTATTGATTGTTGGAAGCCTAAAAAGAAAGTGTATAAGTTTCCTGAGCCTGATATTAGTGGTAGTTCAGTACTATACAAACCAAAAAATCCTTGTTCTCATTGTGGTAGCAGTTGGCATTTTATTTATACTTGTAAAGATTATCATAGTTTGTATCACAATAATTATGATCCTTTACTAAAATTCAATGAAATTGTTATTTTAAATAGAACTACTAAACTGAATGTGCATACATCTTATAGAGTCAAAAATGTCAAGACAAATTCTGATGGAGTAATTCTTGATGGATCAAATCCTGACAAAAAGTCTGCTAATGTAAAATTACATAAGATGTCTCAAAGGACCCAACAAGTGTGGGTTCTTAAAAAATATGACTGATTTCCATATTTTTTATTACAGGGAAATAAGAATAATGTGCTTGTCTTGGATAATGGCTATTCAGCACATATGATAGGAACTAAATCCCTATTGTTAGAATATGAGGAGAAGGCTGGCCAATAGTTTCCTATGGAGATTGAAATGCAGGAAAAACACTGGGTTATGGTGATATAATCATTGAAAATATCATCATCTCTAACATAGCTCTGGTAGATGGATTAAAGCACAACTTGTTGAGCATTAATCAAATTACTGACAAAGGTTTCTATGTCGTGTTCTATGATAGGCACTGTGAAGTAGTTCATAAGATCACAAAGAAAACTATTTTCAAAGCTTACCGACAGGGAAATATTTACGAAGCCAAACTTCATGCAAATACTGATGGTCCTGTAACTTGTCTGGTAACCAAGGGACTAGTAGATGAAAGTTGGAATTGGCACAAGAAGCTTTCTCATCTCAACTTCAATAATCTCAATGACTTGGTGAGAGAAGAATGCAATCATGAAAATGTTGTCCTTGTGGACAAAAATCTTAAATCAGAAAAGAAGGCAAATCCTGATGATAATACAGAAGTTGAGGGGGAGAAACATAAAACTATCAGGAACTGACAACATAGTTACATGGGGAGCTTCACATGGAGCTAATCCTGTAATTCACATAACTAATGTTTTTTCAGATTCTAACAGATTGGTCAGTGGAGAAGAGTGTTAGGAAAGGATAAAAATGTGTTGAATTAAGGTTTTAGTGGATGGCGGGAAGCATATAGCGTTATAATGAATAAAGTTGGTGTAATAGACTTATGTTTTACCCGGTTAAGGTATTTTGATGTATCGAAAACTTTTGATATAGACTGAAGATGTTGTACAAATTTTATATTATTAATTAAGTTATGGTTATGTAAGCATATATCGAATTTGTAGTTAGTTTTGCGTCCCCGGGTCGGGTTTCCGGGGTCATCCCGGGGGCGGGGGCATCACAATATCAGCTTTCCGCAATTTCGATCATGAAACATTATTTGATAAATAGTCAAAAGTAATTAAAATATGCTTAACTTAGTTCAAGAAATATACAAATCAAGTTATCAAAAAAAGTGACAAAGAAGAGGTACGTCATTTGAAGTAAAAACTTTAATCCATATTAATAAAGAAGAAATTTTCTATTGAAGGTTGCTACAAGTGTAAAAAGAATGAATATTGAAAATATGAAATTCTGTAAGCAGCATATAAATTAATATATGAGATTTTCATGTAATTATTGATATTTCTTGCTTCAGAAATATTTGGCTTGGGGTTTCCTCGTAGCCCGTCACAAAGCCTACACGCAACCTCCAATAGCTATATTAGTTAAACAGACGTACAACCGCAAATATGTGTATAATTAAAATTTTGTTGTAGACATAAATTGTACACATGTAGAAGATTCCAAAGATATAAACATAAATAATTGTATTTATTAGTATATAGGTGGAATTTTGATAATATGGGAAAAGAGGAAAAAAATAATTTGATGCGTGCAATAATTACACAATTAGAAGTTATAGAAAACTTAAATTAAACTAGTATACAACTATGCATCTATGATTTGAATCTTACACTTCTTATATAATAACTTTTAAGGTTAACCGTTCTTATCCATTTAATTTAAAATATGTGAATTGAGTGACCAAAACTACAGGCAGATCAAAGTACTAAAGAAACTTTGAATATAGTGTAGATTTGTAAAGATTTTAGAATTCTGTCTTCAACTATTATTTGAATAAATTCATATAATAAAGAATTACCAACAAAGAAAAAAAGGAGTATCATATGAATAAATCCAAAATTTTCAAATAAAATTATAAATAAATTACATACCTCGAAATGTGAACTTTTTCCCACCTCCAAATCTAGATATGTTTTAACTTTCATATTTAAAAAACAAATTAGTGGAGTGGTCGGGATAATGATTTATCTAAGAAATGTCAAGGTTTTAACCCCTAGTGTACATAATTTTTTTTTTGCCAAGTATGTAAATATTACAGAAACTAAGAAAAACAAGGGATAAACCCATGCTCTATGACAGGCCATAGAGGGGACTATCTATAATCAATCTACAAGCAGATTGAAGATAGAAAGCAATCAAAAAATATACTCAGGCCTAGTAAAAACTAGTTTAGAGAACCATAAAGAACTAGCTAATTTAGCTTTGAAATCGACCACGATCCTATCAAAAAGTTGTTAAGGCGCAAAGCAGCCTTTATCATGAGCCCGTGCATTTCTTTCCCTCCAAATATGATAACAAAAGATCTGAAGGAAACATAAAGAGAGGGTACGAAGTAGCCTGTCGTCAATCTGTAAAACTAACTCAAGACAGTGAAGCCAAGAGTCACACAAAATATGCACATGCAAGAGAGTACAAATTTTGTGAAGAACGAAAGTACTGTATGGACAATGTCTAAGAAGGTGATTGTCCGTCTCGAGACCTCCTATACACAAGTAACAAATCTGAGAAGAAGCAATGCCAAAATGAGCAAGGCACGCAAGCGTAGGGAGACGCCCATGACAAGCCACCCATTGGTGGTGCGCATAACAATAGATTGTGAGTTTGTGCTAAATCGCAGGAGCCCAACGTATCTCAGTTCCCCTGTTTCTGATAGAATTCCAAATATTCCATGTCTTGATCTTGACAGTATAAATGCCTGCCCAAAGTATCCTGTCTTCTCTATGAACATGCACAATCAGAAAGGAAAAATGTCCAAGACATTGTGTTAGGGGAGGATCCACGTGAGGATGTCTAGAGTTGGGAGTTGGCAACGCCCAATGACTAGTTTGAAGCAGCACACCAATAGTAGCATTACTTGAAAGACCACATTGACAAATGATGGGAGATGTCAAAGTAGAAACAAGACAGACCCCCTCCCACCAAGGATCAAACCTTAACGAAGTATTGCATCCATTCCCTATGTCATACGTGATGAACTGCAATGCAATATTACAAAGTTTGAGAACCTTTTTCCAGATCCAGGATGAGTCAGGAGGAATTTTCATGGTCCAGAAATGTTTGTTACGAAGAAGAGTAACATTATCCCAAGTAGAGCACAAACTAGAGCTTTTTGTGACAACTTTGAGTAAGTGACCTATAATTTGAGCTCGATTCCAATCCACCATATTTTTAACACCAAGGCCCCCTTCCTCCTTAGGGAGACAAACTGTTGTCCAATATATTTTAGCACCACCTTTCTAATTAATATTACCTCTCCAAAAAAAATGAGTAAACAAAGATTGGATATGTGCATGAACCACTATTGGAAGCAAAAAATGGTTGCACCAATATGCGTTGATAGCATGCAGAACAGAGTTTATTAGGCGAACTCTTCTAGCAAAAGGGAGTAGCAGTGAAGTCCAATTATGAATTCTAGCAGTGATTTTATCAATCAGGGGAATGCATTCATTCAAGCACAACTGACCAGAAATTAAAGGCACCCCAAGAAACTTAACTGGTAGAGACCCTCTAGGAATAGCAAAAGCATTATCAAACCAATCAAGAAACTCGGGGGAAGCATTGCAGAAAAAACTATTGCTTTTATGAATGCTTGGCTAAAGCCAACTCATAGAGGAAAAGATAGCAATATTATTCATGATATGCTTTACCGAATCAACATTTGCATGGGCAAAAAATAACACATCATCTACAAAGAACGTGTGAGTAATATCTAAGTGCTTGCATTTCTAATGATATTTGAAGGCAGAAGGCTTTGGCTTTAATAGACAAGAGAGAACATTCATGCATATAGTGAAGAGATAAGGTGACAAAGGATCACCTTGGCGAATTCCTTGCGCACCATCAAAATAACCGTGAACAATGCCATTAAGTTTGATAGAAAACTTTGTTGTGCAAATGCAAGTTTTAAACCAAGAGATAAAAGTGGACGAGAATCCCAGTTTTTCCAAAGTTGCCAAAACAAAAGGTCATTGCAATTAATCAAAAGCTTTATATAAATCAACCTTTAGTGCATATCTAGGGGCTCCAGTTTCTCTATTATAACCTCAAAAGAGTTCCTGTGCTAAGAGCACATTATCTGATATCGACCTCCCTGGGATGAAGGCACTTTGAGAAAAATCTATGAGAGAGGGAAGCATATTCTTGAGATGAGAAGCAATAATTTTAGAGATACACTTGTAAAACACCTTACAAAGCGATATAGGATGAAAGTCCATTTGAGTAGGAGTCAGAGTCTTGGGTATCAAAGCAATGAGAGTTGAATTATGCACAGGGTGCATTGTACTTGTCTCAAAGAAAGCATGCACAACATCACAGAAACAAGGCTCGGTGATATGCCAAGTTTCCATGAAGAATTCCACATTCAAACCATCCGGGCCCGGTGCCTTATTTTTCTTTATCTTCTTTAATGTGTTATAGATAATTGCAGACATGACAGGAGCCTCTAGAATAACATATTGGTCTTGAGAGAGTGTGGGACACTGAAGGCTCAAGAGATTCACCTCAGTGCACCAAGAGGCCTTCCCTAAAAAATCACTGAAGTAAGATACTGCAACTCGAGCACAATTAGCTTGACCATGTACCAATCCCGTGTCCCCTTCAAGAGTCAAAACCTTACTTACATTCCAATTTTTCTTGCATTGATTAAAGAAGAAACTGTTGTTTTCATCACCTTTATCCATCCATTTGACTCTCGATTTTTGAAGTAAGAAATGTTCCTGTTGAAGAAGGCATTATGTTAACTTGTATGAGAGAATTTTTTCCTGAGATAACAGGTCGAGATCCTTATTATGAACCAATTTCTCTTGAATATCATTGAGGTTTGCTCTAGCAGAAGCTACATTCTCATTAAGATCACCATGAGATCATTGTGGTCCCTTATTCCTCTATGTTTGACAAAGGAATTCCCTTTTGTGAATTGACAAAACCATAGGCCATTGGCTTACATGCGATCTAAATGTTTTTGAATGGGCTGCATCATGACTATCTCTAACTAGAGTGCATCATGTTCCCTTCAGGACGTATACTATCTCTAAACGTTTATGAGTAGGAAATGTGGATCTAAAGTTCCCTTCTGGACGTATACTATCTCTAACTAGAGTGCATCATGTTCCCGACATGCGTTGAAATATAATCAGTAGAAGCTGTTTAGTTTATAGTGGTTTGGAAATTTCTTTCAAGTGTAATAAATTAGTTCTTATTCATACTGGTACATTTTTTTGGCAAGGATTACTTATCAAATAGTTTATTTGTTATTAATGTTGAACCCGTTTTGGGGACATTGAATAATAATATTATTACTTCTGTTAACTGTATTGAATCCTCGAATATATGGCATGCTAGACTAGGTCACTTAAACTTTGGTGCTCTTAAGAATATGATGAACTTAGAGTTATTTCCGAAACATACCATAGAAAAGAATTATAAATGTCAAGTATGTGTGTCTTCTAAACAAATAAGGAAACCTTTTCACAATATTGTTAGGGATTCAGACTTATTAGATTTAGTACACACTGATATTTGTGAATTTGGCGGTGTGTTGACCAAGGACTAGTTTAGATACTTAATTACTTTTGTAGATGATAGTAGTAGATATTGTTATGTTTATTTACTTAGACATAAGGATGAAACACTTAGTAAATTCATTATATATAAAACTGATATAGAAACACAAACTAGCAAGGTACTAAAACGGTTGAGATCTGATATAGGTGGTGAGTTTTCGAGTAATGCTTTTAATATATTTTGTATAAATAATGGTATAGTTCATGAAGTTACTCCACCATACACACCTGAGTTTAATGGGGATGCTGAGCGAAAGAACAGAACATTTAAAGATATGATTAATAGTATGCTTATTAACTTTCGGTTGCCTAAATACACGTGGGGAGATGCTCTAAATACGGCGTGCCATATTTTAAATAGAGTCCCTCTGAAACACATGGATAAAACACCCTTGAAGTTATGGAAAGGAAGGATGACTAGTCTTAAGTATCTTCGTATGTGGGGCTGCCTTGCTAAGGTGCTTGTTCATGAACACAAGAGAAAGAAACTAGGTCCAAAAACTCGTGATTGTATCTTTCGGGGATATCTTGAAACAACTACAGCTATGAGATTTTTAGTATTAAAATCTGACATAGATGGTATATTGGTAAATACGATAGTTGAATTTCGAGATGCCATATTTTTTGAGGATGTCTACCCTATGAAGACTGGAATACCCGAAAAAACTTCTGAGGAAGATCCTACTCACACATCGAGTTCTATTCCTGATCATGTGGAAAAGATGACAAATGTGGGGGTGGAACCTAGTAGTAGCTCTATTTCTAAGGAAGTAGAGGAACCAAGGAGAAGTAAGCGTGCAAAGGTAGTTAAGGATTTCGGAAGTGATTTTATCACTTACAATGTCGAGGATGAACCTTTAACTTTCCGACAAGCTATGGATTCTTTGGAGTCTACGCATTGGAAGGTCATTGTGAAGATTGAAATTGACTCTGTTGTTTCTAATCGTACATGGGAGTTTGTTGATCTCCCTCCTGGGTGTTCTATAATCGAGTGCAAATGGGTCTTTAAAAGGAAGTTGAACCCTGACGACTCAATAGATAAAGCTAGACTAGTGGCTAAGGGTTTAAGCAAACAGAAGGAATTTATTACCTTAATACATACACTCCGGTTGCAAGGATGGTAATAATCCGAATGCTTATAGCATTGACTTCCGTCCATAGTCTTATGATCCATCAGATGGATGTAAAGACCGCTTTTCTTCATTGTGAACTTGAAGAAGAGATTTATATAGACCAACCTGAGGGATTTGTTACATCTGGCAATGAAAGGAAAGTATGTAAGTTGATCAAGTCCATCTATGGCTTGAAATAAGCTCTCAAGGATTGGCATAAAAATTTTGATGAAACTGTATTGCCATTCAGTTATATGATTAATGAAAGTGACAAGTGTGTCTACACCAGAGTTAAAGGTAGTGAGTGTGTTATCTTGTTCCTATATGTGGATGACATCTTATTGTTTGGAACCAATATTGAAATTATTAACGAGAAATATAATTCTTGAAATGGCATTTTAAAATGAAGGATATGGGTGAGGCTAGTGTTATTTTTGGAATCAAACTGATTCAGTCGGATGAGGGAATAACCTTGACTCAATCTTATTATATAGAGAAATCTATACTTGAGAAATATGGTTATTCACAGTGTAGAATCGCTAGTACACCCTATGATCCTAAAGTTGCCCTTGTCAAGAATACTTTAGGAGTGCCTTTATCTCAGTTAAGGTATTATCAGATTATTGGGAGATTGCAATATCTTTCTAACTTTACTAGACCGGATATTTCTTATTATGTGTCTAAGTTGGCTAGATATACAAGCTGTCCAAATAGAACTCATTGGGATGCTCTTGATAGAGTACTTAGATATCTAAAAGGCACAATGTACCTTAGTTTACACTATAGGAGATTTTCTGGTGTGCTAGAAGGGTACATTGATACAAGTTGGATAGCTAAGAGGTCTTGTTCCAATGGAGTGACTGGATATGTGTTCACCTTGAATGGTGGAGCAATATTCAGGAAGTCAAGCAAACAGACTATAGTGACTCAGTCTACATTTGAGGCTGAGTTGTGTGCACTTGATACAGGGACGGAGGCTGAATGGTTACATGGACTTATGTATACGATACCTGTAGTAAGCAGACCGCTTCCTGCTATTGCTATTCATTGTGATAGTTGAAAAACTATGAAAAGATTAGAAGTAAAAAGCATAATGCTAAAACAAAGAGACACATCAAAGTTAGACTCAAGTCTGTAAGGGGTTTAGTGTCTGATAGGATTATAGCTATAAAGTTTATAGGAACTCAGAATAATATAACTGATCCTTTGACTAAAGGACTGAAACCTTGGAGTGATACTCAAGTCAAGGTTGGGGATGGGACTGTCAATCCATCATAATTCATCAACATTGGGAACCCAATACACATGAGAGGAGATCCCTCGAAGTGTATTCAATGTGGTAATAACAAGCTGAATTGGTAGTACCTTTGCTACATAGATGATACTATTGTATCTGAATCTATCACCTGTAAACCTAGAAGGTACTAACACTGCTAGAAAAGCAAGACTGTTAAAACTATGAATGGGATCAAGTCATTTGATGACATAGAAGCACTATATCTCTGGAGATGCCCAGCTAATCGAATGTAATTTTGTGGTGGCAATTAGAGGAAAGGGTTATTCCTTGAAGCATTCGACGAACAGGATCGAGACAAGACCATTAATCTCTCAAAACTGTAGGTTGGCGCCATAACCTATGACTTGTCGTCGTCAATGGAACATGGTTATACTAAACGTATTAAGATTTAAGGTGAAACATTCCATCTGAATCTGGTAGCCATTGAAGTGGAGGACTTAGGAGGGTTCAAACCTAGAAGAGTACCGACTCTGAAAAACAAGTAATGATGAAAAACCTGATCGCATTTCTGTATGGATTTGTGGGGGATTGTTAGAAAAATGGATTGTAGATCATAAGTTTTATTATGTTCTTGATGATAATTCCAAAATATAATAATTGGAAGTTGTTCCTTAATATGTTAACTTACACTTTCATGTATGGTTTTAAGATTTTTTCTTAATGAAATTCATAGAGAATTAGAGTTGAACTTAGTGGCTCGAAAGAGCTTGAAAAATGAGAATGTGTTTTGTCCCATATTGAAAATAAAAAAAGGGTTGTTCGATTTATATAGTATCACACACATGGGTAGTGTACAACTACTAAGGTGTGTGATGGTACATTGTGTTTTTGTGTGCTTCACGCGCACGTGCGCACACACACACGCCCCGCCGCCCCGCCCCGCCACGCACCACACCGGACCGGGTCGGGTCGGGTCGATGGGCGATTTGGGCAAATGTCTCGGCGTCTCCCATACGCGGGTGAAGTTTTTATTTATTTATGATTTAATTTTTTAATTAGAATTTTTTAACAGTTTGGACTGGGTTATTACTGTTGGGCTGGGTTTGGTTTCTGAAGTGGGCTGATTCACTTTGCAAGTGGAATGAATCAGATTCAATGAACCTGGTCATTAGATACGTAACTTGTAATATATTCAAATTAAAACATTAATAGAGGACTAAGTTGCTGTGTTTGATACACCAAACCTTCATTCTCTTCTACCCTATGCTTTCTCTTCTCTCCCAAACACCATTCCGAGCTACTGATTTTTTCGGTGACTGAGGTGGTAGTCGAAGTGGAGTTTATCATTGGTGTGAACACCAAACTCAGAGCTGTTTTATTCTGGAGGAGGCATTGCAAGCATCCCAACACATGAGGTGGGGGCAATTTCATGTTCAAGATCAGTCAGGGATTCGAGCAAGGCCTAGAGACTCAGCTGATTAATTTTCTTATTTCATTGTACCTGTTGGCTACCGCTGCTTTTCTATTTCTTTTGACTGCGTTAAAGCTATGGTTACTAATATGCATCCTATTTTTTCTTTGTTCTTACAGTTACAGATATGTATGATGTTTACCTACATGTTTTGTTTCGTTAATTGTTATCTTGGCTGGTTAAATATGTTATATAACTGCCTTTATATTACTGTAATAGTTAATATTTCCAAAAAATATGCCCATAAAAAGACATTGCATTTTTAATCTCCGTGCAACCCTAACCAAGATACGAGCCAAGTTAGCTAAATACCCTGAGCATGAAATAAAAAATTGAAAGTAAACTCTCTTTATATTGATTGCGAACAAGCAACCTTCTTTCCGGGTCAAATGAGACTTATCATAAAAATTATCGACAAAGATCCACAAAATTGAACTTGCATTTAATACCATTGAATTGATATTGAAAATTAGAGTTGTAATGTTTATGGCTCGCGATGGAGTTATTACTTGGGCTATAAAAATTTCTAACTGAAGAAATACAGTCTTTGTAACAAACATAGAAGATTGTCTGAGTTTGCTAGATAATCTTAATTGATAGATTCTATTAATGGGAAAATGGGTGATTACTTGGGTTAGAGTAATACAATTTGGTTATATACCAACTGGGTCGCTTATAAGTTTTAGATGGGTTCACATGCCATTTTTATCTTCCCATCCAATTTGTATCATAACAGTACATGATTTAGGTAAAAATGATTTCAATGAATAATTTTTTAAGATTGGATAATCTGACTTAAAAACTTTGAAACTTTAATTTTTCAATGAATGTTATCATAAACTTTAATTTCGAGAAATTTGCGTTTTAGTGGTCATGTTGGTGGTTTGATTCTCTGTACTTATAGAATTATTTGCTAAATGCAGAATTAAAGCCAATACTTATAGAATGAGTAAGAGATGTGGTTTGATAGAGAAAGTTACTGTAGTGATGATGCGTTTATAAAGATTAGGAATGCGTGTATAGAAGAAAAAAATTAAATTGGATGAACATGCACTACAAGAAAAACAGGTAAATACGACCGGTTAAAAATCAGTTGTATTTAGTTAAATTCGACCGTTTTCGGTCGTATTTAACTAATTACTACCGGTTTTTGGACCAGTCGCATTCGCTCGAGTCATATTTAGTGAATCGATCGTATTTAGTATTAACGCGACTAAATTCAACAGCTTAAATTCGACCGAAATCGGTCGAATTTGTTTTTCACCTAAAATTTGAAAATCTCGCCAAAAAATTTGAATTTTTAAAAAATTTTAAAAAGTCCGCCTAAACTATAAATTCGATCGTATATGGTTAAAAATATTGTTCTAAATTCGACTGAATGCGGTCGAATTAACGAGCACCAGTGTTTAAAAAAAATCTCGCCGGAAAATTCTCAGATTCCGGTGAGTTTCAAAAAATCCGACAACAATTCCGATAACTCCGATATTGCCAAAAATGAGATTTTTTCGGTTCAATTTCACACAATAAATCATTTCTAAAATCTAAAACTAACATCACCAATAATACAATCCATTTTTCGATCAAAATGATAACAAGTCCGGCCAAACTCGAAATAATGTAAAACTCGAACAAATTCAACACTCAATATCACAAAACAAAGTCAATAACCTATACAATTAATTATCAATAATTATATTAACATATTCAAAAATAATACCAAATCACAAATATCAAGTTTTCAATTCGAAAATTTCACATATATACTCCTACAAATTTCCTAAATACAAATCCACAATCAAAAATGATATAAAAACACAAAATTTTGAAGACCCGTTTAATATTTTGTTCAAGAAAATAGAGATAAAAGATGGGTGTTGGGGGCGGATGTTTGTACGAATAGAAAATAAAAAGAGGTGGTCGGAAAAAAGGGGATTGGCTGGAAAAAAAGAAAGAAAAAGGGGGATAGAGGGGGTTGAGTGGTGACGCTGAGAGAACATGGGAGGGGGGAGGGGCAGAGGATATGGGGTGGGGGGTAGGGGGTGGTTTAACTTAAAAAAAAGATATTGAATTTTAGTTTTTATTTAAAAAGTAAAATCAGTGGTTGGATTATAGTTTAGTGATTGAATTTGGCACGTTGGATCTAAATCACGCGGATCGCTGACATGGACATGCTAAATACCACCGCAATCAGTTGAATTTAGGAGTGTCAATTTATAAATTCATATATTACGTATTTTCTGTTATAAAATTCAAATGCGAATAATTTCTCTAAAATTATATTGTAATTTGTTAATCTTTTTCTTAAAATATTATAATTTTATAATTTATTTTAACAACTCATCATTTTATTAAAAAATTAAAATTATGATTTTGATCAATTTTATGATAAATTCCATTAACAAGGGTGTGAGGTGAAATTTAGAATAATGTTTATTTATTCTTTATTTTTAAAAATAACCGACATCTAATGATTAAAATACAATTTTTTTTAATTTTTTTTATCATATCACTAAAATATATAGATCTTAATATCTATAATATTGGATCATTCATAAACATATTGAAAAAAACAAAACATCATTATGGACTAAACACTAGTAAGAAGTACGGGTCAAACTACTAGTTGGCTGTTAAAATAGCAAACCAAATACAATTATTTTTTTTCTAAATTTTTTATCATATCACTAAAATATATAAATATTGACATCTAAAAGGTTAGATCATTCATAAACATTTTTTAAAAAATCAAAACATCGGTATGGGACTATCACTAGTAAGAAGTACTGGTCAAACTCCTAGTTGACTTTTAAAATATCAAACCAAATGCATTTATTTGTTCTAATTTTTTTATCATATCACTAAAATATTTAAATATTGACATTTTTAAGGTTGGATCATTCATAAATATTTTTTTTAAAAATCGAAACATCGATATTGGACTAAAACTAGTAAAAAGTATTAGTCAAACTACTAGGTGACTGTTAAAATATCAAATGAAATGCATTTATTTTTTTCTAAATTTTTTATTATATCACTAAAATATATATAAATTTATATCCTTATGGTTGGATCATTCATAAACATTTTTTAAAAAATTGAACATTAGTATGAAACTAAACACTAGTAAGACGTACTGGTCAAACTACTTGTTGACTGTTAAAATAACAAACCAAATACATTTATTTTTTCTAAAATTTTTATCATATCACTAAATTATATAGATCTTGACATCCTTACAGGTGGATCATTCATAAACATTTTTTAAAAACTCGAAACATCGGTACGGGACTAAACACCAGTAAGAATAACTGGTCAAACTACCAGTTGATTGTTAAAATAGCAAATCAAATACATTTATTTTTTTTCTAAATTTTTTATCATATCATTAAAATATATATATCTTGACATACTTACGGTTGAATAATTCACAAACATTTTTTAAAAAATCGAAACATCAGTATGGGACTAAACACTAGTAAAAATAATTGGTCAAACTACCAGTTGACTGTTAAAATAACAAACCAAATATTTTTTTTTCTAAATTTTTTATCATATCATTAAAACATATAGATCTTGACATTCTTAGGATCATTCATAAAAAAATTTAAAAAAATCGAAATATAGGTACGAGACTAAACACTAATAAGAATATATAACTGGTCAAACTACTAGTTGACTGTTAAAATAGCAAACCAAATACATTTATTTTTTTCTAATTTTTTTATCATATCACTAAAATATATATATATCTTGACATCTTTATGGTTGGATCATTCATAAACATTTTTTAAAAAATTGAACATCAATATGTGACTAAACAGTAGTATGAAGTACCAGTCAAACTACTAGTTGACTATTAAAATAGTAAACCAAATATATTATTTTTTTTTCTAAAAATTTATCAGATCACTAAAATATATAGATTTTTTTTTAAAAATCAAAAAATTAGTTTGGGACTAAACACTAGGAAGAAGTAGTTGTCAAACTATTGATTGATTGTTAAAATAGCAAACCAAATACGTTATTTTTTTTTCTAAAATTTATATCATATCACTAAAATATATATAAATCTTAATATTTATTTCGTGAACAGCTCGGTTCGCATATAACTTGTACAAAGTTAATAAGTTACTTAAATAATTTATTTTAAAAAAATAAAATTTTGAAAATAATTAATATTACCGAATGCATTCATAATAGATTAATACAATTGATTTCTAATAAAATTAAAATTTTTAAAAAAGCGGAAAATTTCCCCACTTTTGCAACCAATGTTTTAAAAGTGCGGAAAATTTCCCGTCATTTCAAAAAATCAAATTCGACCGAAAACAGTTGAATTTAGGAGTGTCGAAAAATTGGCTGGCGGGAAAATTTCCCTAATTTTTCTGGTAAGGCTAAATTCGACCTAATGCGGTTGAATTTAGGAGTATTGCTAAATTCAACCACATACGGTTGTATTTGTTGCTAAATTTGACTGCGTAAATACGACTGTAAATAAATACGACCGCATGCGGTTGATTTTAGCCGCACGCCTTAAGTTCAACCGAAAGGGGTTGAATTTGACCCCGGTTGTATTTAAGCAGTTGTATTGATCAAGAATTTTGGTATGCAAACCCCTGTAAATGGGATAATAATATATGTAAACGAGATTCTATAAGTTGGTCATATATTTGTTACTAAAACAATTTTTAGGTAAAGTCCTATAAAGAGAATTTGACCAAACCAATATGCCTGTAAAAAGAAGTTGCATCCAAATTTAAAATCGAAGAACTACAGTCTTTCCGTCTTTATATCAGACATAAAAGATGGGATGAGCTGTCTATAAACCTTAATTGATAGATTGTATAAATGGGAAAATGAGTGATTATGTGGGTTTGAGTAATATAATTTGGTCATATACAAGCTTTTAGCTGAGGTGCACATGCCACTTTTTCATCTTTCCATCCAATTTTTAAGGTAATAACAAGAGACTTGGAGAAAATAATTTGAATTTAAGTTTTTGATTTTGTATGATCCAATTAAAATTTACTAATAAGTTTAATGACTTAAATTCCATTTAACCCTTATTATTATATGAGGCCTTAAATTTTACCCTTATGTGCTTTAATGCTGGAGTAAGAATTATAATATTTAATTTCTATTTTTAGTTTCTATTTCATTGGAAAAAAAATTTAGATACCATATCAAATTATGTTAAAATTTGTACAAAAGTTAAACCATTATATTGGACTAAGCCACACACAAGATATAGTTTGTAACAAAGACCTTCCCCATAAGGCAATAACAATTTGAAGTGTTAATTGGCTTATAAAAATTGGTTTTGGGGGGCTAGGAGAAAGCCGGTATAAAAAGGTAAATATGAAAATAACTAAAGTTTGGAGTATGATGATTACTTAAATTTTATTAATATTGTATATTATTTGTATTTTTTAAATTATATACATATTTATTACGAACGGTGTCACCATGGAATATCTTGACACAAAATCAGTATAAATAAGTATATATAGCACTTTGTCTTAAATAATATTTATTTAATATTTGAAAATAAATATTTTACAAAACCTCATATGAAATTTCACTTTATCGGAATTCACTTCTAATTGGAAAATAAATATTAAAAATCAGATTTCCTACTTTAGGTCATAAATATAAGGTAAGGAGAGACCTATATTAATTAAAACTTATATAAGCTTATTCAAAATATAAAAGAAAAATAAATTTACACTAACATATTCGACATGAAAAAAATTTATAATAATTAAAACTTATTTTAACTTATTCGAATTAGAAAAGAAAAATGATTTCCTTTTACATATTCGAAATAAAAAATAAATAAATTACAATAACTATATATAAAAATGAAGATTATTTGAGATGCAAACAATGAGTAATGATCCAAGGCCATGGAAGGTAAGAGGGATCGATAAGCCATCGATCCATTTAGAAATCTTTAATATTATTTACGGTAACGCTATTTTTGTTTTTTTTTTTAAATTAAAGGTCGGCTCTCGGGTGTATATAAAGATATCCAATATAATATTATTTATTTGTAGGGGTTCACATATGTTTATTATTTTAATATTAAAATATATTTTAACTAGATTATAAATTTTTTATATTAATAATATATTTGACGAGAGAACGGCTCAAACTAAATTTTTATCCAAATAGGCTCAAATTAAATTTTTATGCAAATTATAATAATTTTTATTATTAGTACTGGTGTTTGACGGGAGGGCGGATGAAACTAATTTTTATCTAAATTATAATAATTTTTTATTAGTATTGTGTGTGACGGGAGAGCCACTCAAACTAATTTTATCTAAATTATACTAAAGTTTTATTTGAATTGTATTTGACGAGAAAGCGGCTCAAACTAATTTTATGTAATTATAATATTAGTTCATACTAGAATTAATCTAATTTGTTTTTTATTTCATCATGGGTTGTCCTAACAAAACTTCACAGTTAGTATGATTAGTATCTGCTATAGAAGACAGCTATAGAAGACGTGATATAAATTGGTATCATGAAAAAAAATGTACACAATTTTGTTTTATTATGTATATTATAATGGGTGTCAGCCTAACAAAGCGTGATACAAAATGAGAAATAATTATGAAAAAAAATGTACATAATTTTTTTGTTATAGTTCATGTCTTTTGTAAATAAATTTCCTATAAATTTTTTTAAAAATATTTGTTTAGGACCGCTGCGCAGCGCGATTTTGTTAACTAGTCTTTATATATATAAAGGAAAATTCCACGGAAGTTTCAAAATCGTCTTAAAATTATTTATCTATTTTTCTTGAGCTCCCCTATTTTAATTCAATAAAAATTAATTTCTTTATATGCATTCAAATTAATAGGGAAGATAATAAATATTTAGAAGTCAATCATATTTAGAATTTGTGTAATCGAATTAATAAGAAAAATAAAAATGTTTGAAAGTCAATCCTATTTCGAATATATCTAACCAATTTTATCTTTTTCTCAATTAATCTAAATCATAATTTCATATTTAAATCAGAAGACTATTATATAAAGGAGTATATACATTCGAATTAATAAGGAAGATAGTAAATATTCAGAAGTCAATATTATTTAGAATTTGTTGATATCTTTTTTACATTTTTCTCAAGTAACTTAAATCATAAATTACTATTTAAATTGAACTTCAAGCCTATTATCTAAAAGAGTATTCTTGATATATAAAAAGTAAAACTTCGAGACCTCTAATAAGAATCATATTTATCTATTTTTCTTGAACTTCTTTATTTTTAAATTTTAGGAGTGATATTACTGGTCTCTTGTGTGAGCTAGATTATGAAATGTGTGGCCACACTCAAATATTGATTTGATATGATAGTCTACTCATTCATCAATGAAACTTGGATTAAACTATGACGATGATGACACATTACATGCCTCTAGTTTAATCTATAATATTTGGTCAAAGAGATTATATTACATTGTACATTATTCACGAAAGGTTTAATCGATCATCGATTCAATTATTATTACTTGGGTAGCAATGATATATTATTAGATGCCGCTCATTGTTTACGATTTTATATTAGATTTAAAATTCATTTCCAACGTAATAATAACCTATAGGGTCACACATAAAGAATGCTTGAATGATTATTTAATTTAAATTGGATTTAAATTAAATTAAAATACTTCGAATTATTTATAATATTAATTAAGTATGAGTTAATTAATTAGATAAATAATGATATTCGAATATACTAATATCAATTATGAAATGCAGTTGTTAAATAATTAAGTGTGACTTAATTATTATACAAATAGGTATTTCGAATTAATAATAACTCCTAATTAGTTAAGAGTTACAATTCTTTTTCTACTCTCTATATAATATTTATTGTGTGGCTGATTTTGGGTGTCAGAATTTTACTAAAACCCTTACCACCAAAAGAGAAGATGGAGAGAGTAAGAAGAAACGATTTTGTGCTAGTACACATCCAATCCTCGAGTTTAAGCATTCGTGTGGATAACAATAGAGCGTACATCGCGAGAGCGGGATGCGTGGTGATTGAACAATCTTTAGATCTCTATTATTCAACCAATTTGTAAAGCTTCTTAAGGTAAACAATCTGATCTACGAATTAAATATCAGTTTTTCACATGGATCCCGCGGTGGGTTTCGAAAATTCAGGTTTTTCACATTTTTAATTACTGATTCTGTTGCGTTTATGTACTCGAAACCCTTCACTTTCATTGCCATCAATCTTCCTCGCCTGTTTGTTTTCCTCTATTCTCAAGGCTCTCTGACTCCCTCGTCTCTCTTTTTGTTCTCTTCTCGAACCCCTCTCCATCTCTCTCCGTTTGTCTCTTTCTGTCATCATAAACACGACCCACAAAGCGTGTACACTACTACACATGAAACCACCTTCCCAACTGTCAATTTCTCCCCCGACCAGTGGGTCTCTACTTCAACCCATGTTTCTCCATTAATAAACAATCAACATCATAAAATTGTTGATACTGAGATTTTGGGTTATCATAGTGGCTAACTGTTGAACATGAACCCTAATTTTTAATTCGGGTTATTTGTCATATAATCTAAACATCTGTTATATTTAACAGAAAATTTAATGAGAGGGGCGCATAGCCACGATATTGTTTACAAATTCAATAACTAGCCATCACACTGGCACGAATAAAGATTAAACCATTTTCGTGAAAAATTAACAAAGTTCATGCCAATATAGTGTAATTAAGTGTAAAATTATTAATAAATTACATACCTCGAAATGTGAACTTTTAGAAATGTAAATATTTTGACTCCTAGTGTGCGTGATTTTAAATATATAAAAAAGGAGAAAAGTATTATATGGATAAATTCAAAAATTTTAAAGGAAATTACATACCTCTAAAAGAGATCAAGTTTTCGACTAATAACGTATGCGTGACTTCAACTATATATATATAAATGAAAAATATTATATTGATAAATCCAAAATTTTCAAGGAAAATTAGAGACCTCTAAAAGAGGTCAAAGTTCCGCTTCTTGACGTGTAAATAATTATGGATAAATTCAAAATTTTCAAAGAAACATACATAGCTCGAAGTGTTAAATTATTTTTTCATAGAGTGTCTCATTGTTTACATATGAAATCCTATATATAATATAAAATTCAATTCAAATTATTGAGTTTGATTTAAGTTAAAGCTTATAACCAAATATGTAATGAAATGCAAATAAGTAAATTTGTTTTTTTCCAAACCTGAATCCAAACAAAAAATATAATGAAATTTAATATTTATTATATGTCATATTTTAAAAGTAAAACTTTTATTTGTATAAAAATTCAAAATATGATGTTTGGTTTAGTTCGATCCAATCAAACTACGAATAAATCAAGTAACCATCATGTGAATATATGAATATAAATATTTGTTTTCTAAAATTGAGTTTAACTATCATTTACCGGTCTGTACAAGTTAAAATTGATGAATATCTGAAATGCGTCATATGAATATGCAAAGATCAAGCAAATATTTGAAAATCAGGCTATACTCGAAATATCATGAAAAATTGGTAAACTTATATCTGAAAACGTACTCTATTTGTTGTGGTGGAATAACTAAGGGAAATTAATTTCAACGTCCCTGAATTATATACATTTTTTTTTGTCTAAGTCCCTGAAGTATAAATATAAATTTATATCTAATCTAACTTTTGAATTTCTCTCATCGCAGTCCTTCCTTTAAATTTTTAAATTACGCCGTTAAGTTTTTAGGTGAAAAACAATTTTTAAAGTTGAATATTGAGTTTCGAAGATTAAACAGTTTCTTGGTGAAGAACTTCACCGAAAAAAGCAAGGACACCCTATCAGAACCTGGGCAACCCAGTTTTCGACCAGTAATGCTCCCAATTTCGGCGAACATCGAACAAGATCTGGTGAGCTCGAATTTATGATACACCAAAATTGACCCAAAAATTCAATTAACATCATATATAGTGATAAAAAATATCAAACGAGTCTATTAGGCTAATTTATACTCCTAAATAAAATCAAATCATGTCGGAGAAACCAAGAATACCGGCGACACAAGAATTTTTTGACAAGGCTAATTCGAATACTAAAATAATGAAAATTATATGAACATGCTCACAATCATACGATCTATTAATCTATATCATTAAAATTACTAAAAAGCTATTCGAATCAAAACAATATTCAAGTCAAAATTTAGAAATTACCCAAACCAAATTTTGATGATGTAGATAGATAGTGAATTGAAAAATGAGTAATTTGGTTACTCAAACTTGAATTTTGGACACTAAAATCACCTTCAAAATTGTCCTCGATTCCCTTAAACTTCAAGAATGTTATTCACAACTAATTACATATTTTTTATTTGTTTTTATAAGATGCCACATTATTAAAAAATAACGGCGTAACTTAAAATTAACAGAAGGATTACGATTAGAAAAATTCAAAATTTTAATTATTTATCAATTTATATTTTTAGTTCATGTAACTAGAAAAAAGTGACTATAGTTCATGGAATTTAAAATTATTTTTTCAATAACTAATGGTATAATAAAAAACTGGCCATAATATGTAAGTATCAGTGCATTCAATGTTTAAAGATTTATATCAAGAAAAATGATTATACAAGATTGTTCCTAGTTAGTAAGATACTTTTTTCTAAATACAGTTTATAAATATATCATTATATTTTAGTGATAATTTATTTGTAACATATTATTTGTAACATTATATACAATATCATTCGAGAAAAAAACTAAAGTTTTGCACATCAGTATGGTCCTTGTATTTTTTTAAAGATGTCACATTTCTGATATATCTCTCGGTTTGTCCCCGCGAGTGCATCCGCTGGAATTTGATTGTGATACAAAGATGAAGCAGATAAATTTTTTTTCCACCCACTTGGGGTTGATTTAAGTACTCAAAAATAGTTGTCGCCTTCAAGAAATCCAGAAAGAAGCGCCCAAAAGTCCTCGTCCATTCCCTAATATCATTTCACAAAGGATTTAATAAGATTATGTAGATGTTTATAGTTTTAGAATTTGAATTGCTAAGCTACCTGTTGATCATCATCATACGGCAGATTTCCTATCAATTCAAAACTGGAAGTCTCAGTATTGTTTGCTGAGTTCGCAATGTATCCATTATCATGCTTCTATAATATGTGACATGTACAGTATGAGTTAAGCATTGAAGTTGATGAGCATAAGAGACTCATGTTTATATTTAACACATGGTACTTAATTATGCATTACCCTGTAGATTTAGGAAGATGAAGTAGATATAGGTGCAAAAGAAGAACAATTAGTTCGTCAAGTACCGTTTCTGCAATATTAATATATAAATAAATTTACATATGTTAAGTATATACCTGATCAAGGTTTGTGTGCACCTTGTTAGCATTTTCCATGTCTTTATTTCCCAGAAAGGCATCTCCAAAATCAAAATTGTTTCCGACATAGGAGTCCTGCTTTTGGTTCTACATGCGGTAACACGTAGAGGAAAAAGTTGGAGATAATCAATTAAGAAGTTATATATTGATATCTAAATAATTTTACATGTATTAAGTATGTACATCATCAAGGTTTATGTGTGCCTTGATTGCATTTGGCATGTCTTTATTTACCAGAAAAGCATCTCCAAAATTAACATTATTTCTGATGTAGTAGTCTTGATTGTTGTTCTATATACGATGACACATAAACGAGAAAGATAAATATAATCATGTAGCAATATATCAATATCTAAATAATTTATCATACAATAAGTATATACCTCATTAAGGTTTTTGGGCACCTTTTCAGCATATGCCATGTCTTTGTGTACCACAAAAGCATCCCCAAAGTCAAAATTGTTTGTGACATAGCAGTCTTGATTTATGACCTACATGTTAAAACACTTATATCATGCTTCTATGATATATATGACATATACAGTATGAGTTAAGTATTGAAGTTGATGAGCATAAGAGACTGATGTTCATTTTTAACACATGGTATTTTGATTTCTTAATGTCCATTAACATCTCATACTAGCAGAGTTATCAAGTTAATGCTAAATAATAGTAATTCTGATTTCATGTAAAATGCTTTTTATTATAAATAAAAAAAAATACTCCAAAAAAGTCTTATGCAACAGATCAGAAAAGTTATAGATGCACTAACCTCACTTGGGTTTCCTTTATCCCAAAATACGAGCTCCTCCACTGAGGTGGTGTTGTTGTTGTCCGAATTTATCTTGTTCACTCCACCACATAATATAATGGAGCCAATTAAGGTTTAAAAGTCTTTTAATATATTGTTCTTAATATATTGTTCTGGTTAAATTTTACTTATGTCAACTATGTACCTCATCAAGGTTTGTGGCACATGATTTGATAATGGGTATTTACCTGTCAAAAAACAAACCGCTCTTGAAAGGATATTACATACAAGTATTGCACTAGTAAATAAATTTTTAAGCATAATCATTGATAAATTACTTACCTCCAGCGGTGAATTTAGTTTTTCATGGAGCAATTTCTTCATTGCTTATATTAGAAATCCTACACATAAATTAAAATTAAAAATTATTTAGGCGACTTATAAAATAATGGTCAATTTTCAATTATGCTAAATGAGATTAAAAATATATGTTATATGTGTACATGTTGGTGTAAATAAATGAATTTTGTTATGTTAAATTCACATATTTATTAAATTAAATAATATAAACTCAATCCATTACAAAGTTTGATTTTGGCTAGAACTGAACATAATCGGAAAAATATTAAAAAATGTATAATAATGTGAAAATTTCATGCCAAACTTAAATCAAACCAAATATTTAAATTATATTCAATTTAATATATGTACTTAGATTTTAAAATTAAAAGTTTTAATGTTTAGAAAAGTTCCAAATATGATACTTGGTTTAGTTCAATACAGTCAAACTATAAAAAAATAATCATAATGTACATGAATGTATATATCAATTTTCTAAAATAGAAAATTTGGTTCACCTATCACTTACGAAAAAAATATGATAGTGTACATGAATGTATATGTCAATTTTCTAAAATAGAAAATTGGGTTTAACTATCACTTACCAATCCGAATGAGGAAAAAGTTAAAAGTAACAGAAGTTTGAAAATTTTGTACGTTCACCATACGAGAGAGGCAAATATCGAGCAATTATTTGTAAATCTAAACAATTGAAATATCACGCAAAAATTGCAAAACCAGAAACTGTAAAGCTTTGATTTTTTTGTGGAGAAATTAACATTCTAATCAAAATTTTGGTAAAGAAGATCGATTTTTAGTGTATTCAATACTTCAAGAGTGATATCGATTCTCAACTATGTAAAAATTCGATATTCGGAGGAGAGTTTTGGAGAAAAAATAGGAAACAGAGATGGTTGCATGAATAGAATGCAAGATCTGAATTTTAATAAAGTAGTTTGAAAAGTGTAGAATAGTCTATAAGCTCCGAGGGCATAGTAGACTCCGATGGATGTGTTTATTGAAAATTGGGCTTTAATCTTAGGATAAATAAACTCTGTTGGACATATAATAGTAAAAATTAGTATATAAGCTTATGAATTTTTTTGTTAGAGGCCCAAAAGTTAAACAAAACTAACATGATATTAGCCCAATTTATTTGTAAGATTTGTCATGACGAACAAGCCGAATCCATCAAATTATTCATATGTACAAAAAATTAAGTCGATTGGTTAATATGAAATACCTTAATTCCCATTCTCATAGTATTTTCTTGTTTACTCTTCATCATTTAGTCTTTTGTATAATACTGATTTTCCCATTTATTTATGTAATATAAGTATATATGAATATGTTTAGATTTGGTATATAAATCTATTAATGTGGTGTAGACGATATTTTAAGTGTACATCATGCTTTTATTTAAATTATCGACAATACTACAAGAAAAATGAGTAAATGGTCATATTTAACTAAATATAACCGGTTTTTAGACCGATCATAAATACATGAGTAATATTTAAAAACTCGGTAGTATTTTGTACTAAATTTGACTGCTTTTTTCGGTTATATTTACTTTTACTGAAAATTCAAAAAATTTCGCCCAAACTTTCATTTTTTTGGAAATTCCTCCGATATACTAAACTCTAATGTAGTCGATTGTTTGTGTAAAATTAAACAAATTTAAAACATGATCCAACCCTTAATTTCAACATACCCAATTAAATATAATCATAAACTCTAATTTCGAGAAAGTTGTATCTTTGTGATCCGTTGGTGAGTTTGATTGTCTATACGTTAAAACTCTTAGACTAAAAAGTTATTTGCTAAAATGTTGAATGAAAGCCAATAGTAATAGAGTAATTAAGAGATGTGGTATACCATGGTCTTGTAGGTTTAGTATTCCTATTAATGATTTTTATATAGAAGGTTATTATAGTGATGATAAATTTTTAGAAATTTGAAATGCTTGTATAGAAGAAAAAATTGGATAAACATGAGAGGGAAGCAAATTTGAGTGAAACATATATGAGAGGGATGAAGAAACTAGTGATACGGACATGGGTGATACGGACATGGGGTTTTATTTTAGTAGTTAGGAGAACGATGAAGAATTTTGTTATGCAAGCCCCATTCTGAAAATGGGATACTAAAATATGTAGATGAGGTTTTTAAAGTTGGTAATATACTTAATAGTAAAGTAAATTTTAGGTCAAGTTCTATGGAGAGAGGTAGACCATACCAATATGCCTATAAAAAGAAATTGCATTTTTAATCTCCTTGCATCCCTAACCAAGATACGAGCCAAGTTAGCTAAATACCCTTGAGCATGGAATAAAAAAATTGAAAATAAACTTGCTTTATATTGATTGTGACCAAGAAACCTTTTTTCCGGATCCAATGAAAATTATCTTAAAAATTATCGACAAAGATCCACAAGATTGCACTTGCATTTGATACCATTGAATTGATATTAAAACTTAGATTTGTAATGTTTATGGCTTGTGATAGAGTTATTACTTGGGCCATACAAATTTCTAACTGAAAAACTACTGTCTTTATAACAGACACAGAAGATTGTCTGAGTTTTCTAGATAATCTTAATTGATAAATTGTTTAAACCGGAAAATGGGTGATTACTTTGGTTAGAGTAATACAATTTGGTTATATAACAATTGGGTCACTTATAAGTTTTAGATGGGTTCACATGCCACTTTTTATCTTCCCATCCAATTTGTAACGTAACAGAGCATGATTTAGGTAAAAATGATTTCAACGAATAATTTTTTAAGATTGGATGATCCGACCCCTATTTTCAACACACCGAAATAAATATTATCATAAACTTTAATTTCGAGAAAGTTATGTTTTAGTGGTCATGTTGGTGGATTTGATTCTCTGTACTTTAAAACTTTTTAACAAAAGAATTATTTGCTAAATGTTGAATCAAAGCCAATACTAGTAGAATGACTAAGTGATTTGGTAATAAGACGATCTTGTATGTTTACTATTCCTATTAATGGGTTTGATATAGAAAGTTATCGTAGTGATGATGAGTTTATAGAGATTAGAAATGCGTGGATAAAAGAAAAAAATGAAATGGATGAACATGATAGGGAAGTAAACTTAAATGAAACGTATGAGATTCTATAAGTTGGTCATATATTTGTTAGTAAAACAAATTTTAGGTAAAGTTCTATAAAGAGATTTTGACCAAAGCAATATGCCTGTAAAAAGAAGTTGCATACAAATTTAAAATTGAAGAACTACCGTCTTTATACCAGACATAAAAAGATGGGATGAGCTTGATATAAACTTTAATTGAAAGATTGCATAACAGACGTATAAGTTTAATAGAAATTAAAAGTTATCTATCAAAACCGTTACATACCAAATAGTCAAGTACATTACAATAAACATTATTATATAAAACTCAGTTTATCTCGCTGCTTACACCTCTCGCCTCACAAACCTTTATGCTGATCTCTATTTTTGCGGCAAAATTATCCATTTCTCATGAAAACCAACACCAAAATTGTGTTCTCCAACCTCGATTACATATATTTCACGATTTAATTTTCTTTAAAAACTCGATTTCTTCATATACTCGAAACCCTATAAATCACCAATTTTAAAACTCAGACCAATCGAAGTTTTTCTAATTGTTTCGTGATGGATTTATGTTGTGAAAATTGTTTTGAACAACATATTAAAAAGCCCTCTGGTTGGAGTACTAGGAGGTGAAAAATAATGATCCCTTGGACTTTCGGGAATGAGTGAGCCCGATGGCTACACGAACAAGTCTCATGTTCTTGTTGTATATTTATTAGTACTTCATTCTTTTCTGTGGTTTTGTATACATAATTGTTGGTTGGCTCGAGGATAAAGAAGTTAGGCAATATATCTTTAACCTCCAAACACTAATTTGTGTTTTATATTTTTTTTGATTTTAATTATTATGTGTTTGTATAGATATCATTTTTCAAGAATTTGATACATTTATAGTTATGGATTATTTGAAAGTGTGCAGTTCTTATGCTTTTCAGAGTTTTAATGGGACTAATTGAGGTTGCAACGGATAATATGACTCGCAGAAAGGTATTAAAATTCTACTTAGTACTGCATATTGCTTGAATTCGATGTTTTAGATGTTTATTTCATCTGTAAGAAAGTCTCGTACATATATGTATTTGTCTAAATTCCTATTACTTGTAGAAAAATTTATAATAAGGTTTATAATATTTAGAGTGTTAACTTAATTTTTATAGTTAATAGAGTGGATGTTATGCAATGATTTAACTATATTTTATTGTAATTTGAGTTGAGAGTTGACTTCAGATTCATGTTAAAGCAAAAGTATTTTTCCGTATGACGTTATTGGTACCAGGCACCCCTTAATGCCAAAAAAAGAGGTCGCCTTAGGAACATGGACTCATTTTAATTCATGTGACTAACAATTCTTTACCAGGCACCGACAGGTTCCTGGTAGTGTGTCTGTGAACAACCAATGATCCTAGAAATTGTATAGTAAGCTAATATGTATGTTAAACTAGAACTTGTATCGGTCTTTGTTAATTATAATAATTTGACTTATTTTATACTAAATCACTTTTGCTAAAGGTACTTGTTCATAATTCTGGAAATCCTAGTAATACATGCTATAGTTTATATTACAATGATTAAAATATAAAACAGGGGGATGAAATTAACTATACCACCAATTCAGACCAACATCGACACAACATAAACCATTTACATTGTTTGTGCATTTATTTCCATGTTCTTTTTAGTTTACTGCAAGTCATAGTTAATTCTTACATTTTCTATTTCTCTAGTTATGTGATAACATTATCTTTCTTTTAATACTCCATTATATCATTTATTTTCTCTTAATAATAGTGGTAGCATCTATGCTGAAGCCTAATAGTACTAATTCAGAAATAGTTTATCATATTGCTGACTCTGAACCTGTGCAGAAGAGAGCTATATCTTAAGGGTCACTCCAGTCTCCATGAGGTATAATCAATATCAAATTCTTCATCTGTATTCTAATTTCTAATCACTATATATCTTGAACTTAATATCCCTTGTATAAAATATATCTATAAGGCACTCTGCGTAAGTAATAATAGGCTCTTTAGGATTTTTGAGTAATTACGCGTGAACCATCAGAAACTTGCATTTTATCAGAATTAACCCCCTCCCAGTTAAATTGAGTAGGTAGATCTATAGGAAGTCTGTAGTAGTGGTAAACGCTTTCTATAATTGAGCACCTGATGATACATAACACATTTGTTTGACAATATTTTATTTTTAAAGTTAGATGCCTAGATGTTTATGTGAGTTCTATTTCTCTAATTTTATAAGTTTCTTACTTTATAGACCTTACTTGTGAACTAGTAATGTAAAATCACTATTATAGGTGTACGATGTCACTCCGTTCATGGATGATCAGCCCAGAGGAAATGAAGTCCTGCTAGCAGCAACCAGTAAGCTATATGTATCTTTACTAAAGTTATATTTTTTCAAAATCAAAGCTACCATGAACAAATATAACAATCGCGGTCACTAATGACTGCTCTAGGATACGGAATAGGGACCTTACTGCCTTCACTTCAGACCACCGTACCCTTGTCGACAGCCATGTTGTTTCCAAGGATGGAATTAAAATGACGCTTGCTAGAAACTTTTTAGGTAATAATCTGCCATGCTACTAATCTGCGTAGGCTAAATTAATTTGTATTTAAATGAATAATCGACTAATTTTGATTTATGAAATACTTGGTGGCAGTGATTTATTAACCTATCTTGCTATAAATGTCTTCATTTTATGTTTTCCCTGGTAACTAAGTAACTAAGATCGAACTTAGCAATTCACAATAATGTTATGCTCCTTTGCTAGGCTACTGTTTTTCCTAAATAGCTAGACACTTGGAATCATGGAGATCAGTCTCGCCAGGTTCCTGTTTATTTATTATTATCTATTGACCAGAAGATTTTCTCTCACAAGTTGACTGTAACGCTAATCCTAAAAATAATGAAAAAGGCATGATCTTGGCAGATGTTAAAAGGCCAGAGCGCAATGATTCTCACCAGAAGACCTATGACACCAACTAAAAGGTGGAAGAGAAGTTCAGTGTCAGGAGCAAAAGCGCCAAAACTCAGACTTAAGTAAAAGGTTTGAAGAAAGATGCTTTTTCACTCTGTTTACCACGTCTATTGCAGTGCTAAAAAATGTGAAGGAGATTAGCCTTTAGTTGAGTACATATTGAGATATAAATAGAGGGAGATAATGTATTGTTAAGTCAGTAATGTAGGCATGATGAAATTAAGTTAGCCTAAAAATGTTGATGGGGTCTACATATCATTTATATGTTAACTTTTAAATGTCATGTAAATATTTAAAATAAAATATGCAAATAGCCTGTTCAACATCCCTCTATATGATGTCTTTTTTTGGATTATTAAAAATTGTTCTATTTACCTTCTGAATTCAAGGTATCTCTCTTTTAATGTCTTAGGATATCACCTTGTCATATAAATCACCTGATAAAACTGCAGGTTCTCAGTCCATTTCTAAGGAAATAAGATCTGTTGCTCCTTTTATTTAACTCTATTGCTCAGCTCATTGCAAAATTAATTCTATACTTGTTTAATAGATATGTGTTTATAAAAATTGAGTGACTTAATTTTCTACATTTTTGGGGACTAATTGCATTGATATAATTCAATTTCACAACCATGACATTTATTTAGACATGTTATTTTCTCTAATTATAAGTGTTTTCAATTTTGCACTTAGACTGTGTCTTACATTATGTCTTACATTTTGCAGTGTTTTGCTCTTTGACATCTTTCATTTTTTTTGAGTTAACTTGTGCATTTTAATAATGTTCAGGCTTGTTCGATGTGTTGTGGAAAGTGTGTTCCATGGTTGCTAATAGCTTCTTAATGGATGTTGATTGCTATAGAGGACTTAAAATTTGACCTGGGGCATTTTTAGTGTTTAGGACTTAACTGTTATTTTCATCTTGTATATTTAGTGTAGACAATACCTAACTAATGTTAAATGACTTGATGTTGATTTATTAAGAATTTGATTTTTAATTTGAAAGTTCCTGTTCTATGTGTCTTTTATATATATATATATATATGCTGAAAAGTTATATATATATATATATATATATATATATATATATGCTGAAAAGCAGGTGGCATATAAAATATGAATAATTTTTTATATGTACAACATTTTGCGTCTGTTGTCAAACAGATGACACAAAATGTTAACTTATACGACTGTTGTGTATCATTATGTGTCTGTTCAAACTGACGCAAGAAACTTTATACGTCTGGTCAATATGAATAGTCGTATCAAAGCAAACTTTATGCGTCCGTCCAACACTTTAGATGGCTGTTGTAACTAGACGTTTAATACATATTTGTGTCTGTTCACAACACAACAGATGCATATATATTAGAGCTGATACGACTCCATACACGTCTGTTGAAAACAGACGCATATGACCTTTTTCAACAGACGTGTATTCTGTTTTCAACAGACGTGTATGACACTTTTTGTACTAGTGATTGTCTCTGAAGCATTTTGTATCTTTTCCATGCATCATGAAGGGACTCCTCATCATATTGATAAAAGTTAGATATGTCATTCCTGAGCTTTGCAGTCTTCTTCTGACTAAACAATTTGAGTAGAAAGGCCTTTGATAAACCATCCCAAGTAGTGAACTTGTTTGGAACTTCATCTTTCAACCAATCTTTTGCTGCATCTCGAAGAGAGAATGAAAATAATCGCAACTTTATCGAATCATCATTAACATTAGTCAACTTTATCGTATCACACTTCTCCAGAAAACTTTCATGATGATCAACAGGATTTTCAGTGGATAATCCTGCAAAAGAATCATTAGAGAAGAATTGGATGAATTGAGGTTTGATTTCAAAGTGGGTAGGCGTGACTGCTGGTCTCAGTGAAAGCTAGTATCTGGCATACCCTGCTCAGTGAAAGCTTTAACTGCTTCACCCATAACTTCCTTGTCTTTTTGTTTTCTTCATGCACCAGCTTGTCTTATTGATGTAGCTTCAATTTCAGGATAAAAGCAATCAAGTTTTCAGTACCTGAACTTCGAGTTTGCATGCAACAAGAAAACTAGAAACTAATATTAAATAACAAAGGAATAATAGCCGAAGCACACAACTAAAAGACTTAGCTTAACTAACTCAAAAATTTACTAATCTAATACCGCTTTGTCCCCGGTAGCGGCGCCAAAAATTTGACAAGGCTGTCGCGTGCCTATCAAATAATAATTCATAACAAATCCTTCTAACTATGTAGTAGGGAAGTCAGAGTCGATCCCACAGAGACAAAGGTACCAATCACTAGTAATTTTTGACTCGATTTAACTAAGCAAGTAACACAATAAAAATTGAGAGATTGATTAACTAAAATTATACTAGTGTAATTTTGTTGTATTAGTCAAATAACTAAAAAAATCCAGAGTTAAGTATCGCCACTAGCATGAATAAAAGTGCAATTATGATTTTCCACCCTAACTCAATCATATACTACTCAAGAGGAAAGACGCGCCTTATAAAATACCAATAACCTCTCTCGAGTATTAATGGCATCTCTAAAATACAATCAAGCCTATTTTCATGGTATCATGCAATTTAGAGACATTAAACACAATATCCTAACTTCCTAAAAATCCATTCTACCTATTTTCATGGAGAATTTCATGTCCTTATTGGATAAATCAAAACCACCTAAGTCCAACTTTCGCTGATAAATATTTATTGGGTTCAAACAATACACATAATCACCTCTGACATGTAGTTTTTAATTAGGCACAACTCAATAAGCAAGAGCATGTAATAAACTAAATTGGTGGGATTGGGAAATTCATACATCAATAATAACCAGGGTTCAACTTAACCCTAGATTAAAAACCTACTCACTCATAACTAGATTAACAAAATACATAATATAATAAGAACACATAATTAAAGTTAATGAGAATAGAGAAGAAAATATTTAATCTTTTACAAGAAGAAAAATAATCATCCTCCTGCTATGTATGTATATATATATGTATATATATGTATATGTATATATAATAACAGTCTTTTAATGCTTCTAGGAAAAATACAAGTATGTTTCCTAAACTGATTGGGTTTCTAAAGTAAAATTCGTAGCTAACTTTTCTTTAATAAATGCGGCCCGCTCTAGCTGTAATTTGATACTTGGACCTTCGTAGAATGAAAGATAATTCCCTAGTTTCACGTGGGCTGTTAAATCATCCAATTCTGACTTCTAGAACTCAAGATATGGCCCAAACAGTGAATTGCACGCATGTAGTCCTACAAATCCGAATTTCCTTGTAATAAATCTCCAAATTAAACTCTTATTCTCCAATCCATGGAAGTTTAGGATTTCCTTGATTTCTAAAATAAAAAATTATATATTTTCATGAGGATTTATAGAAGATATACCCACAAAATCATATATTTTCATTCACCAAGTCTCTCAAGCATGAAACATATCATAGTACTTCACACTTTGTAAATCTCATTCACATAACATCCCAAAAACTGTCCGAAAATACAAGTAAACTCACTGTAGGCATCATTAACACATAATAATCCAAGTATGCACACAATGTCTTGGTAGACAAAAATATTATGAGATTATCGTGTTTATTAAACACGGAATAAAATACGAATCTTCTTTATTTCCGATCTGGGGTGATTTTTCCAAAAAGGGGTCATTGAACTTGTAAGATTGTGGGTTTTAAGCGAGACCGATGTGACTCCCTCACTACCTGGAAATCAAACCATTGACGAGTTTTGATTTGAAGTATTTTATTCAAGGAAAAATTGGGAATCTCTTTGTAGAGGGATCATGATCATTTTAATACTAACAAAACCCTAATATTTATATTAAGTTGTTTAAATGCCTTCCAATATGTCCAACGCGTTAACCCCTAGATCGATAAATAGTGGGTTCTCCTGAGCGAAGTACTTCCATCTATCGTGGGAAGGCCTGTTGAAGTATATGATACTTTTTAGACCTTTGGGTTTGACTTGACTAAGTTACCACAATAGGATTGTGAACTTAGAGGTATAGATTTTGGCGAGATTTACTGGATGAATACGAACAAATGTTGTTCCACTAAACTATCCAAGAGTTATATAGTTGATATAATTGACAAATATTGTCTACCCAAATAATCTTGTTTTGGGAGAAAAGCCAAAGTTGACCTAAGATATGATAAAATATGGATCTTGGCTCACTAGAAAGTATATAGAAGATATTATTTCCGAATTACTCTCTCCGTCCCTTTCAATTGTTTACATTTTTAGAGAGTGTCCAACACGCATTTTAAGGTGCATATAAAGTATAGTTCTGTAAAATTTTTTTATAATTTTATTTTTCTGAATAAAAATTAAAACTTTTATTCAGAAAAAAAATTGTAAAAATAAGTTACATAACTATACTTTTTATGCACCTTAAAATGCGTGTTGGACACTTACCTAGAAATATAAACAATTATAAGGGACTAAGGGAGTAATAGTTAGGGCTATTAATTTGATAAAATAGTGGGATATATATTTTGAATATATATAACTAATCACTTGAACATAATTTAATAATCGTCTGTAGACTAATTTATCTTATGCATTTTAAATATTGAAGATATCAAATGGCATACAATTCAAACAACTTCTCTGTGCGATTAGTCCTTGAGAAGGACAAGTTAACAAGAACAAACTTCCTTGACTGACAGAGGAACTTGAGGATTGTCCTCAAACAAGAGCGGAAGCTCTATGTAATAGATATTCCTTCTCCTGAACCTCTCCATGAAGGAGCATCCCGTGCTCAACATACTTTTTATCAGAAACATATCGATGATGACACGGATGTTCAATGTCTCATGTTAGCGACCATGAGTGCTGAACTTTAGAATCAATATGAGAATATGGATTCTTATGATATGATTGAGCACCTTAAACATATGTTTGAAGGATAGGCTCGTCAGGAGAGGTTTGTTACTTTCAAGTCATTGAACGCATGTAAGAAGGGATAACATGATCCGTTTGGACCGCATGTTCAAAGGATGATAGGTTATATTTAGTATCTTGCCAAATTGGGTGCCCCGATTGCTATGGAGCATCAGATTGATCTAATTTTGCAATCTTTAAATAAAAGTTATTCTCAATTTGTGATGAATTATAATATGAATGAGATAGATAAGAACCTCACCGAATTGTTGGCAATGTTGAAAACTGCTGAGACCAACATTCAGAAGGCGTCCCCTGTTCCCATGTTGATGGTGAAGGGGAAGGCCAAATGAAAGGGTAAATAGAAAGGCAAGAGGAAGAGGGGATCTAAATCTATTGCCAATATGAGACCTGATCTGACCAAGGCTTTGAAGCTAAAGGTGGTGTTCAAAAGGTTGGTGATTGTCACTGTTACAAGAAACCATGTCATTGGAAGAGGAACTGTCATGCTTATTTGGAGGATCTGAAGAAGAAGAAGGCTGTTATTGCCACTTCTGATTCAGTTATTTATGTTATAGAAGTCAATTTGTCTACTTCTACATCTTGGGTATTAGATACTGGATGTGGTTCTCACATTTGTATAAATATGCAGGAACTGCAGAGAAGTAGGACATTGGCGAAGTAGACAAATTGTTTGGACAAGAAAGGTAATTGTTCTTGCAAAAAAGACAATATTTGATTTGTTTGAAATATTGTCCGTGCTTTTTTTAGAAATAGATAATTGTTTTTACGTGCCTGCGATTTGCAAAAACATTATTTTGGTTTCTTGTTTGGACAAGAAAGGTTTTTTGATTTTGATTCAGAACAATAGTTATGCCTTTTCATTGAATAATATTAACTATGTCGTTGCACGTTTATTTAATGGTTTTTATGCTCTTGATTTATATACTCCTGTCTATAACATAAATAATGATAATAAACGTATTAAGATGAAAGACTCAAATCAAATATACCTTTGGCATTATCGTTTAGATCACATAAATGAGAAACACATTTCCAAATTACATCAAGATGGTTACTTGGATAAGTTTGATTTTGAATCATATGAAGAATTCAAATCTTGTCTCATTCGCAAAATGACTAAAGCTCCTTTTACCGGAAAAGATGAAAGGGCTACCAAATGATTAAGACTTATACATAGTGATGTATGTGGTCCAATGCGTACGATGGCAAAAGGTGGATTTTATTACTTCATTACATTTAATGATGATTTCAGTAAATATAAATATGTGTATCTTTTGAAGAACAAATCTGATTCTTTTGAAAAGTTCAAAAAATACAAGGTCGAAGTGGAAAAGAAAATAGGGGATAGTATAAAAGTTCTACGATCAGATCCTGGAGGAGAATACTTAAGCCTCGAGTTTAAAGGTTTCTTGAAGGAGTGTGGTATCGTAACACAGCTTACTCCTCCTGAAACGCCTCAATGGAATGGAGTTTCTGAGAGGAGAAATCGTACTTTGTTGGACATGGTGCAATCAATGATGATTCTAGCAGATCCTCTAATAAGTTTATGGGGTTATGATCTAGAAACATCTGCATATACACTAAACCAAGTTCCAACTAAATCGGTTCAAAGACTCTATTTGAGATATGGACTCAGAAACGTCATAACATGTAATTTATGAAAGTATGGGGATGCGAAGCGTTTTTGAAATGCTTGGTATCTGACAAGATAGGACCAAAATCGGATAAATGTTATTTTGTGGGATATAATGAAGAAACTAAAGGGTATAGTTTCTATAATCCTACCGAGAACAAAGTGTTTGTTGCTCGAACCGCTGTATTTCTTGAAAGAGAGTAACTTTCCAAGAAAAGTAGTGGGAGGACTATAGATCTTGATGAATATCGAGTTGTACAAATTAATATTAAACCAGAGTTGGAAAGTGGGCAGGATGTACATCAAGATGTTCCTGCTCCGTAAACACGAGTTATTCGTAGATCTAGTTGGGCTCATCATGAACCAAATAGATATTATGGATTTCTCTTGACTCAAGTGATGATGTGATGCTCATAGACAATGATGAGCCTCTTACCTACCAAGAAGCTATGAACAGTCCAGATTCCGAGAGATAGCTAGAGGCCATGAAATCCGAGATGGGATCCATGTATCAAAATAAAGTATCTACTTTAGTTAATCCACTTGAAGGGGTAAACCTATAGGGTGTAAGTGGGTTTTTAAAAAGAAAACTAACATGGATGGTAAAATACCGACCTATAAGGCACGGCTAGTGGCAAAATGTTTCAAAAAAATTCATGGTATAGACTATGATGAGACTTTTTCACCTGTTTTTATAGTCAAGTCCATCAAGATTTTTCTAGAAATAGCTGCTTACTACGACTATGAGATTTGGCAAATGGATGTCAAAAATGCTTTCTTAAATGGGAGACTTGATGATGATATATACATGATACAACCTGAGGATTTTGTCGATCCCAAGTTTGCTAAGATGGTCTGTAAGTTGCTTCGATCTCCTTATGGATTGAAGCAAGCCTCAAGAAGATCGAATCGTCATTTTGATGTAACAGTCAAAGAATTTGCCTTTCTTCAAAATGAAGATGAACCATGTGTTTACAAGAAGGTTAGTGAGGGCCATGTGGCATTCCTATTACTATATATAGATGATATATTACCAATAGGGAATGACATACCTTCTCTACAGGCTGTTAAGACCTGGTTAGGAAATAGTTTCTCGATGAAGGACTTAGGCGATGCTACCTATATATTAGCGATCAAGATCTATAGAGATAGATCAAGGAAATTAATCGGCCTACGTCAGACTACATACATTGACAAAGTATTGCATCATTTTGGGATGCAAGAGGCAAAAAAAGGATATGTCCTAATGTCTCACAGGATATTGATCTTAAAAGATAACTGCCCTAAATTATTAGATGATAAGGGCCGTATGAGCAAAGTTCCATATGCTTTAGAAATTGGATCTATAATGTATGCGATGATATGTACTCGTCCCGATGTTTCGTATGCCTTGAGCATGACAGGAAAATAATAGTCTAATCCAGGTGAGGGTCACTGGACAGCTGTCAAGAATATTCTTAAGTACTTAAAGAGGACTAAATATTCATTCTTGGTGTATGGAGGAGATTAGAAGCTAGTTGTAAAGGGTTACACTGATGCTAGCTTCCAGACAGACAGAGACGATTTTGTATCTCAGTCAGGTTTTGTGTTTTTCCTTAATAGAGGTGTTGTAAGCTGGAAGAGTTCAATTCTACAATGGAAGCTGAGTATATTGCTGCCAGTGAAGCAGCCAAGGTGGCTGTTTAGATACGGAAATTTATAACGGTACTTGGTGTGGTTCCATCGATCATAGATCCAGTTGATCTTTACTGTGATAATAATGGAGCCATCACGCAGGCTAAAAAACCAAGGTCCCATTCCCGGGCAAAGCATATACTTAGGAGATATCACCTTCTTCGAGAGATTAACGAAAGAGGAGATATAAATATATGTAAAGTACATACTGATGATAATGTTCTAGACCTATTGACTAAGACTTTATCACAAAAAAAAACACGAAAGTCATACTAGTTCCATGGGTATTAGATACATGGGTGATTGGCTCTAGTGCAAGTGGGAGATTGTTAGCCCAATAGACAACACTATTATGTTTATGTTATGAGACATTTGGATTATTAATTATAATTCTATGAATTATTCTTTAGAAATTTATTATATCTTTATTTTCTATGATAAAATGTTAGATTAATAGATGTCCTTGGAATATGATATGTAAATCTATATCTCTAAGTACATGACTTAGAAACGAGATTATGAGAATAGTATTGATATTCCTAAAGGTCCCTAGTCAAGTATTATTATTAAGGGATGATAATAAATACATTGAGACTAATGTGTTTGTTGACTGATGATCACATCTCATTGTTCATAGGTATGGTGATGCTAAAGTCAAAACACATGTACATGTATTAGATACATGGTACTGGATTGACCCGTTGTGAGATACTACATGTTTATAGTGTCATAAGTTAATCTCACATAATGATGTATTGGTCCTTAGACCTGAAGTCATTATATTTCTATACGAGAATTAATACAATCTGATACTATTGGAAGTTATCCTTGACCGAGTAATAATAAAAGTAAACATTGGGTATATTATGAATTGTATGAGAAATATGAATGATCTAGATGGGATTTAGCCCTCCAATATTAAGGAGTGATCTTAATGGTCTCTTGATTGAGTAAGACTATAAAATACATGGATGTGCTCAAATAGTGATTCGTTTTATAGTTTACTCATTGATCAATGAAACAAGGATTAAACGTTAACAAAAGATGACACAATGCATGCCTCAAGTTTGATCTATAATATAAGGCTAAAGGGATTATATTACATTGTATATTATTTACGAAAGGTTTAATTGAATCACCAATTATTATTATTACTTTGATTGTAATGATGTATTAATAGGTGCCACTCATTGTTTATAATTTTATTATTATAAAATAAAATTATTGCCAACGTAATAATAACTTAAAGGGTCACACACAAAGAACGTTTAAAACAAAGTATTCTTTTAATTATGAATTTAAATATTTATTATTATTAATTCAAATTTATTTATTAAATTAATTAGGTGAAACTTCATTAATTATATATATATTAGATTTAGAATTTAATTGTAATAAAAACCCGAAATCATAATGGGTTTATTAGAAGCCCATTAGGTTTAGGGTTAAGCCCTAATCTCTCTTCCCTATATATATTATGATGTATAGTTTTAGGGTTACTGGTTAAAGTTTTGTTTTTAGGAAAAACCCTACCAACTCTACGGTTTAGAGAGACTAGAGAAAGAGAGAGAGAAAGAGGCAATCAAGTCGGCTAGTACCGGCTCCGGTGATCGTTGGACGACTGTACGTTCATGTGGATATCATTGGAGAGTAGATCTTTGCAAGGAGGGCTGCTATGATTCATCAATATCAGAACTTCCATTACTATCATACGGAAAGCTTTATTAAGGTACATGATCCTACTCTCCATAATTTTCCAGTCATTATACATAGATCCTGCGGTAGGGATTCAATTTTTTTTGTTTTCGTTGCGTTTTATGTCTTGAATCCCTTACAGGTTTTACTATTGAGGGGTTTTAACGAGGTCATTTGTGGGTTATCTTTTCGGACATTGAAGCGGTATTATCTAAATGGGAGTACTTGCTTACTTTTATGAATGAAGGAAACTTTATCTATTCAGATTGTATTTTTAATTGAAATCAAAAAAAATTATTTTGTTTTTAAAAAAAATTTGTTAACCAAATCAAATATTAATTCAAATGTGATAGAGGAATTTTTAATTTTTCCATCTTCAATTATTTAAAATACCTTATTTTGAGGCTTCTACTGCCTAAACTAATATTTCTCAATAAGTTCGCCCAAAATGCTAGTGGAATACTCATGCCAAATACGCGTATTTGAATTTTTAAACTTTTACAAAGAACAAGAATCTATCAGATGCATGTTTGAATTTCTAGGCTCATTTTCAAAATTCAGAATTAAAATGTTAGATGGTTATCCAGAGCAAGACAGACTCAAACTGATAGAAGCTCTAACAGGGACTCCAATCATAGAGGAACTTGAAATTCTTGTATATTTAAAGGACCTCATTAGAGAAGAATCAAAAGTTCCAGTCTTTGTCTAATGCTTGTAATTACCCAACTCAATATCATCTAATGTACGTTGTTGTAATTGTGTCAACTTCTATATCAGTCTTGTTTTCTATTATAACTTGGGGTTAGTCTTGTTAACAGTCATGAATTTGTGTTAAGCAATATTCTCACAAATTGGGGGAGATTGTTGTGCAAGACATGCCTGTATTTTAACAAGACTAAGTCAAATTGACAACCCTAGGTAAGTTGTATTATAATCTTAGTTTGCATTTTGTATTGTAACATTTAAAGTTAGTAAAAATGTCAAAGGAGGAGACTGAAGTCTTTTTTCTTTAAACAATATCAAGCCCAAGAATTATATCTGGAAGAAGATCAAGAAGATCATGCCTCAGAAGAATTATGAAGAAGCTTGGAGTTGAATAAATCTATTTTGGGAAAAATGTTCTAAGTCAGGATCTCTACAAGTCACATATTTAGTGTTATAGAGAAGTCATTCGAGAACTCCAGAATGACTTATAGAGAACTCGGGAAAGCAACTAGAAAACTCAGAGATATTGACAAGCCAAATTGAACACATGAAGATTGGAGATATCAATAAGTCATTTTTTCACTAGTCAGTGTTATCGAAAAGTCAAAAATTACTGGAGAACTCTGAGATATCGACAAGTCAAATTTCACTAGAGAACTCAGAGATATCGACAAGTCAATACTTCACAAGAGAAATCTGAGTTATCGACACGTCAAATTTGACTAGAGAACTCTGAGTTATCGATAAGTCAATAACTCATTAGAGAACTCAGAGATATCGATAAGCCAAAGTGAAGACATGAAGTAGAGAGATCTCGATAAGCCAAATTCTCTTATAGAGAACTCAGATACCTCAACAAGTCAAATCAACAATAGAGTGATTAGAGATCTTGATAAGCAAATATACTTATCGAGATGTCAAGGTCTCTATATGCCTAACTGGAGATCTCGAGGTAAAATGTCAAAGTACGAATTGCAGACCAGTTCAATATCCAAGATTAACAATCAACAAACAATCCAACCAGTTGGATTGACAAGTCTACAAAAAGAAGCTTAAAGAATGTGCAAGATCAAGGGCGAAGTTTAACTGACAAAGAAAGATCAAATTTAACACAGTATACAAAGATATGCTAATCCAGAAATGGAAGATATAGTTTTCCTAAAATGGAAATGATAAGTGACAGTTTACTAAAGTGAATAGCATCTCTTATTATACACTGTGTAAGTAGTTAACTATGATATAAAGTTAACACTGGTCCTTTGTTAGTGGTAACAATTAGACAAGAAAATCTTGTATTCTCTCAAGGAAGAAGCTAAGCTCTGTATCAAAAAAGAGCCTAGAAATTTTTTAGCAAAACATTCTTAATTTTAATATAAAATTAATTAAGTTTTGAAAGATCTGTGTTCACTGTTATTGCTTATTTAATCTCAGTATTAATACATATCACTGCAAGATTTACATTTACTTTGTTCAAATCATAAATACTTCAAGAAAAGCATAAAAACACAAAAACACATTCACCCCCCCCCCTTGTGTGCAATTCATTACCTAACATGATCTTTATATTTTAATGTTATTTTAAAATTACTTTTATCTAGAATTAGGAGAGTACTTCAAATCTCGAGTTGATTAAATGGGACTCGACTCGGTTCAAACACGTTATCGAGTTCGAGTTCGAAGACATATATAAAAAAATCGAGTCCAAGCAAAGTTTTTTTGAAATTCGCTCGAACTCGATTATTTTTTAAATTTATGTGTTTGTTAATTGAGTTTGGATGCTGTATCAAAATATCCAATTTTATTCGTACGAAAATCAATATGCCCGATCATGAAAAATAAGTGTCTAAAATAACCAATTAATACGCATGTAAATGATGCATATATACATTTTTCGGATTTTACAAAGAATCTGCATATAAATCATGTGTATTCTCTCTTGTGATTTGGAGCAATAGACATATACATCATACGTATATGCTCAAAATTAAATTTGAGAATACAGGTGACACACAGGCACATTTTTTTTAAATTGAAAAATTAGACGATGTAGTACTCACATTCATATTTGGCAAGTATTTTGGGCACTGTTACACGCTGGTTCATATTTGGGCACCGGGTCTTCAAAAGTGGAGTAATCTGGGGATTTTTTCTTTTTTAATATATGCATCATCAGTAAGAAACTAAAAAAACTATTTTTTACAAATTAACTTATCATTTTTCCCTATATTGCATGGATTATTTATTATTATATATGATAAAAACTTTAAATTAAATTATTTTAATACAAAAATAAGATAAATTTAATTTTACAGTAATTTTTATAATTGATTAATAGATTTAATTTTAATATAAAATTCAACATAATTTTAGTAATTAGATCTTTTCATTTGCAAAATTCAGAACTGCAAAATTCACATGTTTACTTTTTTATTAAAATATTCAGTTTTAAAAAATGAAAGGATATCAGAACTTTGAACAAATGGAAATATTATGAAATCAAAATATTTCTGATATCGTGATTACTATTTTTTTGACAAGATATGTTGATTACTATTTTAATTTTTTTTAACCGATTCTTACTGGTGTATCAATCAAATAATTGTTCGATTTCTCGAGTTTTATATTCATATACTTTGTAGAATTATAAAGTATAATAATAAGAATGTAACAGTACTAGTGTAGTATGCAACATTATTGTTAAATTAAAAATATTAATTAAAACTTTTAATACAATAGTTTTAATGAAATTGTCGAACTCAAAACTTGAAAATTATATATGAAACTAATAAACTTGAAAACATGATTAAAATCAACCTATTATAAAACACGATAAGCTCGTTTTTATCATTTATGTCAGTAGTTCATATTACATTAAACAAATATAAAATTCGAGATTTAGACTTGGACTAAGTTTTTTAATTATTATGGCTACCAATTGTCAAACTTAGATAGATCGGTACATGTTGATAAGATTGACAAGAAAAGATGATCGAATTTATCACGATTCATGTTGGTGATCTAATTAAGGTGTTCGAAACTCATGAAAGCGTCAAAAAATTCAGAAAGTCAATAAAGAAATATATGACATAATGTTTGACGTGAATGCATAGATTATATTACACATAAATAATATATTTCAGATGAATTATAGTGAGACGTGATTGATCATTGCAATAAAATGTTAGTGTTGGCTAAAAAATTCACAAGTGGCTAAATATGAGCTTCTTGAGTATATATGCAATTTGTCGGGATATTTAACAATATGCCAAGTTTAATTAACATGGATACAACTTTAATTTTGAATAGCACACTGAAAATTGCATATCTTCTATAGGCACGTTATTCAGAGTAGAACATGATTGATCATCGCAATGAAGTGTTAGTATTGGTCTGTCAGTAGATAAAAATGGGTTTTTGAGAATACAAACTTTATAGGAATATTAAACAACATACCTAACTCACATAACATTAATAACAACTTTAAGGTTGAATGACATAATTAAAGTGCATATCAGCTTTTCGCAATTTCGAATATAAAGCATTATTTGATAAATAGTCAAAAATAATTAAAATTATGCTCAACTATAGTTAAAAAAATATACAAATGAAATTATCAAAATAAGTGACAAAGAAGATGTACGCCCTTTAAAGAAAAAACCTTAAATACATATCAATAAAGAAAAATTTTCTATTGGAGGTTGTTATAAGTGTAAAAAGAATGAATATTGGAAATAAGAAATTCTGGAAGCTGCATATAAAGTTAATATATGATAGTTTCGTGTAATTATCAATTTTTATACAATAATATTAAATCATAAAAATGTACAAATAAATAATTATATTAATTATAATGTGGCCCGTGCACGGGTATTCATGCTAGTTTGTACAATGCGTGTAACTTATTATTTTTTTAAAAAAAATAAAGAATACGCATTAATATGGTGCATGTGTATCATGCATCTTAAAAGTGTGTATGTATCTAGCATGTTTATAATGCATATCGTTTAGACAATTACGGCATTGCACCTTGAAAAAAAGGATACTTTAATTTTTCACCCTATTTTCAAGTATCAGTTTGGAAGTTTAATTTGCTTATAGCCATTTGTATATGGATGTTAATAATAAAATCCTATTATAAAATGCATGTGATATTTATACTTTATTCTCATTTTATATTCATTTTCTACTACAATAAAACCTTAGATGTAACTACATTTCTTCAAAAAGTAAAGGATGATAATAGAATCGTACGATTTTATATAATTTTCTTGCTTAACAAATACTACTTTACTAAGTCGTGCTTCACATCGGACTTATTAACATGAATATTTGGTTTCGTGTTGGTCATTTTGAAATTACGTATAATAACTTTGGAAAATAATTATCATCTTTTTCAGAACTCTTCTACGATTCTATTGCCATCAGAACTCTTGATTCTAATCCAATGTCAAGGAAAATGTGTTTCGTGCGCATCCATCAATTTGATTAACCTACATGTTACGTGCATGTTTATAATCATATTAAATAAAAAAAATATAAGAACAAACATAAAAATATAACAATAATCTAAATTTAATGAACAAAATTACCTCAAAATAAATCATATAAAAGCTAACCCCTGGACTTGCAAACTAAAACAAAAACCACAAAACACAAATAATGGTACATTCAAAACTTCAATCACGTCATATAATAAAAACTATTTATAAAATTAAGTGTTTAATTCAAAAACAACACTTACATACACAAATATACATGGAAAAATGGAAGGAGGCGACTCACCATTTTTGCAAACCCTAGTTTTATAATTTATATTTCTATATATTGAATGATAAACAAGATTTTATAATTATTTTTTTGACTTGTTGTACAAGATTAACTTTGTTTTTGACTTGATGAGAAATTTTAAATTTTGACTTGAAAAGAAAGTTTAGAAAAGTATTAAAATAAAATTTCTACTTTCCCTCTATTAGTAAATCATTGAAAGGTAAGATGAAGTATTTTTTAACTTGAAAATAAAATTTAGTAGAATATGCTAAAAAAAACTTTTTAAAAGAATATTAAGCTGGAAAGTTAAGTTTAAAAAGATCGTGTCGAATGTTTAGAAGAATATAAGATAATTGTATTTTTTAATAATTTTTAATTCATAAAAATAAGAAAATTTAAAAAATAGAATGAGGCGATGTAAAAGCCGCCACATAAACGCAATCATCTTCTCTTTTATATAATATAAAGTATATTGATTTGCGGGTTCATCGTATCACGTCACAAAGCCTACGCGAACATACAATAGCTATGTTAGTTAAACACATGTACAACCTCAAATGTGTGTATAATCATGTGTCCTATATGTTTAATGATTGTATTTATGACTATAATTCTGTTCTAGTTATTGTCAAAGACCGTATCCGAAATGATTTAATGGAGTAATGAAATTACTTTTGGGAATTTTTTTTGTTGTTGTTGACATAAATCGTACACAGTTAGAAGATTCCAAAGATATATACATAAAATATCTTGTATGTATTAATATATAAATGGAATTTTGATAATCTAATACGATAAAGAGGAAAAAAATAATTAAATACGTGTGATAATTACAAAATTACGAGATATAGAAAATTTAAATTAAACTAGTATACAAATGTGCATCTATAATTTGAACCTTACAGTTCACATATAATAACGTTTAAGACTAAGTGTTCTCATCAATTTGATTTGAAATATCTAAGAGAAGTGAATTGAGTGACAAAAACTCTAGATGGATCAGAGTACTAACGAAACTTTCAATATATTATAAATATGAAAAAATTTAGAATGTTGTCTTCAAGTATTATTTGAATAAATTCATTTAATAAAGAATTAGCAAAAAAGAAAAAAAAAGTATGAATAAATCCAAAGTTTTCAAAGAAACTTAATGATAAATTACATACCTCGAAGTGTGAACTTTTTTCCCACCTCCATTTCTAGATATATTTTAAATTTCGTATTATCAAAAAAATGTTAATGGAGTGTTCGAGATTATGGTTTCTCTAAGATATGTCGAGGTTTTGATCCCTAACATGTACGTAATTATATATATATATATAAAGAAAAGTATTATATGGATAAATCGAAGCTTTTTTAAAGAAAAATACATATCTCAAGGAGAGATCAAGGTTTCGACCACTATTGCGTGACTTTAACTATATATATAAAAAAGAAAAGTATTACATGGATAAATCCAAAATTTTCAAAGAAAATTACATACTCATAAAGTGGTCAATATTTCGATTCCTGATGTGTGCGCAACTTTAACTATATAGAAAAACTATTATCTAAATAAATTCAAAATTTTCAAAAAAAAACATAAAGACCTCGAACTGTTAATTTAATTATTTTTTCATAGAGCATCTCATTATTTACATCAAAAATCCTCCATATATACATTGAAATAAAAGAATAAATGTAGGTGACTTTCAAAATAATGACTAGTCTATATAAAATAATGTTAATGAAATAATTTTTTTTTAAATGCATGCGTCTGGAATTGGGAAGCGGGTTGAAATTTTGTGTTCGAGTAGAATGGTTAACTAATTTCTAGATCTTATTGAGTTCAATTCAAAATTTTTAGAATAATAAAATAATATAGAATGGTTAACTATATAAGTTCTAGTGCATTCAATGTTTTAAGATTTATATCGATTTTTAATTATATAAAAATTTGAGATCCGTATGAGAGCAAATATAAGACATATTCTATCAATTATATGACATGTTCTATCAATTACAATCTTGTATATATACATGTCTAAACAGATAGCTCCCATCATAAACCCATATATCAATCTCTCGCTATAAATACGGGATTAACAAATAACATCAAATACTGATTTATCTTCCAAAAGTTGCAGATCCTAACGACGTCGTACTGATCAGAAAAAAAAAAGATTATACAGGATTGTTCCTAGCTACTAGCTAGTCAGATACTTTTTTGTAAATGCAGTTCATAAATATGTCATTATACTTTACTGATAATTTATTTTTAACATATTATTTGTAACATTATATACAATATAATTAGAGAAAAAAAAAATTTGTACATCCGTATAGTATTTGTATTTTTTAAAGATATGTTACATCTTGTTCTTTTAAGATATTTATCTTCTCCTGGTTTGTCCCGTGCTGGTGCATTCGCTGGAATTCGATTGTGATGATAAATTTGTTTTCCCAACCCACTGGGGGTTGATATAAGTACTCAAAACTAGTTGTCCCTTCAAGAAATGCAGAAAGAAGCGCCAAAAAGTCATAGTCCATTCCCTAATATCATTTCACAAAGGATTTAATAAGATTATGTAGATGTTTATAGTTTTAGAATTTGAACTGCTAAGCTACTACAGTAAGCTACGATTGTACCTGCTGATCATCATCAGACGACGGATTTCCTATCAATTCAAAACTGGAAGTCTCAGTATTGTCTGCTGAGTTCGCGATGCGTCCATTATCATGCTTCTATAAACATTGAAGTTGATGAGCATAAGAGACTCATGTTCATTTTTAAGTTTTAACACATGGTATTTTAATTTCTTGATTTCCATTAATATCTCATACTAGCAGAGTTATCAAGTTAATGCTAAATAATAGTAATTCCTATTTCATGTGAAATAACTTATTTTATGGATACAAGAACTCCAAAAGCCATATGCAACCGATCAGAAAAGTTATAGATGCACTAACCTCACATGGGTTTCCTTTATCCCAAAATACGAGTTCCTCCATTGTGGTGGTGTTGCTGCTGCTCGAATTTGCCCTGTTCACTCTATCATTTTTCTGCTGCACATAACATGGAGTAGAATTAAGGTTTAAAAGTCTTTTAATATATTGTTCTCATTTAATTTTACATCTGTCAAGTATATACCTCATCAAGGTTTGTGTGCACCTTGTTATCATATCAAAATTGTTTCCTATATAGTAGTCTTGATTGGTGTTCAGCTGACCTTTTGGAATTCGATTTGTAAACTACTAGAGATGAAACAAGCGATGTAAACTAGAATCACCCTTCCCTTTTATTTGCTTCAAACTTTTTCTACTGAAATTTAAAAGCTAGAAACAAAATTTGGTGTTTTACTATTGCATTTTACTAACAATGAGTTTTGATTATTGTTAAATATTATCGACATAATGTAATGTTGAATGAAAATTAATAATTTGATGAAATCAAAAAAGATGGACCATAACTGGGTAAAAACACATGATTTGATAATGGGTATTTACCCGTAAAAAACCAAACGGCTCTTGAAAGGATAATACATACAAGTATTGCACCAGTAAATAAAATTTTAACCATAATCATTGATAAATTACTTACCTCCAGAAGTGAATTTAGTTTTCCGTGGAGCAATTTCTTCATTGTTTATATTAGAAATCCTACACATAAATCAAATTTAAAAATTATTTAGGTGACTTACAAAATAATGATCAATTTTAAATCATGCCAAATGAGATTAAAAATATATATTATATGTGTACATGTTGGTGTAAATTAATGAATTTTATTACGTTAAATCCACATATTTATAACATTCAATATTATAAAATCAATCTATTACAAAGTTTGATTTTGGCTAGAACTGAACAAAATTGGCAAAAATATCCAAAAATGTATAATAAATGTTAAAATTTCATGCCAAACTTGAATCAAACCAAATATTAAAATTATATTCAATTTAATATGTGTACTTAGATTTTTAAATTAAAAGTTTCTATGTTTAGAAAAGTTCCAAATATGATGCTTGGTTTAGTTCAACACAGTCAAACTATAAAAAACGTAATCACTGTGTACATGAATGTATATATCAATTTTCTAAAATATAATTCACCTATCACTTACGAAAAAGAATATGATAGTGTACATGAATACATATATCAATTTTCAAAAACAGAAAATTGGGCTTAACTATCACTTACCAATCAGAATGAGGAAAAAGTCAAAAGAAACAAAAATTTGAGAATTTTGTACCGTCACCATACGAGAGAGGCAAATATCGAGCAATTATTTACAAATCTAAATAATTGAAATATCATGCAAAAATTGAAAGACCGAAAACCGTACTGCTTTGATTTTTATGTGGAGAAATTAACATTATAATCAAGATATGGGTAAAGAAGATCAATTTTTAGTGAATTCAATGCTTTAAGGCTGACATCGATTCTCAATTATATAAAAATTCGAGATTCGGAGGAGAGTTTTAAAGAAAAATAGGAAACAGAGATGGTTGCAGGAATAGAATGCAAGATCTAAATTTTAATAAAGTAGTTTGAAAAGTGTAGAAGCTCTCATAGCCTAGTAGTCTCTGATGGATGTATTTATTGAAAATTGGGATTTAATCTTAGGATAAATAAACTCTGTTGGACATATAGTAGTAAAAATTGGAATATAATTTTATGAATTTTTTTGTTGGAGGCCCAAAAGTTAAATAAAACTAACTTGATATTAGCCCAATTTATTTTGTAATATTGGTCATGACGAATAATCCGAATCCACCAAATTATTCAGATGTACAAAAAATCAAGTCTAATGGTTAATATGAAATACCTTAATATCCCATTCTTATAGTATTTTCTTGTTTAATCGTCATCATTTAGTCTTTTGTATAATATTGATTTTCCCATCTATTTATGTAATTTAATTATGTATGAATATGTTTAGGTTTGGTATATAAATTTGTTAATGTGGTATACATTATATTTTTAAGTGTGCATCATGCTTTTATTAAATTATCTATAACACTACAAAAAAGGGTAAATACAACTGTTTCTGGTCATATTTTGCTAAATATAACCGATTTTTAGACCGATCATAAATACGGGAGTAATGTTTAATAAGTCGGTAGTATTTAGTACTAAATTCGACTGCTTTTTTCAGTTATATTTTTTTTGCTGAAAATTCAAAAATCTCACCCAAAATTTCAATTTTTTTGGAAATTCCTCTGATATACTAAAATCAAATGTAGTCGGTTGTTTGTGTAAAATTAAACAAATTTAAAATATAATCCAACCCCTAATTTCAATACAACCAAATAAATATAATCATAAACTATAATTTCGAGAAAGTTGTATCTTAATGATTCGTTGGTGAGTTTGATTCTCTATACGTTAAAACTCTTAGACTAAAAAAGTTATTCGCTGAAATGGTGAATCAAAGCCAATAGTAATAGAATGAGTAAGAGATAGGGTATGACCATGGTCTTTTAGGTTTATTATTCCTATTGATGATTTTGATATAGAAGGTTATTGTACTGATGATAAATTTATAAAAATAAGAAATGCTTGTATAGAAAAAAATGGATAAACATGAGAGGAAAGCAAATTTAAACGAAACATATGAGAGGGATGAAGACACCAGTGATACGAACATGGGGTTTTATTATAGTAGTTAGGAGAATGATGAAGAATTTTGTTATGCAAGCTCCATTCTGAAAATGGAATACTAAAATATGTAGATGAGGTTTTTAAAGTTGGTCATATAGCTGATAGTAAAATAAATTTTAGATCAAGTTCTATGGAGAGAGGTAGACCATACCAATATTCCTATAAAAAGAAATTTCATTTTTAATCTCCTTGCATCCCTAACCAAGATATGATCCAAGTTAGCTAAATACCCTGAGCATGAAATAAAAAATTGAAAGTAAACTTGCTTTATATTGATTGCGACCAAGAAACCTTCTTTCTGGGTCAAATGAGACTTATCTTAAAAATTATCGACAAAGAGCCACAAGATTGCACTTGCATTTGATACCATTGAATTGATATTGAAAATCAGAGTTGTAATATTTATGGCTCGTGATGGAATTATTACTTGGGCCATACAAATTTCTAACTGAAGAACTACTGTCTTTGTAACAGACATAGAAGATTGTGTTTGCTAGATAATTAATTGATAGATTGTATAAATGGGAAAATGGGTGATTACTTGGGTTAGAGTAATACAATTTGGTTATATAACAACCGCTTATAAGATTTACATGGGTTCACATGCCACTTTTTATATTTCCATCCTATTTGTAACATAACATCACATGATTTAGGTAAAAATGATTTCAACGAATAATTTTTTAAGATTGGATGATCCGAACCCTAATTTCAACATACCCAAATAAATATTATCAGAAACTTTAATTTCGAGAAAATTGTGTTTTAGTGGTCATGTTGGTGGATTTGATTCTCTGTACTTTAAAACTTTTTAACAGAAGAATTATTTGCTAAATGCTGAATCAATGCCAATACTAATGGAATGAGTAAGAGATGTTGTAATAAGACGATCTTGTATGTTTACTATTCCTATTAATGAGTTTGATATAGAAAGTTACTATAGTGATGGTGAGTTTATAGAGATTACAAATGTGGGTATAGAAGAACAAATAAAATCGATAAACATGATAGAGAAGTAAACTTCAATGAAATGTTAAATGAAATGTATGAAAGTGTTGAAGATAGCGATGGAGATACTAGTGATCCTGATATGGGGTTTTATGTTAGTAGTTACGAGAATGATGAATTTTTTTGTTATGCAAGCCCCTTCTGCTGAAAATCGAATAATAAAATATGTAAATGAGATTCTATAAGTTCGTCATATATTTGTAAGTAAAACAAATTTTTGGTAAAGTTCTATAAAGAGAATTTGACCAAACCAATATGCCTGTAAAAAGAAGTTGCTTACAAATATAAAATCGAAGAACTACCGTCTTTATATCAGACATAAAAGATGGGATGAGCTTGCTATAGACCTTAATTGATAGATTGTATAAATGGGAAAATAGGTGATTACTTGGGTTTGAGTAATATAATTTGGTCTCATACAAGCTTTTAGTTGAGGGGCACATGCCACTTTTTCATCTTTCCATCCAATTTTTAACGTAATAGCAAGTGATCTGGAGAAAATAATTTGAATTTTCTCAATTTTTTGATTTTTGAATAAAAAATATATTAATTATCTAATATTTTCCTAAACTTTCTTCTTAACTAAATTTATAATCTTATTATTCTTCTAAAACTTCTCTACTATATTAATAAACTTTCCTCTTAACATAAATTAACATCTTATTATTTTCACAAAATTTGTATACCACATTAATTTCTTGTTAACTCGAATTACTATCTTGATATTCGCCTAAAATTTCTCTACAATGATAATAAATAAACTTTAAATTGGTTCGTTTTTTCAACTTTGAGGAAACATATTTATTGAGAGATTTATTGTTTTGACTACTATATAGTTATTATATTTATTCAGCAATTCTGAATAATTGAAAAAACAAAAAATATTGAATATTATTTTTAAAAGGCTGTTTTGCAGCTTAGTAAACTTGTTGATTAATAAATTATGCAATTTTATGACATTATATGTGTGAAAAACGACAGAGTGGTCCATTGAGAGTAATCATATTTAATTAGAGGGAGGCAGTTGAGAATTCTTTATTTTATTTAAAATTTCAGAATGACTAAGAGATTACACGAATTCCAAAAATAATATTTAATACTATTTTAGAAATCTTTTTTTTTATTTATTTAAAAGCACATTTATAAAGATGATGCCAATTGCTACTTATAAAACTAATTATTGGTGAAGTACATAGCTTGAAGTTGTGAGAATTTTCTTTATTGTTTTAAAGAAAAAAACATACACATATGAATTAAAATAAAATAAATACTTGTAATTAAGTATTAAAATAATGAACAAATTTAAGCTCATGCCAAGTGACATAAGAAATATTAAATATGTACATTTTGGGATCAAACGTGTATCTAAATCAGATTGAAATTTTGTGTACGCCAAAGCACATTTGGATTTTATTCTCCTTGATCCATATTTTATAAAAATTAGAATACACAAAACTCGACCAGTTTTGTCTTGGAGGGTGCTGGTTTCGATCCATCTAGGTAGCTGAACAAATCATGTCCATGCATTAACATTGAAAATTGAGCCTTCCAAGTAGAAATTTTTTGACTTTCAATGAGCTTAATGGGAAGTTGAGAAGCAGGATTGAACTGAATAATTTGACTGTTGTTTGGGATGACATTTGCATCAGGATTGGAAATAGTATGTTGTAATTATTGGTTGTTTGGTTGAGTGTTTGCCATGAATATGGATGATTAGGGACCGTGCTTGAAGGTTAGTAAATCAAACTCGTTTGAGTGTGAAGAAGCTCTGATACCATATAAAAGCAGAGACGTTTTTATGTGATCAAAGAGATCGAATATGTTCATATCACTAGTACTGATCTATGTACAAGTTGTAGAGATAAGGTTACAAAATATTTTGAAACCTTATTTTATGATATTAGTTTTTGGGAATATGACTTATTTTAAACGGGCCTAATTTTTTCATTCCCACAGGCTAAACGGCCCTGTTACAGCAGAGCATGACCTGGATCTAGTTTATTTCCATTGATTAATAATGATCTACCCATCATGTGGCCTGATTTCAATGAGTTGATTGCTTCTATAGAGTCTGATAAAATCATGATATTACTATTTTTGAATGAGGAGGTGATGCAAATCTGTGTTAAGTGCCTTATCGCCTCAATGTCTGCTAGAACTGGGTTGTGAACATAGGCTGGACCTGAAAAAACGTATAAGATACTTCCTCCCTTGTCTTCAAAATTTCCTCCAATACCTCCTATAAACTGACCTCTTGCATTGACACCCCAGACATGATCCGTAGCCCCATCATAATCGTATGATAATCTTTTTAAATTCCAAAAGACAGCGGAAATTTTAAAATAGTAAATTTGGATGGCTCCCTGCGGATTGACTCTTCAAAGATTTTCATTTACAAAGGAAGTTAAACCTGATGCTTTGCCCCATTTTGAGACTCCGGTAAAGATTAGCAGCTCTAGTGTTGTTCTAGGAGTGGCAGTGTTATAAAAAATCTTCTCATTACGAGCAAGCCAGATAGACCAGCATGTAGCCACCACTACTGTACACCAGATTTGGTTTGTTATACCGTCTCCTAGAAGATTTAGTTAAATATCTATCGAGAATTGGTTAATATTCCATAGTTTACTCCCAATGCTCCACCATCTGCCAATGAAGAACCACATTCCCACATGAGATGATTTAGAGATTCCATTGAATTGACACCCATTGCACACAATTTATCTGTCTCATTGAGATTGATTCTACTAGAAATGACAGATTTAGTCGGCAGGGCATTCCAACACATTTTCCATGAGAAAATTGAGACCTTAGGTGGCACTTTGATTTTCCACACTGTGCGCCAAATGGAATTCTGGGTTTGAGATGGATCCCGACTGAGAGCCCTGCATTGTTTTATGGAGAATGAGCTGTTATTGGCGGACCAGATCATTGATTATCTTCTCTTTTTCTCATCACCATGTCTTTCAAAAAAAATTCCAAATCAGTCATCTGCGCTTCATCTCTCTCAATAAGTGGCCTTGTCCAATTTTCCTGTCTATGAAGAGAGCGTCTTTTCCATATCTCCATCACATCGAAAATTTTGAACCACTTTAGTCTGGTAATTCTATATAATTGCATGAATTTATCTTACAATTTAGAGTTGCCATGCCATTCTTCTTGATACCTCTTACGGATTGGATGTCATTTTTTATGAATAAGATGACATCATTTGCGTATTGCAGATGAGTAAGTGGAGTGTCACAGTTCGGCATCATAATACCTTTAAAAATGCCTTCCATTTCTGCCTTATTTATCAATTTCGATAGAACTTTTTTTCAACTTCAAATGATACTTCATTAGTCACAACAATGCAGTCTGATAGCTGCCTCCCTTTGATGAAAGCAAATTGTGTTTTAGAGACCAATGCGTTCATTACCTTACCCGATCCCGTTGCAGGAACCTTTGTGATCAGCTACATTGTATTGTTAATGAGGCTAATTGGACGAAAGTCTTCGATTCGTTCTGAGTTAGACTTTTATGGAATGAGCACTATAAATGAGAAGTGTTGATTCATGCTGTAATTTTTGCATGCTCATGGAATTTTTTGAACGTGTCAAGAATATCATACTTGATTGAGTCCCAGGTGCCTTTGAGTATTCCTTTCGTTATCCCGTTTGGTACAGATGCCTTGTTAAAGTCTGAAGAGAAAAGAGCCATTTTTATTTCCCTTATATCGAATTCTTTCACTAACTCTCTGTTCTGATCTTCACTGATGTAATATTCATGATTTAATAATAATATAAATCATGAATATTACATATATACCCCCTTAAAAAGGATTCCGTCCCTGGAATCAAACGAAACTAAGAAAAATTCATACCAGAATCGAATAAATGTGGATATTTCTCACGAATAGATTCTTCTAATTCCCAAGTAGCCTCTCTCTCCAAATGATTTTTCTACAAAACTTTCACAAACGGAATGGTGTTCTTCCTCAAAACTCGCTTCTATCGAGCTAAGATAGCCTCAGCTTCCTCCTCACAAGAAAGATCATGTCTAATCTTATGTAATGGATATTGAACTACATGTAATGGATGATATTTGTAGCCCCTCAAATCCGACACATGAAACACATTATTCACATGAGATAACTGTGGTGGCAACGCAACTCTATAAGATACTTCCCCAACTTTCTCCATAATATCAAAAGGTCCAACATATCTCGGACTAAGTTTCCCCTTCATACCAAAACGCTTCACACATTTACAAGGCGACACATTCAAGAACACATGATCCCCTGGCTCAAATCCACCAAACTTCCGATGTTGATTCGCATAACTCTTTTGACGAGATCGAGCTTTCTTTAAACTCTTTTTAACTTTCTCCACCTTCTCATTAGTGATTCTAAGTAGCTCTGGTCCTTCAATGACTCTCTCACCAACCTCATCCCAACAAGATGGTGCCCTACACCTTCTACCATACAAAGCCTCAAATGGTGGCATACCAATACTCGTGTGCCAACTATTATTGTACGCAAACTCAACCAGATACAGGTACTTGTCCCAATCACCTGTTCACTCTAACGCGCAAGCCCTCAACATATCCTCCAATGTCTGAATCGTCCTCTCTGACTGTCCATCGGTCTGTGGATGATAAGCTGTACTAAAATTAAGCCTCGTACCCCAAGCTTGCTGGAATCCCTTCCAAAAACGCGATGTAAACCTCGTATCTCTGTCAGAAACTATTGACACAGGCACACCATGAAGTCTAACAATATCTCGCTGAAAAATCTCTGCCAACTCATGAATAGGAGTAGTCTCTCTAATAGGCAAGAAATGAGCGGACTTAGTAAGTCTATCAACCACCACCCATATGACATCGTTCTTCTTGAAAGTCCTCGGCAAATGAGTCACAAAATCCATAGTAATGTTTTCCCACTTCCAAACTGGAATATATAGCTGTTACAACAATCCACTAGGCCTCTGATGGTCTATCTTCACTTGTTGACATGTAAGACATTTTCCCACAAATTCTGCTATATCTCCCTTCATTCCACTCCACCAAAAGTGGTTCTTCAAATCCCTATACATCTTGGTGGAACTTGGATGGATAGAGAATGAAGAACTATGAGCCTCCTTTAAAATTTCCTCGCGAATTATCGGGTCTGTAGGAACACACAATTTTCCACCCAACGATATCACACCTTCCTCATCAACACGAAAATGTGTTTGCTTTCCACCTACCACCTCAGATCTAATAGCTTTTAAACCCATATCACTCTTCTGAGCTTCCTTAACACTTGAAATAAGATTTGGTTCCACTTTCAAACTTGCAATGCTACCTCCTGACCCTCTGGCATACAATTCAACACCCAATCGCTCCAAATCTGAAATAAGGTTCGGCTGAGTAATGAGAGATGCAACTCTCCCCAAGTTCTTCCTACTAAGAGCGTCCGCCACTACATTCTCCTTCCCTGGATGGTACTGAATATTTGCATCATAATCCTTAAGAAGTTCAAGCCACCTTCGCTGCCTCATGTTAAGCTCCTTCTGAGTAAAGATGTATTTGAGACTCTTGTGATCAGTAAAGATGTCACAAGTCTCTCCATAAAGATAGTGTATCCAGATCTTCAAAGAAAATACGATAGCCGCTAACTCCAAGTCATGGGTAGGATAGTTCACCTCATAAGGTTTAAGTTTCCTAAAGGCATAAGAAATCACTTTTCCATACTGCACAAGAACACACCTATTCCTCTCATAGAAGCATCACTATAAACCTGAAAACCTCCACTTCCTGATGGCAACACAAGTATTGGAACAGACACCAACCTCTTCTTCAACTCTTGAAAGCACTTCTCACGATCATCATTCCACTCGAACTTAATTCCCTTCCTCATTAGCTGAGTCAATGGCAAAGCTATGGAAGAGAAACCTTCCACAAAATGCCTGTAGTAACCTGCCAGACCCAAGGAACTCCTCATCTCTGTCACATTGCTAGGTCTGGGCCAATTAGTAATAGCCTCAACTTTCGCAGGATCCAACTCAATGCCCCTACCAGACACAATATGCCCCAAGAATGCCACTTCCTCCAACCAGAATTCACACTTGGAAAATTTTGCAAACAACTTCTTCTCCCTCAAAATTTCAAGTACAGTACGTAAATGCTCCTCATGCTCCTCTCTGCTCCTAGACTATATCAAGATATCATCGATGAAGACCACCACGAATTTATTCATATAATCATGAAAAGCCTGATTCATTAAATCCATAAATACCGCTGGTGCATTCCTCAACCCAAAGAACATCATGAGAAACTCATAATGACCATAATGAGTGCGAAATGCAGTCTTCGGAATATCTTCATCCCTAAATCGTAACTGATGGTAACCTGATCTCAAATCTATCTTCGAAAAATACTTCGCCCCTTGTAACTGATCAAACAAGTCATCAATGCGTGGCAAAGGATACCTGTTTCTGACAGTCACCTTATTCAACTCCCTATAGTCAATGCACAATCTCATGAAACCATCATTCTTCTTCACAAACAACACAGGAGCGCCCCATGGAGACACACTTGGCCTGATAAATCCCCTATCCAACAACTCCTGCAGCTACTCCTTCAATTCCTGCAACTCAAGTGGTGCCATCCGGTAAGGAGCCTTAGAAATAGGCTCAGCACCTGGAACAAGTTCAATAGTAAACTCCACCTCTCTATGTGGTGGCAAACCTGGTAGCTCATCGGGGAACACATCTTCATACTCTTTCACAATTGGATAATCCTCGATGTGAGGTTCATCCTTCGATGTATCCTTCACGAAATTAAGGTAGCCATCACAACCCTTAGACAATAATTTACTTGCCTTTAGAGCAGAAATTAACTTAACATCCCCCTTCGGCTGAGACCCTTGGTATACAAATTCTGGTTTATCTGCATCCCCAAAGATCACCCTCTTTCCTTGACAATCAATTGTGGCACGATGTTCACTCAACCAATCCATGCCTAAAATAATGTCAAAGTCATGCATCTCCATCGGAAGCAAGTTAACCTTACAATTTTTATCTTCAACAGCTATCGGACACTCTCGATACACATCAGAAAACAACAGAATTCCCCATCGGGGTAGAAATAGACATATAAGGATATAATAATAAAGGTGCAACGCCAAGATGACGAACAAATGATAAAGACACAACAGAATGGGTCGAACCAGTATAAAATAACACATAAGCAACACGTCTACCAACAAAAAGTGTTCCTGAAATGGTACCTGAATTAGCTGTTGCCTGATTTGCAGTGAATGCAAACACTCTGGCTGTAAGATTCTGTTGACTGCCATTGCCACTACCACCGCCAGCTCCTCCACCACCAGGGTTGCGTGACACTGTACAATCCTTTGCCCTATGGAACATGCTACCACACAAGAAACAAGCCCTAGTCTGTCTGTAACAAGCTCTACCTGGATGATGTCCACCACATGTAGCACAAGGAGCCACGGGAATCATATTGGGGTTTCCCCCATACACTGAGTAACGGCTCTGCCCCTGCTGACGATTCTACCACTGCCTAGGCTGCTTCTGTCATTGAAATTGCTGATTCTGATTTTGACCAACATACTTATTCTGGCCGTGAAATGACTGACCAACCCTATTATGATTTTGTCCGCGCCACTGTCCCTGCTGACCACTCTGACCTCCATACCACTGTCTACCCTGTGCAAAACCCTGATCATCCCTAGTTCTCTTACTACCACTGTTAGACCTGGAAGTCCTGAAATTTATGCGCTCCTTCTCAACATCCTTTGCTGCATCATCCGCCTCTGCCACATTATAAAATTTAAAAGAAATTATGGAACCCCTCAAATGAGACTTCAACCCATTTAAATTTATCATCCTGCTGCGCAGCAGTCCCTGCAACTGTCCCAGCAAATCCAGCCAACCTTATAAATCTCGCCATATAATCAGTAATACTATCATCATGGTGCTGCGCAATCGAATGAAACTCCCTCAAATAAGCCTCCCTATCAGCATTACATAAGTACTGCTCATAGAATACCTCCTTGAATCACTGCCATTCTAAAGCCTCTACATACCGTTCCCCTTTAGTAGCTTTCACTCCTCTCCACCACCTCTGAGCATCACCCTCCAACTTATACACAGCTAACCTGACCTTCTGAATCTCATCACAACCCAGTGCATCAAAAATCTTCTCGAGATGAACAATCCAATTTTCAGCATCAATGAGAGTCGGTGCTGCACTAAAAGAGTCTGGTTTTTGCTTCACAAACCTCTCCAACCATACAAATGGCTCCAAGTGATGGCCCTGACCGTTCTGATTCTGATTCCCATTGCCATTCTGATTTCCTTGTCGATTTTGGTTTCCATCGCCATTCTGATTTCCTTGTCCATTCTGATTTCCCTCTCCATTATGATTTCCTTGGTTTTCCAAAGCCTGCTGTACAGCCTGAGCCACTGCTTGCCCTATCATCTCAGTAAGCTGAGCGGGGTCAATATGAAAAGGATCACGTCTAGGAGGCATCTACAATATAAGATAGCGAATAAATGAAGATTACGAGAATAATATGATGAAGCAGTTACAAACATATCTCAAATGATGAAGCAGAATGTAACAAAATTAAATGGAACACCCATCCTATCATCTACCCAAACTTACAGGTCAACCTAAGTAGGTTTTCTACAAGAAAGAACCTAAGCTCTGATGCCATCTCTGTAACACCCCCTTTTTATTAATAAAAGGAGATATTACTTAAAATCCATAAACCTGCAAACAAAGCACTAATATATTTCTAACAATAATTTAACAATCTAAAATTTATAAAATAATATTAAATCTCCAAAATGTCTAAACCAATAATATCGATTCTGAATTCTCCAAATAAATAATTAAATCTAAATACGGATAAAGTCAGAAATCCTAATCAATAAAAGGGGTAGATCTCCATCACACAGTCCCAGATCCCCCTAAGCACTTGCCAGAAAAAGAATACGGCATGAGCCAAACGCCCAGTACGGATTTGAATTACAATTAATAAACAAAGATATCAGAAATAAATAATCAGCAATTTATAACAAAAGAATAATTTTAAAAATAAGTAAGGCTGAAACAACGAGAGGTTAGGATATTTCATACCGAGATCAGAACAGATACAAATACACACATCATAGGGTACCTAATATGTGCAACAGAATGGATAACGTGTACGGCATATACAGTGTCACTATAAATCAAATCACAAATCAAACTCTGGGTGCACCCACGTATCCTGAACAAATATCAAATGTGCAAAAGCTCCTCCCAAGAGCTAATAGAAGGATACGCCGTGACCAATCACACTGTCACGGAAGTGTCATGTCACTGGTGCCGCAATGACATGGCTGTAGTACCCCTACAGTTGGTTAACTCTGTATACCCTATATCACACTAAGGGTTCAAAATAAATATTCTCGTAAAATTTAAAACTCACCTGAGACAAATGATACAAATTTCCAAAGCAGGTGAGTTTCATAAATAATTTTTGAAAGCCGCATAAACAGATAACTAAATTTTCAAAATCAAATTTTAAAACAATTTCCGGAAGTTAAAACGATCAAAGCAAATATTAACGGTACGAGCCGAAAGTAGAACAGAATGAATCAAATAAATATAATGAAAAAGAGGAGTAGCACTGAATAAAAAAGGGGACAGAATCCGTACCTCGAAAATCACAATATCTAATACTAAAAAAATCCACACGCGATGATCTAAATCCCCGGCTCCCGACCTATTATAGTTAAAAAGAATCTTTTAGATATCTATTCATTAGACAAATTTTTTTTATGCAAATTATATAAAATATTTCTCTGGAGTTTATTATTAGTAACCCATTTAATTAATATTATATTAACAAATTAATCTGCAACCTCGACAACAAGATATGTGGCTAGACTACTTCATCTAGGATATAAATAATATATGATAACTTGAAGGTATAGCCTGTGTCAAAAACCTAAACATCATATTAGTATAAAAAGCTATCAAAAGAAGTTAACAGTACTTATAAATTAATGCATGCAACCTGGTTTATATATTAAATTATTGCACAAGATCGACTATGAGTTAGCTCATAAACACATTCATTATTTCATATGTCTAATTTAATAAACTCGATTGTAATATCCTAACCGAAAACATACTTGTACATTAATTAACAACTAACCCAATGATGTAAAATATAATAAAAAAATATCAATGATCTAAACATTAAATATTATAAATCAAATTATAGTGTACACATGTTTTGACTTCCTTCATGAACATCATTGTAATATTAGAAAATAAATTAATTAAATATGAAGTAACAACCGTTAATGACAAAATCTCATGTTTCCTAACCTAACTTTTACACCAAAACACATATACATGAGATGATATTGAATCGTAATAATTAAATTACAAAATTCACTTTTTAACTCCTTATAAAACAAAGTTTATCTAAACTAATAGAATAATATACATAACTACAATCTATCACATGGTATGTTGAAAGATTAAAATATTAAGTAAAAAAAATTGACATACTTGTTTGCTTTGCTAATATACTAGTCCTGATTCTCTCTCTCGAACTCGTCCGCCGCTCTGTTTCTCGCTCTCTACTTTGGTCATATACGAGTTCCAAAATAGGGTTTTGTTTTTATGTTTATAAACACAGCACGACTTGACTATATATATTAGCACACCTATTTTGATTAGAATTGTAAGTAATTAAATAACATAAAATTTACCACAAAATATTTTTAAAAAAAAATCTATTTCTTCTCTTATTAGTAATTACCGAGTTAATCTAGAGCCTAATTCTATTATCATTAAGAACTTTATTATTATAACTGATCTTGTTTAGTTGCTCCATGCAACTAAACATTAAATGTTAGTGAATTATGAGAAAGAGTTTACAAACTGAGTTGTTCATAAAAAAATTTTGTGAGGTGTTCTTTAATGGTTATTAATGAAACATATTCTTGAGTTATTCATGAACATGTTTACGAAATATTGTTTTTTAAAGAGTCGATACACGAAAAATTGTTGACTCGGTTAAAATTTGAGCTCGAGTTTCTGTTCAGTGAATTTGTTGTTGGACCGTATCAACTAAGTACAATATCGAGTAGATAAGAGTCTCTTGCACATAGAGCAACAAAATAACTTAATCAATTAAAGGCATTTTAGGATGTGCCAAAAAATAAATATGTCATAACTTGGCCTAAATCGGACTAGCACCTTAGCAAGGCACCCCCACACACGAAGATAACTCAAACTTGTCTTACGCTTTCTCCATAATTCATAAGGTGTCTTGTCCATATGTTTCAAAGGATTCTATTCAGAATATGGAAAGCTGTATTCAAAGCCTCCCCCCACATGTACTTAGGCATCCCAGAATTAATCAACATATTTCTAATCATGTATTCAAAAGTTCTATTCTTTCGCTCTGCCACCCCATTAGACTCAGTTGTGTATGATAGAGTAACTTTATTAACTATACCATTTTTTACGCAAAATTCATTAAACAAGGTACTTGTATACTCACCACCTCTATCAAAACTCAAACTTTTAAGTACTTTTCCAATTTGTGTTTCACCTTCATTTTTAAAGATAATAAATTTATCTAGTACTTTATCCCTCTGTTTAAGTAAATAAACATAACAATATATACTACAATCATCTATAAAGGTAATGAAATATCTACAGTAATCCTTAGTCAACACACCACCAAATTCACATATGTCTGAGTGTATTATATCTAATAAGTCTAAATCCTTAACAACATTATGAAAATGATTCCTCGTTTATTTAGCAGTTACACACACTTGACACTTAGATTTCTTATCAATGGTATGCTTTGGAATCAACTCTAAATTCATCAAATTCCTTAGAACACCAATATTTAAATGATCAAGTCGTAAGTGCCACAAATCAGATGATTCAATACAATTAACAGAAGGTCCAACACTATCATTAATAAAATCACCCAAAATGGGTTCAGCATTTATTAAAAATAATCCATCAGACAAGTAACCCTTACAAAAAAATGTATCAGTATGAGTAATAAATACTTTATTACATTTCAAATAAAGTTTAAAGCTGTTCTTAACTAGACAACTTTCACTTATTATATTTCCACGAACAGAGGGAACATGATGCACTCGAGTGAGAGATAGAAACCGCCCATAAGCAAACTTCAGGTCCACATAATTTCCTACTCCAAGCACTTGTGCAACACTACCATTCTCCGTCGTCACTATCACTCCATGACTCTTTTGATAAGATACAAAAAAACTAATATCAGCACAAATATGCATATTAGCTCCAGTATCAATCACCCACTCATGTGATAGATTAGTGGAAAGTAGTACAGGGTTGTAAGTAACACACCCGTCATCGGTTCCAGAGGCAACAAGCTCACCATAAACCATATGTTAGCTACATGCCCACTCGTGGTTGCAAGTCCAAGCACAGTATTTACTTGAGCTACCACTCTAGCTTTCTTACCTTTCTTACTAGGACAGTCCTTGCTCCAATGACCAACTTATCCACATGACCAACATAGTTTATTTATATTTGATTTCTTAGCCTTGTTCTTGTCAGGTTTAGTGTTAGCCTTCTTAGTGAATACCTTTCTTTCCTGTCCTACAGTCCCTACATTCACCTTCGAGCTCCCATGTTCAGCAGGCATCACATGTCCTTGTTTGGACTTGTGATGCTCTCGTACAGAGATGTCGAACATCAAGTTAGTTTATGTGATCTCTCCTTTTTATCTTTTTAGAGAGAGAAAACTCTTCCCAAGACTTAGGGAGCTTTTTAATCACTGACATAACCCAAAACTTCTCAGGAAAAACCATACCGGACTCACCCAAAGTATAAACCAACATCTCAAACTAATAAACTTGTTCAGTCAAGGATTTTCCATCCACCAATTTGAAGTCAAGGAACCTAGCCATAGAATAGTTCTAAAGACTTTGAGAATCAGTATTGTGGGTTTGGTCTAACTTATCCGATAAGACCTTAGCAGTATAGGCATATGATTAATAAACATTGAACAAGGTGTTCGCTGAGGCTTTCAGAATGGCTACCCTAGCCACCCCATCTTTTTCAGCCCATAAAGCATAAGCCTTAATATATTCAGCCTTCTCTTGATCCAACATAGGAGGATCATATTGTACCACTGGCCATAGACCCTTAACTGTTAAATAGAGTTTCATCTTTTACTGCCAATAAGAAAAAGAAGCTCAACCACTTAATTTATAACGCATTCTCGATTAATCAGTTGGTTGGGGAAAATGATACGTGGTCCTATCAATGGTAGTAGTACCAATAGAACCAGCAACAGTCTCAACAGTCTTAGGAATATCAGCAGTTTCGTTAACCATCTTGCTAATTACAATATAACACGGATAATCTCTTCAAAATTGTTGGATAATTATTAACAATACATGCAACATTGGGACAGTTATATAATTAGGATTAACAAGAATAGGCAAATAACCAAGTAATGAAACAAAACACGAAGACAAACAAGAAGATAAATCAGTAACTGAATTGACAACGAGAGGATATAACTTTTAGATCTAATAGAAGCTTTAAGAAATCTGAAAGAACCAATAGCAGTTGAGTTGTGTGGCCTTCAAGAAGCCTAGACTGTTCTTAAAGAGATTATTTCCCCTCTTACGTTGTGTTGGGTTACAGTAATATCGCTTCCAGGATAAAACAACACAGAATAATTCGTCCACAGATACGTAGCACTCAAAAATGAGTCGCACTACAAGAAAAATATCTATATGCGACCAAGTTTATCAGCGACCACAAAATCAGTAGCTATTATTTTGTATCAGCGACGGGTTTCAGCGACCGCGGCCAAAGTCGTCGCTAACCGGACTTTAGCGACCGCCAGCGATTACTAATCGGTTGGAAAATTTTAATTTTTCCACAAAAAAACACAAAAAATTCGCGGTAATTTATTAGCTACTGATTTTTATGTGCGACCGACTTTGGTTGCAAAAAGTGCCACATCAACAACAAAATCAACGACTTTTATCAGTCTCTAAATCGGACACAAAATAAAGGCGGAGACCAGTGGCTTTCTGCGACCGAGGTCCGTCGTATATAATTTTTTTATTTTATAATTTCTTTATATTTTTGGCGCGCTATTTTAATTAGCAACCAAAGCGTATCTCCAACCGAATGTTGTCACAAATACCAAATAATTAAAAATACAATTTTTTAAGTATAAATAATATTTTATTTGTATATATTTTTAAATAAATTTATTATTAAAAATAAATCTTAAATTTTTTTTAATAAAAAAGAATTAAAATATATTTTTTATAAATTTAGAAAATAAAATTGAGGCAATTTTTTAGGAGACCGAAAAATATTTGAAATTGAGTGCGATTAAAGATTTCAAGTGTTTAAAATATATTTTTTTAACTATAAATAGTATGTTATATATATGTAAAAATTTTAAATCAAATTATAATTTAAAACATATATTTAAATTTGTTTTTTTTAATTAAATTTCATTTCTTTTAAATATAGGAAAAAAATTGGCAAACTTCTGTTAGCGACACAAAGCATCTGCAACCGAATTTAGTCACATATACCAAATACTAAAAATATTATTATTTAACTATAAATATTATTTAATTTGAAAAAGTAAAAATAAAATTGTTTTTAAATTATATCTTTAAAAAAATTATTAAAAAAACTGGCATAGTTTTTTAACGACCAAAAAGCATATACGACAGAATGCAGTCAGAGATGCAATAACCAAATACCCCTAATTTTATAAAAATAACCATATGCTACACTTATATTCTTATAATCTCACGAAATCTCTTGAGGTCATCCTAGCGAATCCTATTTAAAATTTACTTCCTTGATATTTGAAAAAATGATTTGGTACACTTTTGTTAGTGACCAAAAATCATCTGCGACAGTCACATATACCAAGTATTAAAAATACTATTTTTTAAATACAAAGAGTATTTTTGTTAAAATTTAAAATAAAAGTATTATTAATATATCTTAAAATATTACAACATTTACTTTATTGTGAATAACAATATATCTACATTATTATTTTAAATATATGTATACATTATCAATTTCAAAAAATTAAAGAAATGTATAAAATATGAATTTAAAATAATTATAGAATAAGTGTTTTTAATTTGCCAAAAACTACTAAAAATTTACCTTTTAGCGAACAGCTGCTCTCCCAATTGCAAAACCACTCAGCACCGTCTCCAAATCCTCACTCCGATCATTCCATCTGCATACCCAGGTAATCGATTTTTCAGTTCTTGTTGTTGGAAGTATTCTATTAGTTAACTCTTCATTTCTCTATGTATAAATGTTATCGATATTTATGTGTAATCAACATATTGTTGGGCTTTTAATCAAGACTGTTGAGCTATCAAGATTGATGGGCTTGTTTTATTTTAATTGCTGAATAAATAATAGATATATTTATCAGATATAGTCGTGTCACTTAGTCATGCACGTAGTTGAGTAGTTTTAGGAAGCGTTTGAATTAGTTGTAGTACTGGAGTAATAGTAGGAATGTTTTCAGTTTTTTTCTGCACCACCTTCCTGGTTGGTTTCTATTATTTATGTATTGCAGTTTCTTTTAGTAATACAATAACGCAACTTTCTTTTCTCAGTTTTATATCTCAAACACTTTACATAAGTCTGTCTGTATAAAGATTGTAGACAATATTTTGGTATCAGAGCTTGATAAAACCAGTGGATGCCCAAGTATATGCCTAAGACATCAGTTGTAATGGAGACGCAGAAGCACAAAGAAGGCACTATTGGTTTGAGTTATCCTATGTTGGCGAAGAACAACTACATGTCGTGGTCACTGAAGCTAAAAGTCTATATGCAAGCATAAGGAGTGTGGGATGCTATAGACCTAGATGACCCAAAGGTAGCTGTAGAAGCAAGGATGGATAAAATAGCATTAGCTACTATCTACCAGAGCATACCAGAGGAGGTACTACTATCCATTGCTGAGAAGACAACCGCCAAGGAGGCCTGGGATGCGATCAAGACAATGTGCATAGGCGCTGACCGTGTACAAAAGGCGAAAGTACGGACGTTAAAGATGGAGTTTGAGATAATGAGCATGAGGGAAACGGACCAGCTTGTCGACTTTTGTATGAAGTTGTATGGTATAGTAACAAATATCCGTGTTCTAGGAGAAAAGATGGAGGAATCCAACGTCGTGAAGAAATTGCTTCGTGCAGTTCCTTCAAGATATTTGCAAATTGCTTCAACCATAAAGCAATTTGGAAATATGAAAGAGATGACGGTTGATGAGGTGGTGGGTCGACTAAAGGTCCATGATGAAAGGGTGCGTGGACAGGAAGAAAGCACTGGAGGTCATCTTCTGTTAACTCAGGAGGAGTGGCAGAAAAGATCGAATAAGGGTGGCCTTGAAAAGTATCATTCTGGAGGTGGGAGTCGTGGTAAAGGAAAAGGTTTTTCCAAAAGCCACAGTACAAATAAAGGAAAACAGGGCCAAGCCGAAGATGGAGGTCGTGAAAATGGCTCAAGACGTGATAAGAGTAAGCTGAAATGCTATAACTGTGGCATTTATGGTAATTACGCATCTGAATGCAGAAAACCAAGGCGACAAAAAAGAGAAAAAACAAGAGGCAGATGGTGATGACGAGCCAACACTTCTGTTGTCTGAAAAGAATACAAGTGAAGGTGAGCTTGTCTTACTAAATAGGGGAGGAGTTGTTCCTAAGCTAAGTGCAGATGGTGACAGAAAAATACAGAGCAACTTGTCGTATCTTGATAACGGGGCAAGCAACCATATGACTATGGATCGATCTAAATTCAAGGAACTAACTGGAAATGTAGCTGGGAAGGTCCGTTTCGGAGATGGATCAACATTCAGCATAAAGGGAAAGGGATCGATAGTTTTTAAATGCAAGAATGGAGAACAGAGGTTGTTGAAAGAGGTATATTTTATCCCAACTCTTTTTAGTAATATCATATCTTTGGGTCAACTGTCAGAAGAGGGGAATAAAGTAATTATGAAAGCTGAATTCTTGTGGGTTTATGACACGTCTGGAAAGCTGGTGATGAAGGTACGTCGATCTTGAAAAAGACTCTATAAAATAATTATTGAGGATACTGGAGGTGTTTGCTTGTTGTCAAGAGCTGAGGAAACAGCTCGGTTGTGGCACACCAGACTGGACCACGTTAATTTTAAGGCTATGTCAATTATTTCAGAATATGATATGGTGTATGGTTTTCCAAAAATGGTACAACCAAAAGATGTGTGCCAGGGTTGTCTGGTATCTAAACAGACCAAAAAATCATTTCCTTCAAAAATGAAGTTCACTGCAAGCAAAATTCTGGAGCTAATCCATGGTGACTTGTGTGGTCCCATTTCACCACCAACACCAGGTGGTTGTCACTACTTCATGCTACTAGTTGATGATTTTAGTAGAGTTATGTGGGTGTACATGTTGAAAACAAAGGATGATGCTCTGGATTCTTTCAGAAAGTTCAAAGCTCTTCGTGAAGAAAAAATAAAAATCTTGAGGACAGACAGAGGAGGGGAGTTTTGCTCAGCAAAATTTAATGAATTTTGTGATGAAGCAGGCATCATGAGACATCTCACGGCACCATATTCCCCGCAGAAAAATGGGGTGGTTGAATGTTGGAATAGAACCATGGTTGAGATGGCAAGAAGCTTGTTGAAAGAAAGGGAAATCCCATCAAAATTTTGGGGTGAAGCAGTAAGGCACGCTGTTTACTTGTTGAACCCACTGCCCACTAGAGCTCTAACTAGAACAACACCCTACGAGGCTTGGTCAGGTAACAAACCAAACATTGATCATGTTAAAATTTTTGGGTGTATGTCACATATGAAAATTCATGTTGTTTACGTTAAGAAGTTGGATGACCGGAGTAAGCCGGTTGTGAATTTCGGTAAAGAACCAGGGTCCAAGGCATATCGTTTATTTGATCCAAAGTCAGGGAAAATCCATGTAACCAGGGATGTCATATTTGAGGAATCGAAAGGATGGCCATGGAATGACACAGAGATGGGTAAGGGTGTTGTAGCACCTATATTTTCTGTGATCAACATTAGCACAGGGGTGAAAGAAACTAGTGAGCTCGAGCTGGAGTCCCAGTCACCTTCATTTTAGTCGACTCCATATACTCCTGAGAATTCTCAATTGTTAGAGTCTTCACAATCAGCTGAACAAACAAGCGGAGCAACAGATTCATCACAAAGCATTGAACCAAGAAGATTCAGGTTGTTTGGCGAAATTTATGATGAAACAAAAGGGATAGAATTGTCTAATGATTTACTTCTGCTAAGTGTGGAAGAGCCCTCAAACTACCATGAAGCAGCCAAAGAAAAGGAGTGGAAAATTACAATGAATCAAGAGATAGAATCGATAGAAAAAATCAGACTTGGAGGCTAATAGAACTACCAGTTGGAAAAAGGGCGATTGGGCTAAAGTGGGTTTTCAATGTAAAGAAAAATACTGAAGGAGAAGTCATCAGGTACAAAGCTCGTCTCGTAGCAAAAGGTTATGTACAAAAATAAGGGGTTTACTATGAAGAAGTTTTTTCCCCGGTTACTCGGTTGGAGACAGTTCGGTTGATCTTTGCTCTTGTAGCTAAAAATGGATGGGAAGTCCATCATTTAGATGTAAAATCCGCCTTCCTCAATGGCGATTTGCAGGAGGAGGTATATGTTTTTCAGCCTCAAGGTTTCAAAAAAACTCGCGAGGAACATAAAGTGCACAGGCTTATGAAAGCTCTCTACAGACTGTGTCAGGCGCCAAGGGCATGGTATGCTCGCTTAAGGAGATGTCTTGAAGGACTGGTTTTTACTAAATGTCAACACGAGCATGTGGTTTATACACGTAGAGAAGGATATGAGTCTCTGATAGTGGGTGTCTACGTGGATGATTTAATAATTACTGGGACAAGGCTGTCAAATATAGTAAAATTTAAAGAGCAGATGGCTAAAGAGTTTGACACGTCTGATTTAGGCAAGTTGTCATACTACCTAGGTATTGAGGTCGAGCAAGGAAAGGACTACATAGAACTGAAGCAGGCTGCGTATGCGAGAAAATTATTGGAGAAAGCTGGGATGTCTGAGTGTAACTCTGTGAAATATCCTATGGAGCCTAAAATCCAGCTTCACAAGGACGAGAAAGGAAAGGCTGTGAACCCAACTGATTATAAAAGCCTTGTGGGTAGTCTGAGATATTTGGTGCACACACGCCCAGATATTTCATTTTCAGTTGGTGTTGTTAGCAGATACATGGAAAGACCCACTGTCCTCCACTTGAATGCAGTGAAGCGTATAATGTGATACGTACATGGAACTTTGGACTTCGGACTGGTTTACTTGAGAGGTAAAGGGAATTACCTGTTAGAATGGTTTTCAGACAGTGATTTAGCCGGTAACTTGGATGACAGAAAGAGCACAGGTGGGTTAGCATTTTATCTGAATGAAAGTTTAATATCCTGGGTGTCACAGAAATAAAAATGCGTAGCTTTATCTTCGTGTGAAGCCGAGTTTATGGATGCAACTGCTGCAACATGTCAAGGCATATGGTTGCGTAAAGTTCTAAATCAAATCTCGAATACATACATTGGACCTGTGGAACTGTACGTTGAAAATAAATCTTCAATTGATCTGTCCAAGAATCCAGTATTTCATGGACACAATAAACATATTGATATTCATTACCACTTTATTAGAGATTGTGTTGAGCGTGGAGAAGTGATCTTGAAGAATGTTCGAACAGAGGAACAGAAGGCTGATGTTTTAACCAAAGCCATGTCAAAGGTGAAGTTCGAGCAGATGAGAGCGTTACTGGGAGTTAAAGATTTAGTCAAGAACAGTCTTTGATTAAGGAGGTAAATGTTGGGCTTTTAATCAAGACTGTTGGGCTATCAAGACTGCTGGGCTTATTTTATTTTAATTGCTGAATAAATAATAGATAGATTTATCAGATATAGTCGTGTGACTTAGTCATACACGTAGTTGAGTAGTTTTAGGAAGCGTTTGAATTAGTTGCAGTACTAGATTAATAGTAGGAATGTTTTCAGTTTTTTTCTGCACCACCTTCTAGGTTGGTTTCTATTATTTATGTATTGCAGTTTCTTTTAGTAATACAATAACGCAACTTTCTTTTCTCAGTTTTATATCTCAAACACTTTACATAAGTCTATTTGTATAAAGATTGCAGAAAATACATATATATGTGTAGATTACAACAGATTTGATTAACAATTATAATCTCTTTGTGTGTAATCTATGTCTATCTTGTGTTATACTTGATAATACTTGTAATATGCTTGCGTTGGTTTCAAAATAATTATGTTATGCTTGTGTTATGCTTGTGTGTTTATTCTTCTCTGTTGATACTTGTGTGTTTAATGTTTAGTTCTTTTATTTTTTTATAAAAGTATAGTTGAAATATCAGAAGAGAGTAGTTTGATATTTAGTACATTTTTTGTTTGATGTATATGTAACTATGCTAATTTGGAGGAAGTTGCCCACGTGTTTGTTTTTGTAAATTTAATGGGGTTTGTGCTAATTAGTTTTTAAGCTTGGGAGAGTACATTGGCAATGTGCATATGATTAAATATGGTGGTGAAGTCCAGATTTAAGATAGTTGAGAAGATGATAAAATATGATACTTTTAATAATATTAAATATATAGTCTGCCAATAGTAATACTTTTAATGGTGCATTACTATTTGTCGTGACAAATGCTGAAAAAATTAGTTCTGATTTAATCAATATAGAAACTTTATAAAACAATGAAATGAAGTCATAACAAGACTTAACAAACCTCAGCAATTTCAAGCATATGCATTGGTTTCATAATTAAATGTAAACTTACTTATATAATTGTATACATAATTAGATGAATAAAACTGATATCGGTAAAGTTTTTAGATATTGTATAGGTCAAGATTTAGTTATTCATGTGCTATATACGAAACTTGTTTTTTAAGTATGTTAGTTGAAATTCAAATGCACCTTTATCTATGTAGGTATTGTGTTATCATGGACTTTTTTTGGACCGTACTTGGATGGCACGATAAAAGTCAAATACTCAGATAGGAGGCACGACTGAATTTACAACCGGTTGTGAAGCCTTTCTGGAGTATGCGTATAGTCACCCGAAAATTATGAATGAAAGGAATCAGATTCGATGTACATGTTTGAAATTTAAAGATAATAATTATCTAGACAGAGACGTGGTAAAATACCATTTACTCATTGATGGGTTCATGAGAAATTACGAAGAATGTTGGTAGGCACATGGGCATAAAAAAGATGGTGGCTTCACATCTAATTATTCGGGCACTAGTACTACTTATCATATGGATGAAATTGTTCATGATATTACAGGGCAATATTTTGATTGGGAACAAGACAGAGAGCAACCTATGAATTCTGATGCCAAGGCCTTCACAAAGTTGTTAGAAGAGGGGAGGGAGCCGTTGTGGAAAGGTTGCACCAAACACACTAAATTATCTGCAGTGGCGACACTACTGAACATCAAGGCTGATCACAACATCAGCCATGAGTGTTTTGAGTCCCTCTTGAAGGCTATTAAGAGTGTTTCCCGATAATGAAAAATTACCATATAATTATTACTATTGCAAGAAGATGGTGAAGAAGTTAGGTCTTGGATACTAGAAGATTGATGCATGTCTCAATGATTACATGCTATTTTATAAGGAAAATGAAAATATTACAAAATGCACAGTTTGTGGTCATGATTGGTTTAAGCATAATAAATAGGGGTGATTTCAAAAAAATCATTTATACCGTACAAAATTTTAAGATATTTTCCAGTAACAGACCGGCATAAAAGATTGTACATGTCCTCAGCTAAACATATGAGTTGGCATGTGAAATCTTCGGCTAAGGATGGAGAAATAAATCATCCAGGAGACGGGCAGGCTTGGAAAGTTTTTAACAAAACACATCCTCAGTTTGCATCGGAACCAGGAAATATAAGGCTTGGTTTGTCCACCGATAGTTTTAATTCATTTGGCCACTCATCTGTTTCGTACTCATGTTGGCCCGTTATTGTTACTCCTTATAATCTACCTCCTTTGATGTGTATGAAACAACCATACATGTTTCTCTCTCATGATTCCTTGTCCTATAAGCCCGGGAAAGAACTTAGATGTTTACTTGAGGCCTCTAATAGATGAGTTGAAGGTACTGTGGAAAGATGGAGTACATACATGGGATGTTTCAACCCAAAAAAATTTCAACCTTAGGGCAGCGCTTATGTGGACTATAAGCGACTTCCAAGCCTATGGTATGTTATCTGAATGGAGCACACATGGGAAGTTATCTTGTCTATATTGTATGGAGCATATGAAGTCTTTCACTCTAAAAAAAGATAGAAAACCTTGCTAGTTTGATTTCCATCGTCGGTTCTTTCCTATAGATCACCCATTTAAAAAAAATAGAGAAAACTTTAGGAAAGGTAAAGTAGAAAATTATGAACCTTTACCACGACTGTCAGGAGCGGAGATGCGAACTCATGTGATGGAACTTCCGATCGTCCCATTTGGTAAGAATGATAAGAAAATTAGTGGGTTTGGTGAATCATATAATTGGGTTCAGACAAGTATCTTCTGTGAATTGCCATATTGGTCTACAAATTTGATTCATCATAATCTAGATGTAATGCATGTCGAGAAGAATGTGTTCGACAATGTGTTTAACACCGTGATGAATGTTACAGGAAAGACAAAAGATATTGATAAGGCGCGTTTGGACTTGAAATATATTTGTAAGCGTCCTGCATTAGAGTTTCAGAAATCCTCTAATGGTAAGACTATCAAACCGTATGCAAGGTACACTTTATCTGAAAAGCAAGTTGAAGATGTGTGCACGTGGATTAAGTCCCTGAAACTTCCGGATGGATATGCATCAAATATTGCAAGGTGTGTGACGGATAAGACACTGTATAGGGAACTAAAAGGGATAAAGAGTCATGACTATCATGCGTTCTTAGAAAGACTCTTGTTTATAGCATTTCAGGATCAGCTTTATAAACCAATTTGGGATGCTTTGATGGAACTTAGTTGTTCTTTTAATGACTTATGTTCAAAAACATTAAATGAAAAGGACATGTCCATACTTAAAATAAATATAATAGAGATCACGTGTAAACAGGAAAAAATCTTTCCACCTAGTTTTTTTGACTCTATGGAGCATTTGACAATGCATCTTCCCTACGAATCTTTTGTTGGTGGTCTGGTTCAATATAAGTTGATGTACCCTTTCGAGAGGTCGATGGGAATGCTTAAGAGGGCAGTCAAGAATAGAGCTTGTGTTGAGGGTTCGATATGTGAGGCATGCAGTTTTAGTGAGAAGTTTATGTTTATCTCGGACTATTTTCCGGACGAAGTCTTCACAAAGTCCAAACGCGTCTCAAGTAATGATGATGGGGGAAATGTTGAACTAAATGGTAGACTTTCTATATTTGGTCTATCAGGTCGTGCTTATGGAAAAGGAAAGTGTGTTTTCCTTTCCGAGACAGATTTACATGCTGCACACACACATATTCTTCTAAATTGTGAGAAGATTGACGAATTTGTGAGGTACACATGACATAAACTCTTAAATTTATAAATAAATCAGCCTTTCAATGACATGTAATTTATATTTTAATATTTTATTATCTAGATTGTACGATGACGAGTTAAAAGTGAAGTCTCCCGGAATAAATGATAAAGATATTCAAATCAATCGTAATAAAGAATTTTTATGTTGGATAAAGGACAAAGTAAGTTCAATTTAATTAAGCACAATACGCACACTTTATATTAACTATTTACTTAAATTAATTTAATAATATGATATATTTGTAGGCTTTGACTGAGGGGTCCACGCTTCCAGTTAATGTACAAAGCTTAGGTATGGGACCAGACATGGAGCAAGTAAGCCGTAATGGTTACAAAGTAAATGGTTATGAATTTCATACCAAGGCAGATAGGCACGGTAAAAGGACTACAAACACAGTCTTGTGTGTTTTAGGAGATTATTAAAATGAGCTTAGTCATATCTTTTAAGGGGAGTTGGAGAAAATCATAGAGTTGTCATACAAGAGTACGTACGAGGGTTATATTATCTTGGTCAAGTGTCAGTGGTTCGACTCAGAAAAAGGAATACGTGTTGATAGACATGGAATTGTTGATATTGACGTCCACAAGTCTGCTTACTCCAACGAGCCATTTGTTTTACCAATTCAAACAAAACAAGTATACTACACTCCCAGTCCTGGTAAAAGGAGGGATAGGTCGCCTTCATATTGGCAAACTATAATTCATACTCCCGCACGCAGATGTTAAGAAGTAGTTAATGGGGAATTTTACCAAGAGGAGATGCTTTGTAGGCCGGATGTAATAAATGTGGATGATAATGAAGTAATCCAGTTAGATGGTGGAGATGAATCACATAAAATAGATCCCAAGTTCAAATTGGTATCAGATGACATTGAAGAAGAAGAAGAAGACATTGATACAAACGAAGAAGAAGAAGAAGAAGAAGAAGAACAAGAAGAACAAGAAGAACAAGAAGAAGAATAAGAAGAACAAGAAGAAGAACTAGAACAAGAACAAGAAGAAGAAGAACAAGAACAAGAAGAACAAGAAGAACAAGAACATGAACAAGAAGAACAAGAACAAGAATAAGAACAAGAACAAGAACAAGAACAAGAACAAGAACAAGAAGAAGAATTATTGATCAACACTGACTCCGAGTGACTCTGAGTCTGAGTTTGAAGGAGAAGATGGTTATGAATCTAAACAAGATGATTTTGATTCAGAAACTGAGACTTGAAATTTTATTTAAACATTTTAATAAAATGGTATAACTTGTTCAAATATTTTAGTCTCCATCAGCTCATTATTTACTGTAATTTATATTCTTATATATAACGCAATTAACAAGCAATAGGGAAAACAATATTGGCCTGATTCTATAATGCTTTTTTGAGGTGCTAACATAAAAAAATTGTTTACTTGTGACAACATATATAGCTGAATATATGCATTTTTTGACCTGTTTTGTTTCTGACTTGTGCTCGTAAATGTAGCCGAATATAGTAATGACTTTTTTACTTAAGGTAAATAGTTCTTTTGAGTTGTGCTTCTCTTCCGGTAAAAAGTTGTATACTAGTTTTCTAAAAACTCATAAATGCCTAATACTTGTTTTTTATTTTATACCTTTGTCTCTCAATTAGTTTATGTTTAAATATATTTATGCAGATGGCTTCACAAGCAACATCAAAGAGAAAGCTTGGTATGGGTAGGGGCCCAACCATGTTCCAAAAGCACCTGCAAACCCAGAAGATAGGACTCTCATTCATATTTGTCCACCACCAAATAGCATGTACGTAACTACTCTTGTAACTACTATATATGCACATTGCAGATCACTTTTTTATTTAATAACTTGTGGGGTTGAAATTTAATTTAACATGTTCTGCACTTTAACAAATTTCCTAAGAGAACTTCAGATGCATTTAGCTAAAAAAATAGTTATGATGCCATTAACATTTGTAAGAATAATTTCCTAAGAGTATAAGTTATTAGGGGTGTCAATAGTAATAATGCATTAAAGAAAAATGTCTTCAAGGATTGTGCAGAAAAGTATTCATATGTTGGGGAAACTCTGAAATCTACACTTCAAAATTTGAAAGATAAGTTATATGATTATGCTAATATGAATACAATGGCAGCTTCTGATTATCAAAATGTTTGTCGCAATTCATTTAAGAGATACCCGAATCTGGTTTATCCTAAAAACCTTGCACTAAAAGAGAATAGTTTTAAGCATATTTGTGATATAGTTTTAGGAATTATTGATGCACTTGATTCATAATTTATATCTTCCTCCTCAATCAGTGTCTATTCAATATAAGAAAACAATATTGTTTTATTTCTTTCTTATGTGATATAATAATGTTAATTTGTGTATGTTCAAAGTTGAATACATAATGTTGTTTTGATGATTAACATACTTCTAATAAGTATGTGGTTCATTGTTGCGTATTTACTATGGTCAAATATACCTGCCATTATATATAATCATATATAAGTATATAATTTCTGTAATTTTAAAATACAAAATCAGAATATAGTATATGCTAGTTTTATATTCTTAGCGTGCTAGTGAACTGCATGGAACACCATGTTAGAATGTCAAACTCTTCCATATGCATAGTTAATGAATAAAACAAAAGAATAAATGTAGTGCAAATCTTCATCCAGGAAAAATGGTAGGCAGCTCGGTGCAATAATTTGTTATGCATGCATGGTCAACTATTCACATAAGAAATACACAGAAGTCTTCCTAAGAATCAGGGAGTTGTATGGCGTTGGTATGCAACAGCTCTTAAAATTAAAGGTTGTGTTTTATCATTGAGCTACTGGTTGGAAGAGTCAAGTTTGAATGCTATATATAAGGTAGGCTGCATGTTTTCTAGTTAAAATAATATATAAGCAATGACATAAGCAGTTTGTACACTATAAATAGACATACCCAGGAACATAGCATTATCACAAAAATTTGAAAACATCAGAGAGAAGAAAAGAGTCATAACTCTTGAAAGAAAGAAACAAGGCTGTAGCCTTAGTGTTGTAAACAAAACAAAAGCTATAGTTTTTATATATATATAAAGAATGTGTTTGTCTGTTTTATTATCGAAAATAATTATACATACATAGCAGCAGGTGTTTTAAATATTAAAGTTAGTCCATTCACATTTCCAACAAGTGGCATCAGAGCTAAGGTTCCGTTCGTGAAAAATGGCGACGATGGTGCAACGAAATATTCCAAAATTGACGAGTACAAATTACGGGAACTGGAGTATTCAAATGAAAGTATTACTCGATTCCTACGATAATTGGGATATTGTCGAAAGTGGGTATGACGAGCCCACAGATGCAGCCGCTGAAGCAGCCCTGTCAAATGCTGAGAAGATGATTTTGAAAGAGACCCAGAAAAAAGATAAAAAGGCGTTATATACAATTATTCAAGGAGTTGATGAATCAACCTTTGTAAAAAATTCAAATGCAAAAATGGCGAAAGACGCGTGGGAGATTCTGCAGAAATCATTCCAGGGTGTCGAGAAAGTCAAAAAGGTTCGGCTCCAAGTACTACGTGGGGAGTTCGAAAATTTGAAGATGAAGAGTTCCGAAAATATTGGTGAATTTGTTACGCGTTTGAAAATGGTGATAAATGAGATGAAAAGAAATGGGGAAAGTCTCGATGATGTTCGGGTCATGGAAAAGTTGCTTCGTTCATTAACAAGAAAATTTGATTATGTTGTTACTTCTATCGAAGAGTCAAAAGACTTGTCCACAATTTCTATTGATGAGCTCGTAGGTTCTCTTCAAGCCCACGAGTAGCGAATGAACCAGTATGATGATGTAAGCCATTTGGAAAAGGCGTTGCAAAGTAAGGTATCCATTGGTGACAGTTCTGCGGTAGCAGTCCTGTACATGGAAGAGGTGGCTTTAGAGGTAGCTATCGAGGTGGACGTGGTCGTGGAAGGCAGTCTTTCAACAGAGGCCAGAATTCTGAAGGTTATCAACCATCTGGTCATAGACAAAATTTCAGAGGTCGTGGAAGAGGCGGATTTCAACAACGAGGTGATAAGTCCCAATTTCAATGTTATAATTGTAATAAATTTGGTCACTTCAGTTATGAGTGTAGAGCACCAAAAGTGGAAGAAAGGAGTCACTTTGATGCAGTAAAAGAAGATAAGGACGTTGGCACTTCTATGTTCCTCACTTATAAAGGAGATGAGGAAAACAAGAAGAATGTTTGGTATCTTGACTTAGGGGGCGGTAATCACATGACTGGTCACAAGGAATTATTCACGGAGATAGACGACACCATCAGCGGAGAGGTTACTTTTGGTGACTCGTCAAAGATTCCGGTGAAAGGAAAAGGTACCGTCACGATCATGTCAAAGAAAGGTGAAAAGAAATATATAAATGATGTTTATTATATTCCTGCATTGAAAAATAATATTATCAGTCTTGGCCAACTTCAGGACAATTCCCTCATTATCAGAAATCAAGCTCGGGAATTGATTGCAAATGTCGAGATGTCAAAGAATCGTTTGTTTACGCTTGATATGCAGAAGAATGTGCAGAAGTGCTTAAAGTCGGTCATTAAAAATGACTCGTGGTTGTGGCATTTGAGATATGGTCATCTTGGATTTTCTGGCCTGGAATTATTGTCAAAGACAAAGATGGTGGACGGCTTGCCATAAATCAACAAACCAGAAAATTTGTGTGAAGCATGTGTAAAGGGGAAGCAACATCGATAAAGTTTTCCCGTTGGAAAATCATGGAGAGCCAGGAGGCCATTGGAGATTGTTCACACAGATATTGCTGGTCCATTTGATATCTCATCACTTGGAGGTAATAAGTATTACCTAACATTTATTGATGATTTTAGCAGGAAAAGTTGGGTGTATATCATCAAAGAAAATCAGAGGCTCTTGATAAATTAAAGGAATTCAAATCACTTGCAGAAAAACAAAGTGGTCAGTATTTGAAGACACTCAATTCAGACAGAGGAGGCGAGTATACTTCAAACTTGTTCAGAAGCTTCTTTAGGGCACATGGCATAAATCATCACTTGACAACGACATATACTCCTCAACAAAATGGTGTTGCAGAAAGGAAGAACCGCATAATTCTTGACATGGCAAAGAGTATGGTGAAAGCAAAGCACTTACCAAGAACTGTCTGGGCAGAAGCCATTCTATGTGCAGTTTATTTGTTGAATCGTTGTCCAACAAAAAGTGTCAGAAACAAAACTCCAAATGAAGCATGGAGCGGGAGCAAACCATCAGTTGGTCATCTCAGAATTTTTGGGTGTATTGCTTATGCCCACGTTCCCGATCAGAAAAGGAAGAAGCTGGATGATAAAGGTGAGAAATGCATCTTTACCGGATATGACAAAAGAAGCAAGGCATACAGGCTCTATAATCCACTAACGAAGAATTTAATCATTTCTCGAGATGTTGTGTTCGATGAATGAGATTACTGGAGATGGAGCGAGGAAGAAAGAAAAGTTGTTGGCTTATTCTTTAATGGTGATGATGATGACGGTGATAACCCTAATAATGAAGATGACGGAGATGGTGATCAAACTCCTCCACCAAGTCCAAATCAACAATCTCCTGGATCGACACCATCCACGGGAGGAAGAAGCAGTTCAGGGGGAGCACCACGAAAGATGCGGAGTCTGGATAATATCTACGAAGCTACAAGTCCGGTACAAACATCCTTTGATTATTCCTTATTTTGCTTAATGGCTGAATGTGATCCAGTTACATTTGAGGAAGCTTCAGAAGAAAGAAAATGGAACAAGGCCATGGATGAATAAATTGGTGCAATCAAGAAAAATGATACATGGGAGCTCACAGATCTTCTAGAAGGACATAAAGCAATTGGCGTCAAGTGGGTCTACAAGACCAAGACGAATCAGGATGGAGAAGTGGAGAAATACAAAGCAAGGCTAGTGGCTAAAAGCTACAAGCAGCGATATGGCATTGACTATGATGAGGTATTTGCTCCAGTTGCACGAGTTGATACCATAAGACTTCTAATAACAATCGCAGCTCAGAATCAGTGAAAGATTTATCAGATGGATGTCAAGTCAGCATTTCTAAATGGTTATCTCGAAGAAGAAGTCTACATCGAACAACCTCCAGGATATATTCAGAAAGGCCAGGAAAATAAAGTCTACAGACTGAAGAAAGCCTTATACGGTTTGAAACAAGCTCCGCGAGCATGGAACACAAGGGTTGATGAATACTTCCAGAAAAATGGTTTCGTGAAGAGTCCATATGAGCATGCTCTCTACACGAAAACAAATTCAGGGGGATATTATGATCGTTTGCTTATACGTGGACGACATGATATTTACTGGAAACAATTCTGGTATGTTTGATGCTTTTAAGAAAGTTATGACTAATGAATTTGAGATGACAGATATTGGTCAAATGTCATACTTTCTTGGAGTCAAGGTGAAGCAAAACAAAGATGGCATTTATATATCTCAGAAAAAATATGCGGAGCAGATTTTAAAGAAGTTCAGAATGGAGGAATGCAAGCCGGTAAGCACGCCAGCAGAACTGAGCATAAAGCTCAGAGTTGATTCAACGAGGGAGTCGGTAAATCCCACATTGGTCAAAAGTTTGGTTGGAAGTCTGAGGTACCTAACTTTTACTCATCCAGATATTATGTATGCAGTTGGATTTGTTAGTAGGTACATGGAGAAACCAAAGAAAGACCATTTCATGGCAGCTAAAAGAATTTTGAGATATATAAAAGGTACGCTTGATCATGGCTTATTTTACACACATTCTCAAGATTCGAAATTAGTTAGCTACTCAGACAGTGACTATGGCGGTGATTTCGATGACGGGAAAAGCACTTCAGGCTATGCTTTTCATATCGGTTCCGCAATATTCTCGTGGTCATCAAAGAAGCATCCAACAGTGGCACTTTCAACATATGAAGCAGAATACATCGCAGCAGCAGCATGTGCATGTCAGGCTATGTGGTTAGGCTACATATTGAGCGAATTAAATCTCGCAGATGAAGACCCGGTAACCATTTACATGGATAATCAATCCGCTATTTCTCTTGCAAAAAATTTGGTGTCACACAGTCGGAGCAAACACATAAATATTAAATATCATTTTCTTCGAGAATAGGTGAATGATAAAATCGTGGAATTGGTGCACTGCAGGACAGAAGAAAATTTAGCGGATATATTTACAAAGCCATTGAAGCCAGATATGTTTGGAAAAATGAAGCAGAAGCTCGGAATGCAAAATCGAGTTTGAGGGGGAGTGTTAGAATGTCAAACTCTTCCAGATGCATAGTTAATGAATAAAACAAAAGAATAAATATAGTGCAAATCTTCATCCAGGAAAAATGGTAGGCAGCTCGGTGCAATAATTTGTTATGCATGCATGGTCAACTATTCACATAAGAAATACACAAAAGTCTTTCTAAGAATCAGGGAGTTGTATGGCGTTGGTATGCAGCAGCTGTTAAAATTAAAGGTTGGGTTTTATCATTGAGTTACTGGTTGGAAGAGTCAAGTTTGAATGCTAGATATAAGGTAGGCTGCATGTTTTCTAGTTAAAATAATATGTAAGCAATGACATAAGCAGTTTGTACACTATAAATAGACATACCCAGGAACATAGCATTACCACAAAAATTTGAAAACATCAGAGAGATGAAAAGAGTCATAACTCTTGAAAGAAAGAAACGAGGCCGTAGCCTTAGTGTTGTAAACAAAACAAAAGCTATAGTTTTTATTTATATATAAAGAGTGTGTTTTGTCTGTTTTATTATCGAAAATAATTATACATACATAGCAGCAGGTGTTTTAAATATTAGAGTTAGTCCATTCACGTTTCCAACACACCAAGCATGCGTTATTCCGTCAAGAGTAAAAATATGCCCGGTCTTAAAAATTAATTAATGTTAACAGGCCCTGTCAAATAAGAGTTAATTTCAAATATTGAAAGTTTATTTTATCTTAAGACTGCAGCATCCTTTAGCTGCCTCAGGTGGACTTTAATTTACTTAACTTAAATGTATTCTCTGTAACATGATTGTTTATATTTGATTTGGGCCTATTCTGGATTGGGCCTTACCCTCAGTTATACCTCAAACATATGCACAGATAGTAAGAAGTGAGATCATGTAATTTAGATATGCATCTCCAGAGCTGGTCTATATTTTTTCTAACTCACAGCTACAGGGCTACCTTACTAGACTGTTATATGTAATCGTGCATGCATTCATGTAAATGTTACAGCCTATTCAGTACTGCTGCGTCGATGTCACCTTATCTTTTCAGTTTTACCATTGTCTTCACCATATCCCTCAGTGCATGTTCAGAAGTAAAAAGATAAAAACACCTGATCTTAACGGATGAAATTGAAAGGACTCTGATTTTTACGGTGAAGATCACTTTAGTTGTTTAGAGCTTAAGTAGTACTTAATTTGACTCGTCTTAGCTAGCTCTAATATAATACCTTGTTGTCTCCTATGGTGCACAGAGTTTTCGATATCCCTATTATAGGCCTCTAGCTGTACATGAACAACTGAAAGTACCCGTATAAATATTACCAAGAAGAATGGAATGATTTGAATCTTCTGGCTCGTTCTATATTTATAATCATAGAGAGCATATAGTGAAAATAACTTATTAGGGGTGTCAATAAAAATTCTGATGGATGTCATTCTTTTGTCGATCTTTGAGTGATGCCTGATGATTGATGAGTCTAGAAAGTAATGCTATTTTAGAGTGATATTAAATAAGCAATGTTGATGTACTGCATAATGCATATCCTGCCATTCATATTTGACTGTTTTTCCCAATTTTACAACGTTCTATGTGTTTATATGAATCTAAAAATTTACCAGTACTTAAAAACGTATATTTGAGTACATAGAATTAGGCAATTAACCCTACACGGTTGCACGAAAGACGAATCTATACTTCTGCAAAGCTCATCAGGTCTTTTGCGACTTGTAACTGACAATGACCTATACTTGGTCGTTAAAATACAAATAATTGAGCATTCCGGAGAAATTCTATAAATGAACTTACCCGATAAACATGTCAAATAATTTCAAAACTCAGAAGTGAGTTCTAATCAGATTTATTAATGACTATATCAGATTTATTAATGATAAGATTGCTTTTTTTATGAATTTTTCTTTATTTTGACAAATATTGACATATTTTCTTTGTAGTACATAATTAATCTTATATTCAATGTTGTATTTACAGTGATTTTATGGATCACAAAATTCTTAAGTGCATCTCTCAATTGTGCCTTGAGAATTGGCCTATTCCTGCGATAACGCGGGCCAGCACACCTCTCACCCACAAGAATGCAGTTTGGTTTGAACTTCAGGTATAATATCTGTTGTAAATATGTTATCATTTGATGTAATCAGCTGTCATTTTTCTTTGTATATGGTAAACTAACTTGTAACTATATTCCTTGGTAAAATTATTTGCAGAAACGTTACAGGTGGGAGGACTAGCAGGGGATGTTATATCTACTCTTTTTGGCAGAAATGTACCGCTCGGATGAAAGATAACCTTGACAAAAATCGTGGGAAGCCCTGCACAATGCTGGAATTGAGTATGAAGATGAGGATGCAATGGAACATATGCACAAGTATAGCGTCTGGTGGTGCACCACTGATATATAGGAGGCAATGTGTAGCCAGTGGAAAGATGAAAAATGGCTGAAGAAAGGGAAGATTGCTTCAAGTAATAGAGCTGTAGGCGGCGAAAAGGTCAAAGGTACCTACAAGGGCAACATTATTTATTTTTACTTATTTATGATATTTATATGACTTGGGAGTTTGTACGATATCTGTCACGAGTGGATAATCTCCTGATTGGCATCTCCTATGCGGTGTAATTAAATTGTATGAGCGTGTCGCCAAAGTTGTGGGACACGTATAGCCATGGCTGGTATGTTTATGATTTGGCATTTTGGGTAGCACGTGCTCATTGTCGTGCAAGCCCCTGTAATTTATTGGGTATCATTTGTTTTGTGTTGTGCAAGCCCCTGTAAGTTTTGATGACTATATATTTCTGGATTACCGAAAAAGTAGGACATCATGTAAGTGTAAACTTGTCTCCCATGTTCGTATGTAAGCTATTTTGTATATTATTTTATAAGTGTAAAAGTTATGTATAAGAGTACGATGTAAGAGTATGAGTATAATTTCTCGGTCATACTTTCGATTATATTATTTGTGATTATATTATGCCTAAGTGGTAAGATTAATTTGTTTAAAAACAATTGCTTTGATTTGTGAGTTGAGTACCCATTTTCTAATTTTCTCATTTATTATTTCTATTGATCTTTATTCAGATATTCAGTAGTGCTTTTACCTTCATCATTTTTAGTCTTTGTTCAGTATTGCATTGTTTTATATCCATATATAAGCCTTTCGCTCACTATCGGTCCTTTGTTCACTTTATTTTCCTTCGGCAGGTTTTCTTGGGTGGGCTAATTATGGGAAGAGTGCGAATTACAGACTTTGAGGAGTTTGGCATTTTCTTAGGTTTTTGTTATAGTTTATTGTTGTTGTTGGATAATTTAGCTGTATTTTATTTCAAGAATTGTAAGTTATTGGATTTTTGGGAACTTGTAAAGTTTTATTAGATTTTAATGGATTTTAAATTATGAAGTTTGGTTATTTTATTATAATTTTGAGGCATCTTAATTAGTTGGGTTGTTAAAGTTGGCATCAGAGCTAGAGTTTTAATGGATCTGAATTATTATTAAGCAGTTCGAAGAGTGTTGAAAAGTCAGAAAAATGATAGACAAGGATAGAGTTTTAAAGGCGGGAGAGAAAAGTAGAGATGATTGTATGAATTGCAGGACGAATGAATAGAGGATTTGGATAGACTACGATGAACAGTTATTAGTGAAAATGGGTTGTAATCTTATCAAATCTTTTGTTAGTACACTTGGGAGCCCACAATAGTTATACAAAGATTTTTCAGTAATCCAGAAAGCCCAATTTATTCGTGATAACTATCGAGTGACCAATAAAACCCTATCGACTTAATAATTCAAATGAGTAATAAATTGTGTTTATTCATTTTTATATAAAATATTTTTATCTTAATTTTTTTAAATTTATCTTTATCATCTAGAAAACTATATAATATTGTTATTCATCTATTTATAAAATACTACCTTGTGTCCGATGCACGTGCGATTTTTAATTTAATTGTCTTATTATATATTTTAGTGTTAAATTCTAATTAGTATATATGATTGTTTAAAATGCCTCGATTTTCTTTACTTGTTTAATTCATTTAACAAATTCACTTAGCTAGCTATAGTCTTTTTTTATTAAGTCCTTGACCCTCTTTATATTTATCTTTTTGAAAGGACTTAAAGAAACGAGACGGAAAAGCACTCGGTGTAACACATTTGGTTAAATAATAGTGCTAGTCGTCTTGGTCAGATTTTGATTGTTTAAATCTATTGACCAAGTGCTTATAGCAAGTTGTATTCTTGTATATCATAGTCCTTAACTCATATAAGAATACATATTTTAAAGGACGTGAGGAGCAAGATAATAGTAACTGGTTTTTACCATTCGAGTTAACTAGTTCTACTCGACTTTTCCTTGTTTATATTCGTCCGAATAGAACTTAGTAGTGCATTCATATTTACTTACTTGTATTGCATTTTTTTGAGTGAATTGTACATCATGTGACATATCGTGACAACTTTTATAATATTTTACGCACTATTCTAACGCATATTAAGGTGGCGAATGCCTATCTACTTTTAACGCGTAATAGCATTTGTATAAAATATATCTTCAAATATATTTGTGTGTTTATAGATTGTAATTTTTTTTATGTAGTGAGGTGAAATAAAGTGAGTTGATCCTTGTTCTAAGACCCAAGTCTTAGGCGTATTAACGGGGAGAGTAGCCTTTGCACCGTGAGTAAAAGGAAAAACCTGAGACCTAAGATCTAAGATTCGAGACCCGCAAAGAAGAAGAAGTGCAAGTCTACCCAAGGTCTTGCAAGTGCTTGAGAAGGTGACTAGGTTGTTACGCTTCAAGATAGTTCTTTTAACTAGGTTGTAGCTATTTATTTTGAGAAGGTTACGTGTGTGTGACGCTCTAAGATAATTTAGTAGTAATAAAGGTTTCTCCGCCTACTATAGAGGAGTTTATTTATAGTAGAGAAAATGTCGAGCGCAAGGAGGAGTTCGGAGACTGGACTAGGGGTGAGTGGACTCCGATTGTGCAGTCAGCCACCGCGAACCAGGATAAAATCTATTGTGTCGTATACCTTCTTTTCGTATCTTTATATTACGCACTTAACATACTTGCATACAAGTAGTTAAAGTAAAAGAGGAGAAATAAACTTTTAAAAAGTTAAGCTCTAAATTTTAAAAAAGTGATAAGCTATTCACCCCCCCCCTCTAGCTTATCTTACTCTTACATGGGACATGTCACATACAAAGTATTAATTAAAGTGTACTTTATTAATTCCAGGATTTATGTTTTTAAATATAATTTTACATTTAAACCATTTAGTGATTTCTGATGATATAATTTTTTGACAAAAAATAAATAAATAAATATATATATGTATATATAATGGATAAGTAAAAGGCGTCGGAGAATAATTGTTTCCTTGTGTTCATTTTGAATAATGTTCGGAAGAGAAACGGGTGAAGGCCGCTTATTAGCAGGGCCCATGGATGGAAGATTAGGGTTCTCCTAATGTTTGATGGGTTGGGCTACGTTAAGCCGTTATGGACTTCAAGGGTTTTTAATTTCTATTCTAAGTTGGTCTCTATTTGAGTAGACCATTGTTCAAATAAAAATAGCCTAATAGTAGAAACTAGAAACTGTCATAATCCATTCTAATTAGAACGTCCTGCCCATTAAATCAGTCTCAATTATATTTAAAAAAATACACGCTTGATATACATACAGCAACAATACATATCACCAATACAAACCCATACTTCATCTCTGATCAACAACTTTATTTTCAATTTCAGCTAGTCAGTCAACATCATCATCTCCAATCTACCTCCACCATTATATCCGATCTACCTCCATCCGCCACCATGACATAATACTAAACTTTTCGATCCATCTTCGATCATTTTTTATATTATAGAAATCATTAACTTGTATAATATGAAATGATGAAGATGATCATAGTTGAATGTACAGGCTGCAAATGTGTTGGTAAGTGAAGTTTTGAACGATTATTGTGATATAGGTGGGGGGAATATATGAAGTATTAAATCATTGATAATCTACCAACAAATATTTTATGAAATAAATCACCATATCTATATTTTAGTCATTAAATTGTATGATGACAATTACCGATTAGTTAACAAAAAGGATGGATGGCGGGGGAAAGAGGTGGAAAGTTGAGAAGAGAATAAATGTTGGGGACCACTAGGGGCTTTGTAAAATAAGAATGTAAATATGTTATTTATTAATGTTTTCTAGTTTTTATTTTAAACTTGGTTTCCATGTACCCATGAGCATATATATATATATATATTAAACAATTGTTTTTGGAATTTGTCCAATGCAGTGTAACAAGACATGAAGTGTATATGAGAACATGTTTATCATAGCATGATTTCTACCATTACAAGATGTTGAATAAATTTGAACTGTATTCTACTTAAGAGGACGGCCTTACTTGAGTACTATTGTTGGACTAAACACTGTAAATGTGAAAGTGCAGACCACCACCAACTGAATTTCATGTTCAGGCAAATAATACTTGACCATTCATATACTGGAGTAGAAGTAGAAGCCTTTGAACTTGAGATAAGCAAACAGCTCTTGTAAATGTACAATTTTTGCAAAATTTTAGTTAAATTTCCTTTTTATTATATTGATGCCAACTGCTTCGGTTTAGCAGCTTCATCTCTAGTCCTAAATACAGAACCTTGGTGATACATGCATACTGTTCTAGTCATGCTGAAGTTTGGTAATAAGACCAGGTATGATCCTATAGACCAAGACAGACCATTTCTTTAAGCAACCTCTAAAACTCTAATTATAGCTATTCGGATCAGATCACCAAGCAACCTACACTTCCACAATGTGTAGCCATGAAGTTGACACGTCAATATGGAATGAGTGGGTTTAACTATTAATTTGATGGTATTAGTATGAACATTTTGAAAATACAACTAGCATAATAACTCGTGCGAGGAACGGATCATTTTCTAGAATTTTTTTTTATAAATCTTGTAATTATTATATTCTTAGTTGTTTTCATATTTGTAAATGTTGTACAATACCTGATGTATATCAAATACAAGTTGATTGTTTATGAACGTGTCTTATTTTCATACAAGACATTACCAAATTACACAATATTTCTAATATAGCTCATTATGCAATATATATATATATATATTCTAATTTGTGTTGTATAATTTATATTTAATGAATCAGTATAAACACGGTAGTCAGTGTACATTTAAAATGAAATGATTAAACTTAATCTGTAGAATGTCATTAGTATGTTTACAAAGAAAAAACTAGATATTAACATATATGTTTAATACAGAGTTGACTAAAAATTTTACATTTTATTTAAATAAACTATATGTACTGGTCTAATTATTACTGAGTTCACTACTAACTTACAATTAACTTACTCAATTTGAAAAGATAAAAAAGTGCATAACTGAAGTCAGAATAAAATGACTGAAGGCATGGGTCTCTACATAAATAGAAATAATTTACCATACAGACAGATGAAATAACAAAATAAGTTTATAAATTGAATGCGAGCAAAGATAATGTTTTAGTTTTTTCTAATAATTGATTTTGAATTACAAGGAGAAGCACAAATCTCCCGTCACTCAATGGAACTGCTTTAGCGCAATTCACTTCCCTGAAATATTATCTTAGATGTGTTATCTCAAATTATGCTTCCAATTCTTTTTTTGTTGTTTGGCACTTCGAGGAAGCTATAGAATTTGATGGTTCAATCAAGGTTCTTCTTGATATGATCTCCTATTTAGGATACTTTTATTTAGAAATATGATATTCTGCTAGTCAAATATATTTTTTGTTAGTTCTAGTAAAATATTATAGTTTATGTACATTTTCGGGAATTTATCATTCTGGGATCATTGATTTTTTATCAAATATAATCGATTTAATTGATTTCACTGGCATAATTTCTTTAATTACCTGAAGGCAAGATAGTTGGTTAATATGAATATCTTGAAATATTTTTTAAATATTTCATTGATCTCAACGTTAACCTTTACGTAGTATTATTCATTTAGATGTAATCAATGTCGTAGTCTAAAAAGTATTTCATTTTTTAGCAAAACTCCTACATCTGTTGATTTTTTTAATGCCTGATTTGCATTTAAATTTATTTTTCGTTTCTATTTATGTCCAACTTGTATTCTTATGAACCATTTTTTTGGTGTAGTTCAGGAGCAGTTTTACATATATTTTTGATGCAATGTAATTAAAAATTAATATTTTTTATGAAATTCGGTATTTTCTTTTATGGAGGAAGACAAGTTTAAGTAATACATATTATACATTAATCCTCGTGTTTTGAATGTAACAAACATATATATGAGGCTTAGGCTGAGAGAACAATCACTAAGGAGAAAGAAATATGTGTAATCCATTATTACCTGGTTTCCACTCCTGCAAGTCCATGCTTGCCATTGTCGGCACTAAAACGAACGATAGGCACTTTAGGTATACGATTTGTGAAAACTATTTTGAGAATTTAGATCAATTCAAGACATTAACTTCAGAAAAATTGGACATCCTTGAGGAGTATGATGGAGTGGCTCCAGTCGCTGGTGAGAAAGGATGATCTTTAACCCACAAGTTCAAGTATGAACTCCTATTGTAACCTAATAAAAGTATTTGTTTCAGAATACATTTATCACTTTACAAAATGAGTTAATAATTGAATTTGTGGGTGTAAGGGTTTCCTTTCCCACCAATGACTTAAGCCAACTCAATCACACTCATCTACGAGTCTAATTTGTATGAAAATTGATGTCTTGGGTGGACCCGAAAACCTCTAACTAATTTTGAGAAACCAAGTACCTAAAATGCCCATCATTGATTTCAGTGCCGACAACAGCAAGGAGTGGAATTGGAGAAGTGGAAACCATCTAATAATGAATTATACGACGTCCATTCTCTTCCTCAAAAATTTTTTTATAAGCCCAAGCCTCATATATGGATATCTTATTCATAAAGACACTCAAAATATCAGGATTATTATTAAGCAAACGATTGAGATTTGAAATATTACAAAATTACAAGATATATATTTATATTAACCAAATGCCTCCCCCAAGAAATTTAAAGAAATAACACTAGTGAGATCAATTTAATGAAATATGTAGAAAATGAGAGATTCTAGAAAGATGAGTACCCGGCAGTATTTAAAAAACTAAAATATTTAACAAAACTAGAAAGAAAATATTGAGAAACTGTGAATTTAATATCATAGGTAACCTGTTAATTAACAAATTACCTACAAATATGGTATGAATATAAATATGCAAAAGAAAATTATGGGTAAGCACATACCTGGAGTTGTGAACTTGATATTGGCAGAACATTTTTTCATATAGCCAAAATCATACGGATGTGAATTATAATATAACAAAAAATTTTGGTAACTATTAAAATAAAGAACAAATTACAGATCATGTCAAGTTATATATAGTATTAAATATGTACATTTTGGAATGAAAACTCGTATCAAAGCGGATTTCAAATTTGTGTCTTGGTATTAGTGTTAATAATTACAAGATTTTCTTTCGATCAATAAATAATTTTTTAAAATGAAAAAATAAAACCCGCTCGAATTACGGAGTTATAATTTTTAGAACTTAGCCAAATTAAGCAGATACCAAAAAATTTGATAAAAACACAACTATTTACAATGAGGTCACAGCCACTGTGGGTCTACGAAAAACCATAACAAACTTGAGCCCAAACCAAAAATATAAGATCGATAGATATGTTATATAACTAGATTTTAAAAGTAATTTCAAATATGATGTCTAGTTTATTTCAATCCAATTAAACAAACAACAAGCAACTATCATGAGCATAAGCATACATATCAATTTTATAATAATTTGGGTAGGTTATCACTTACCAATACAAACCGGAAAAAGTCAACGTGATTAACATTTTGTAGACAACATACGATATTAGGAAAATATTGAAAAAATATTAGCAAACTTGGCGTGAACACTTCGATGGGACAACATTTTTGGTCCGTATTGGAATTCTTTATTATAATTAGAAAATGGTAAAAAAATGATCTAATTTTTATTGTATATAATGTTTCCAGAGTTATATGATGCTTGATAATGTAAAATTTGTAAAAAAAAATAGACTTTTTGAGTAAGAATGAGGAAAATTTAGAGTTTATTGTATCAATTATAGGATCAAGAAATGCATGACTTGAATTATTATTTAAGCAATTTGAAGAGTGTTGAAAAGTCGCAAAAATGATAGACATGTATAGAACTTTAAAAGGGGGATAAATTTAGAGATGATTGTATGAATTGTAGGACGAATGAATAGAGGATTTCGATTCTTATTAAGCAATTCGAAGAGTTTTGAAAGATCTAGAAACTACTATAGCATAGTAAGATTTGATAAACTATATAGAAACTTCGAAGAGGTTTGAAAGATCTAGAAACTGCTAGAGCACTGTAGGCATCGATGGACTATATAGAAACTTCTAGGGGTCGGAAAGACTACGATGGACGGTTATTAGTGAAAAACGGGTTGTAATCTTATCAAATCTTTTGTTAGTACACTTGGGAGCCCACAAAAGTTACACAAAGATTTTTCAGTAATCCAGAAAGCCCAATTTATTCATGATAACTATCGAGTGACCAATAAGACCCTATCGGCTATATAATTCAAATGAGTAATAAATTGTGTCTCCTCATTTATATAAAAAAACATTTTTATCTTAATTTTTTTTTAGTTTATCTTTATCATCTAGACAACTATATAATATTGTTATTCATCTATTTATTAAATACTACCTTGTGTCTGATGCACGCACGTGGGATTTTTAATTGAACTTTATTATTATTTATATATTAGTGTTAAATTCTAATTTGTATATATGTTTGTTTAAAATGCCTCAGTTTTCTTTACTTGTTTAATTCATTTAACAAGTGCACTTAGCTAGCTATAGTCTTGTGTTATTAAGTCATTGACCCTCTTTCAAATTTATCTTTTAAAAGGACTTAAAGAAATGAGAGGGAAAATCATTCGGTTTAACATATTTGGTCGAATAATAGTGCTAGTCGCCATGGTTGGATTTTGATTGTTTAAATCTATTGATAAAGTGCTTATAGCAAGTTAGAGTCTTGTATATCATAGTCCTTAACTCATATAAGAATTCATACTTTAAAGGACGTGAGAAGCAAGATTATAGTAACTGGTTTTTACCATTCGAGTTAACTACTTCTACTCGACTTTTCCTTGTTTATATTCGGCCGAATAGAACTTAAAAGTGCATTCATATTTACTTACTTGTCTTGCATTTTTTTAAGTGATTTGTCCTTCATGTGACATATCTTGACAACGTTTATAATATTTTATGCACTACTCTAACGCATATTAACGTGGCGAAAGCCAATCTACTTTAAACACATAATAGTGTTCTTATAAAATATATCTTCAAATATAATTGTGTGTTTATATATTGTAATTTTTTCTTTATAGTGAGGTGAAATGGAGTGAGGTGATCCTTGTTCTAAGACCCAAGTCTTAGGCGTACTAACCTAGAGGTAGTAACCATTACACTATGAGGAAAAGGAAAAACCCGACACCTTAGATCTAAGATCCGTGACCTACAAAGAAGAAGTACAAGTCTACCCAAGATCTTGCAAGTGCTTGAGAAGGTGACTATGTTGTTACGCTTCAAGATAGTTCATCTAACTAGGTTGTATCTATTTATTTTGAGGAGGTTACGCGTGTGTGATGCTCTAAGATAAATTAATAGTTGTAAAGATTTATCTGCCTACTATAGAGGAGTTTCTTTGTAGTAGAGAAAATCTCGAGCCCGAGGAGGAGCTCGGAGACTAGACTCGGGGGGAGTGGACTCCGATTATACAGTCAGCCACCGCGAACCAGGATAAAATTGACTGTGTCGTCTACCTTCTTTTCGTATCTTTATATTTCGCACTTAACATACTTGCGTACAAGTAGTTAAATTAAAAGAGGAGAAATGAACTTTTAAAAAGTTAAGCTCTAAATTTTAAAAAAGTGATAAGCTATTCACCCCCTCCCCCTTCTAGCTTATCTTACCCTTACACGGGACATATCACATACAAAGTATTAATTAAATTCTACTTTATTAATTCCAAGATTTATGTTTTTTAAATATAATTTTACATTTAAACAATTTAGTGATTTTCGTTGATATGATTTTTTTGACAAAAAATAAATCTCTCTCTCTCTCTTTATATATATATATATATATTAAATGGATAAGCAACCGGCGTCGGTGAATAATTGTTTCCTTCTGTTCATTTTGAATAACGTTCGGGAGAGAAACGGGTGAAGGCCGCTTATTAGCAGGGCCCATGGATGGAAGAAAAGGGTTCTTCTGATGTTTAATGGGTTGGGCTACGCTAAGACGTTATGGACTGGAAGGGTTTTAGTTTCTATTCTAAGATGGTTTCAAATTGATTAACAGCGTTGTTCAAATAAAAATAGCCTTATAATAGAAACTAGAAACTGTCATAATCATTTCTAATTGGAACGGCCAGCCCATTAAATCAGTCTCAATTACATTTAAAAAATACACACTTGATATACATGCAGCAGCAGTACATATCACCAATACAACTCATACTTCATCTATGATCAACATCTTCGTCTTACATTTCAGCTAGTCAATCTACCTCACCATCTCCAATCTACCTTCACCATCATATCCGATCTAGCTCCATCTGCCACAATGACCTAATACTAAACTTTCCGATCCATCTTCAATCATTGTTTATATTACAGAAATCTTTAACTTGTATAATATGAAATGATGAAGATGATGGTAGTTGAATGTACAGGTTGCAAATGTGTTGGTAAGTGAAGTTTTGAATGATTATTGTGACATAAAAGGGGGGAATATATGAAATATTAAATCATTGACAATTACCAACAAATATTTTATGAAACAAATCACCGTATCTATATTTAATTAGTATGACGACACTCACTGATTAGTATAACATAAATCATCAACTTGTATTATGAAGATTGCCAAATAGTATATACAAGATACATACATGAGCATATATTTTCTATATAGATCGATGATATTGTCAATCTTGTTGGTCATAGAAGTTGGTGATTTACTGCAATTGGAGGTATATTTGATTCATTAACAAGGAGAAGTGAAAGAGGTGAGTGAGTAGGTTCGATCGAAGATGAAGGATGGATGGCGGGGGAAAGAGGTGGGAAGCTGAGAAGAGATATAATGTAGTGGACCACTAGGGGCCATGTAAAATAAGAATGTAAATATGTTATTTATCAATGTTTTATGGTTTATATTTTAAGCTTGGTTGCCATGTAACCATGAGCATATATATATATTAAACAATTGTTTTTGGAATTTGTCCAATGCAGTCGTAAAGTGTATGTGAGAACATGTTTATCATAGCATGATTTCTACAATTACAAGAGGTTGAATAAATTTTGAACTGTATTCTACTTGAGAGGAAGGCCTTACTTGCGTACTATTGTTGGACTAAACACTATAAATGTGAAAGTGCAGACCACAGGCAAATATTTCTAGACCATTCATATACTGGGGTAGAAATATAAGCCTTTGAACTTGATATGAGCAAACAACTCTTGCAAATGTACAATTTTTGCAAAATTTAAGTTAAATTACCTTTTTGCTGTATTGATACCAACTGCTTCCGTTTGGCAGCTTCATCTCTACTCCTAAATAAAGAACCATGGTGACACATGCATACTGTTCTAGTCATACTTTAGCTTGGTAATAAGACCCAGTATGATCCTACGGACCAAGACAGACCATTTCTTTAAGTAAACTCCAAGACTCTAATTATAGCTATTCACATCAGATCACAAAGCAACCTACAGTTACATAATGTGTAGCAATAAAGTTGAAAATACAATCTTTAAATTTCACACTACTTGCGATTCTTCAAGTTTGATGGTAACTTTTTTGTCTGACGACATCTGTCTTTCAACAATTTTACCGGTATATTCAGTTCTCTTGTTGTTACCACTATTTTCTGCATTATTTTTCACAAAAATTCGCTGCATGACACATACAGGAATGCCGCCCAAATCAAAATCCTCCTTCAGAGATCGAGTAAGAAATCTTAGTTCTGAATCTGCCAGTTGTTTCTTTCCACTCGCAAAGGCAACAAAGGTAGGTGGTCTTGCTTTCACTTGAGTGAAATTTTTTATCTTGGGCTGAGAAGCTGAATCCTTTTAAGAATGTCTGCCCATAACCTGTCCCAAGACCGCAACATGTGGAAAAACATTACCACATAGTTAAATTATTTGCAAGTGGAGACAAAAGCTATAAGATGATTTCAACGTACTAACCTTCCGTAGCCATATGTTAAGACGAGCAGTTGTCAATCTTAAACACCACTTTTTGTATGTATCAATTACCTGATCCATTACCCTTATTCGGCCCCTTCCCTCCAATACCGAAACAAACACAACAGCAATTCATGTTACCTGCAAACAATCTAGATGTCAAATTTAAATAAACTATTATAAAACTAAATAATGCAAACGTATGTCTATTCTCTTCCTTTTTCTTTCTTTTGATAATGGAAAACATAACACACACAACCACCTCTGCCTATGACAAGACTTGAACCCTCAACCAATGAAGGAGGCAAATGAACTACTAGGCTAGAGAAAGAGCCCATCTATAACATATATATGTTCCACACTTCCATTTACATGAAGGGGAAGGTACAACCAAGGGAGTTTATGTTGGGTTTCGAAGGCATAAAACGCAGCGGATAAATGTAAATAAAATAAAAAATTTTTGAAACCCAAAAACAGGATCCATGTATAATTATGGGCAGATTATGGAGATAACGAATCATACCTTTCAAGAGCTTAACTTTCACAAACTCAACGGAGATCCTAGCTATCACGCTTTGTGTCTACCTCTCGGAGAAACACCTCTATGGTATCCACACGAGCACCTTCAAAAACGTCTCACGAACTAGACTACGGAATGGATGTACTAGCCTCCTTCTTGATGATCTGAATTGCCTCTGCCTCTCTTTGCTGCTAGGGTTTTCTCAAAAACGTACAAACCTCTTTAACCAATCATTATGTATTTATAATGGCTGATTAAAAAGGCCCATAACAGCAAAGCCCAACCCTAGTAGGTATTGGATTAAATAATAAAAACGAATTTCTATTATTTAATTAATAACTAAGTCAGACTTAATTATTATGGGGAAAAACATTCCCTTTAATTCGAATTTATATTATCTCAATTAAGTCTTACTTAATTATAATAAAATTCAAATAATCATCAATTAATTTAAATCCATAATTTAAATTAACTATTCCATTAAGTGCTCTATTTGTGCGACCCTATAAGCTATTATTTAATTGGCAAAATTTTTATTCTCTAATAAAATTATAAACAATGAGCGGTATCTAGTAATACATCATTGTTACCCAATTAAACAATAATTAAATCGTGATTAGATAAAACCTTTCGTGATTAATGTTTTTCATGTAATATAATCCCTTTAACCATACATATTATAGATTAAACTCGAGGCATGTATTTAGTCATCCTCTTCAACATTTAATCCGGGTTTACTTGATCCATGAGTAGATTATCGAGACAAATCATTATTTGAGCATGACCATGCTTTTATAATCTCACTCAATCAAGAGGCCAATAATATCTCTCCTAATTATAGGAGGGTTAAATCATTTATCTATCATTCATATTTCTCATACGACTCATGATGTACCCGATGTCCACTTTTATCATCACCCGATCAAAAGTAACTTTTAATATAGTCAAAGTATATTAATCCTCGTATAGAAATATAATGATTTCAAGTCAAAGGATCGTTACACCATTATCACTGTGAGTGTTTCTTATGACTTTATTAAACATGAAGAATCTCACTGTGGGTCTGTCCAGTACCATGTACTCTCAAATGTACCTATGTATTGACTTTAGTATCCCCATATTTATAACCAATGAGATGTGGTTATCTTGTCAAACAACATACTAGTCTATCTATGTATTATTATTGTCCTATATAATAATACTCGACTAGGGACCTTTAAGAATATGATATATTATATAATCTCAAGTTCAAGTCATGTACTTAAACTATACAATTTGTATCATGATTCTAAGGACATTTATTATGCTAACAAAATATCGCAGTAATTAAGGTCATAATAAATACATTTATTGAATGATTAACTGACATAAAGATTATAAAAGAATAATGTATTGCCTCTAGGGCACCTACTGTAATAACCCCAATTTTTGGAAATTTTTGAAACCCTTATGAATAGTGTTTTTGCTGAACGAGAAAACTTTTCATGCCACGCTATGTAGGGGTTCTGTTATTGATCTTATGGGATATTATTAGTACTCTATGAGGTATATAAGTGTATGTAAAGATCGTCAGAATCCAATTCCGAACACTTTGGTTTTTCCCGGAAATCCACAAGATACGGAGAGAATTGAGTATAAGGTAACAGGATAAAAAGGATTTAAATTAAAGGATTATAATAGAGGATCATAAAAAGGAATATAATGTATTGAGAAAGGTTAAGGGAACCTAAGTAATAAGATCCCGGGTATGATCCTTCAAACGATAAACGAGAACGAAAGTTAAGCGAACCGCATAACAGATCAGCGGTCATTAGGCAATCGATTAGGAAGCTAATCAAAGGGTTTAATGGGAGTGATGTCATCCAACCAATAGAAAGGAGACAAGGAAGGAAGGATGACATCACAAGGGTGACATAAGCATGACATGGAAGAAGGGAGGTGTGGTTGATTAAGGACCACACAAATTCAAGGGCAAGGTGGTAATTTGCTAAATCAAAAACAAAACCAAGTCAACCAACTAGCAAATCATTTCATCAAAATCAAAAAATCAACCAAGGCCTTGTTCTTCATTGTTTGCTCTCGGCTTTCTTCTTTTTGCAAGGCTTAAAATTTCCAAAATCAAGATCCAAGCATCCTTAATTGGTAAGAAAATTCCCTAACCTTCTTTATGCTTAGTAATGGCTATATCATAAGTTTAAGCCACAAATTCTTTCTCTAGCTTCTTGATTTAATCATTGGAGAAGACAATGAATAGTGTTTTCAAGTTCTAACTTGAGTTTTTTTTTCTTGTTTTCTTGAAGATCTAAGCTTTCTTAAGACTACTCCAAGCTTATTAAGGCTTCCTAGCTTCACCCACCAATCCAAGGAAGGTATACCACTTTCAAACCCTAGGTTCATATATATTATAAAGTGATTTTGATGAGTAAGATGTTATGGTATCTTGTTGTTATGTTTAGAGTTGAGATTTGGAATGGTGGTGAAATGAAATGATAATTTAGTGGTTTTGATTTAAAGAAACTTAAAGCATGATTAAAGTTAGGTTAAGCATATGTATGAATGAGTAATATTGAATTGTTTGGGATTGTTATGATGTGATAAGGATGGGTGTTTGTTGTGTGTTGGATTTGAGGATGGTTTGTGTTGATTGTGGGTAGTTTAAAAAATGGGAAATCGCGTAAACATAGCCGTCGTAATGTCCGATTTTCTTTGGACTGTTTTTGTGCATAGCATTAGGACCCGAGAACCCCCTGCTAAATTGTGACCACTGCCATGTTTAGATAGCTCATGTTACGAGCTTCGTTTTGATATGTAGTTCGTCCGATTCCGATTTACGGTTTAGGAGAAACGACCGTTTCAAGTAACGGTGTTTCACGAACGAAACTTTTTCCCTCGCCTTACTTTGGAATGTAGGTTAAAGACCAAAAAGGATTAATTAATGTGTGAAACATTTATGGTAAGTGTGTTAGGCAGTTGGTAAGTCATTCGCGAAGGAATCGCTTTAAAACTTGTAAAGGTTAAATTATTAAAAATGATGGAGCCGAGGGTACCCGAGTGACTTAAGCGAATCGGTGAGCGTAAAACAAGCGTTAGAGTCTAAGTTAGTTAAAGCATAGACTTACAAGTGATTTTGGTTTAATTCCAACTTACTTGTTGTTTATAGGTTGCCAGACTCGTCCCGAGCCTTTCTCACCCCCAAGTCGCTCAGGCAAGTATTCTATCCGTTATACTGTTGTTGTGATGTAAACATATGTATATGCATTATCTTGTGATATTGCATGATTGTTGATAGCAAATTTTTGCGATATATTGTAGCATGTGATATGGTATATATGCATGCCTGTTTCATATTCTTGAAATTTATATCTGTTGGTTATTTGATAATACCTATGCTAGAGGATAGTTGTATCTTGCATATACCCTTAGTATGGGGACCCAAAGGTGAAAATATTTTCTAAAACCGGGAGTCGAGGATCCCGAGTAATCTTGTATATATGGATATGGATATATATATATATATATATATATATATATATATTTATATATATATATATATGGTTATAGTTTTCCAAACTATTAATCGAATAAGGTTTATTCGATAACTTTAAACTTTATTTTATTATTGAATATTATTTCGAATATTATTCAAGGACTTATGACTCTTTTATATTATTTATGAATATTATTTGAATATTCATTTGAGGATGTATGACTCCTTTATTTTATTTAATGAATATTATTTATAATATTCATTCGAGGTATTATGACTCAGCGTATTTTATTTATTGAATATTATTTGAATATTCATTTGAGGATCTATGACTCCGATTATTTGCTGAGATATATTCTTTATTTTATTAAAGAATAAGGTGTAAATAATCAAACTTATTTTCGATTATTCAAATAAAGATAATACTTTCATATAAGTATATCTTGGGTTATTTAATACTCGTTTCAAGTATAAGTTTTAATACTTCTACTTCAATTATTTTATAAAGATTATTTTTTTATGGGAATATTATTTAAATAATAATATTCAGACATTTTCTAAATATTCTGGGGACTGATTTACTTCATTAAATCAGTTTTACTCCAAACACTCTTTAAAGTGTTTTCGAGTCTTTAAAATGATTTTCAAAAGTTAGAGCGGATCCCAAAACTATTTTTATATTTAAGATCTTCCTTTTAAAAAGGGGATTTAAATACTCGCTCAAAACATGGGGGATCCGGCTCGGTGGTGTGTTTTATATTCGCAACAAGGTTGCTGTCTTGGTAAAAGAGTGTTTGATTACTTACCCAATATTCGGGAAGTAAAATTCTTGGAACAAGTTAATCCATTAACAGGCATCGCCTGGGAAATATCGGTGAGTTTTCCTTTCCAACTAGGTACGACTTCTTGGTGGAGCCATATCAACAAGTTTCTACTTGGGGAAAGGGGGAAACGAGCTTTACGTTTCAGAGTCATGGATTTCATCTGAACTAGGAGTGGCGTAAGTGGCCGAGTAGCGCCGGCCCAGCCTTATTATATTGGCCCAAATGGCCTGGAAGTTCCGCTAAGGCGGTCCATTCCTTAGGAGTTCAGTGTTCGGTTGACAAGTAAATCCGACAGGTTCTCCTCTACATGTAGAAAATGGTGGGGTTGTACTACTACGACTGATCATCGTAAGTGGTCTTCCTGGCGCGGCAAACTCCCGTAATGAGTTCATCATCCAATTGGATAATTTCTGCAACACTACCCAGAGCACTTCGATAGAAAGGCTACGGTTGGGCGATTGTTGAGTGTTGGCAGGGTCAAGTTTTCAAAATAATGTTTGCATCAAATGAAGTATCTCATAACTTCATTTTATTTTGATGATATTTTAAAGGTTGAATTTATTCAAGTATTATCTTGTAGTCTCATCTATGTGATGAACTTTTGAAGCTAATTTATAACTTGAACGGTGGTAGTTCAAGTAGTATTGGGAAAGATATAAGTATATTGGGGTATTTGGTAACCTCATCTTTTAAACTTATATCTAATTAATAATTGTTTTATGAATGACAAAGATTTTCAGAAAAACGTTGAGACAAGGTTAGATATATGAGATCACCTTGCAACGATATTTTTTTATACAGTTATACACTGGAATTCTGTGTGTATTATGCATGGAAGAGGACTTCCAATATTTCGAAAAGTATATATGTATATATATATATATATATATACAGAATATTTTGCGACTTCATCGCATTAAAATATCAACTTGGTTCATTTCTTTTGACCAAGACTTTCATGAGTATTATGAGTAGGCTCATATATTGTAAATCATTATACATATTATTTTGGTGGGCTTGCTGCTCACCCTTGCTTTATTTCTTCATCACACAACAACAGTTAGGAAAGATGGCCAGACTCCAGCAGACCCAGCGCAAGCGCGTGGGAAGCGTCCTGTGTCTTCCCGTTGATGTTGTAGCTGCTATAGCTGCAGAGGTAGATCTATTGTAGATCAGACCATCTACTTTTGAGAATCAATTATGTATAATTATAACTTGTGGCAGATAATGGCAATTAACTGTAAATTTATCAAGTAATCATTTTGGGTTGTAATAACTTTTAAATTGTGGATTCAAAGACTTGTACTTATTTAAATTTCATCTCTGAGACTATAACGGGTTGTGGTGTGTGTTAGTGTGGGGTCACATCATAAGGTTATTTATTAATTAAGTGAAGTGATATTGTGGAAAGAAAGACCGTGACGACCCGGATCCCCGACCCCGGATCTGGGGGTGTTACAGAAATGGTATCAGAGCTAAGCGTTATAAACCTCAGAGATGATGGGACGTTAAGATAATAAGTTAACTAAGATAATAAGAACTCTTGCCAAGTTCATAGTCGGGCTACCTAACGTAGCACTGACAGTTAAAACCCTTATGGGAACCCTTATAAATATCGTGATAGGAGCGTAGTTCGTTATCGTATATGGTAGCGGGACTCCGAACCCTGAGGTTGAGGAGCAACATCGCGATGATGTTTTATTACTCATTGGAGATCAAATTATGGATCCAATAGAGCGTCCTAACGCAGGACCGGATGATGTTGATATTGAGGAGGTAGCGGTTGAGGAGGTTGTCCTAGAAGGGATAGTTGTTGAGGAGGATCCCAAGGAGGATCCTGGCAAGATTGGATAAAGGACCACTGATGAATTGATGACCATGGTTAGGGCAACTCCCAGAGGTAGGATTGGCCGGTCACTACCGGAGGTTCGTTCAAGTTGTAAAGATAGTAGCCCCTTTAACGCGGCTTACTCGTAAGACTGAGAAGTTCGAATGGACAGAGAAATGCGAGAACAGCTTTCAAGAAATGAAGCAGAGGTTGGTGATGGCCCCTATGCTGGCATTGCCGGATGGAAAAGGTGATTTTGTGAAGTGTAGTGACGCTTCGCACAAGGAATTAGGGTGCTTCTTATATAGCACAGCAAGATAATCGCGTCTGCGTCAAGATAATTAAGGGAATTTAAAATTCGATATCCCCACCCATGAGCTTGGGCTCGTGGCAATAGTTTTACCCTAAAGATTGGAGGCACTACTTGTATGGAGAGAAGTGCGAGAATTACCTAAGCCATAAGTGCTCTAGTACATTCTTACGTAGAAAGAGCTCAACATACGCCAGAGGAGGCGGTTAGAGCTAATCAAGAATTATGATTGGGAGATTCTTTATCATTCGGGGAAAGCCAATATGGTGGCTGATGCCCTTAGTAAAAAGGAGAGACTCAAGATGATAATGTCTTTTGGGGAGTTTATAAGAGATTTTGAGAAAATGGAAATAGAAGTGAAGGTAACCGGAGCCGGTACCGAAAAGCTGTTTGAGATTGCAATACAGCCCGAATTATTGGAAAAGAAAATATTGTGCCAGTAAAAGTGATGAATAAAGGCAGAGAGCCAACAAATAGATAAGAGGTTAATACCGAGAAAGATGATAAAGGAATAATGAGGCATTCCTATAGAAATTGGGTTCCAAATGTTCAAGAGCCTAAAGATGAGATCTTAGATGAAAGCTAGTTTGAGGAATAAGATTTAGAGCAAACCCTGAACGTGATAGTCAGGGAGGTCGCCATCAAGATAGAAGGAACCCATGACATAATGGAGTGAAAAATGAGGATTTTAAATTAAAAGATGACCCCAATTATGGGGAGTAGGATGAAACATTTCATACTAAGGAAACAGAAAGTCGAGCGAGACAAGGAGACCCGAGACGGTACTCCTATACGGAAATTCATGGACCTGTCTAAAGAGAACTTAGACTATTATCCCCAACCACCACCCTGAGGAGACAGTGCGGTGGGAAATTCTTTCAGGACCTTTAAATCGCTAAGCTCTCAGAGTTCCAAGGAACAAGCTGACCCAGTCGAGGCAAGAGCCTGGCTAAAGGAAATATAGGAATCATTTGAGATTCTAAATGATTGACGAATCACAAAAGACTGTTTTTATCACTTACCCTCCTAAGAGAGAGGCCACCCGCTGGTAAAAGGCCAAGGAAGGCACGGAGCAAGAGATTATAATAAACTGATTTAAGTTCAGTCAATTGTTTTCAGGAAAGTACTTCGCAAGGTTATGGAGATAGTGTAAAAGCTTAAGAGCCAGAACAAAGGCAGACGAGTATGATGAATTATGAATCTAAGTTGTAAAAGTTATCAAGATTCGTTCTGAAGACACGAATCCAGAATGACGGGATGTTTGAAATCAATGCTTATGTTGTGTTGGTTCATGAAATAATGATAAGAGAAAGGAATATAAAGGCAAGAGAGTTTGAGGAATGATAAGGGAGTTGGGTATGAGGAAACCCTAAAGACTCATGAAAATAGAAATAGAAAAGTAGGTAATCGTCCGGATGAGAGTGGTTCACCATGAGTTAAATTGATGGTTGAAGGCATAAGAGATGCATATAGTTTATCCCCTGTAAGTTGGGAAGATTCGAGGAAACCTTGAGATAATTCGAAGGATAAATAATGAGACGCGGATAGACTGAGGAGACAAGAAAGTAAGAAATTAAGAAAATTGGATGAAGGAAGTGACCTTCAAGAATGGGAAATGTAAGACCGGTGGCTTGATACCCAGAAAGGGAGACGCCAGGTATGAAAGATATCCCAACATTGAGATGACTGTTGAGATAAACAACAAAAGTAAATAAGGAATTATTAAGAAGAAGTTCACGTTGAACACGACCAATATCTTCCAAAACATCCATGTTATCGTTACCAGATTAGGCAAGAAAAGCGGATAACCGTTGTTATCTTTTGGAGGCCATTTTGATTAACCTCATTTTGTATACAGATGTTATTGTGAAATTAGGCATTTACTATCGAGGTGGGAATGATTGAATAAGATACCCATATCAGGGATATATGACTTTATTTATCCAAGGAAGGATGCTTGTACCTTTTTAAAGGTGGAATTAAGGATAGAACATCGGTAACTTAAAACGAATCCTAGGGGAATGCATAAAGGTTGGCATTTCACCCTTAATAGGGATAGTATGAGTTTTGACAGTATGAATTGGAAAGGATTAAGGTAATAATAACCTTTAAGGATCAGTGGAGAAATTCTTCAGAAGTAAATAAACAATGGTTCTACTATTAGTAAATGGTATTGTGATATGCCCTGTATCTAGGGAATACAGGAGGAACGATTGAAGGATAACCTTAGAGGTTTTATAAGGAAAAAGGTAATATTCAAAATTCTCAAGAATGGAAATGGGGATAAAGGAAATATGACGTAATTATAATGATGCCAAGTGGGGCACGTGTTAAACCACGAGAAAGTATGGATCGAACCAGTAAAGGTCGAAATTGTTCAGGGCAATTAGGACCTAAGATAAAAGATGTTCTAAGTATGATTGAGAGTCAGTCGTGACAGTGATTAACCTCTAAAGATTGAGGCAATAACTTATGGAAAAATGGTGATTTTTTTTTTACTCATCAGATTTTAAGGAAGACATCTTCACATAAGCTGTGATTGAAATAAGGTAGAAAATTTATTTGGAGGTGGTTAAAATGACATTGACTGTAAGGAAATTGTACTATCAGGAAAGGCCAAAGAGGTGGCCGACACTTTAAAGGTAAGAGGATAATTATAGGCACTTGTGCCAAAGGAATACAGTGATGATGGTTAAAACTGTGAAGGTTGTATTATGGTTTGGAAGATTGACATTCCTTCTGATGACTGTGCAATACCCAACCGTAATAGTAGTTGGTAAAGGTTTAATTCGTGTAATCGCCATGAGCAGGCTATCTATCTTAGAAGGTACTATCTTGAGATAAGCCAGGACCATGTTTCAAAAAGGACTAGACGAACCTTTGACTTAAGTCCTCTATTTAGGGCGTATGATTAAGAATGGTATTAACCTGCTATCGGTGCTTTGATTGAAACTCTTCTGCAATTTTATATGCTTCATGTCATGTAAGTACGTCAGAGTTTGGAGTGTTCTTCATGAATTGTGATTGGTGGTTATGTTAACTCCTTAGGAGAATTTGATACGACATGTATGGACTCCGTATGGTTAGCTATTAAGACTTCATGGAAAATGAATGACTACAGTAGGTTAGTAGTGGACCATAGTAATGCAGCAATGATTCTGCGAGTGGTGAGCTGATTACAACCGTGAGAGTTGTATTGGAATGGATGTTGAGATTGAGTACCACTAATCGGGTCGTGGTAGTGTATAAGTCATCATTAATAGACTAATTAAGTAGAGTATCTACATAGTGAATTATTATTCTTTCTTATCAATAGAGAGTCGTATTATTATACGAGGAAGGTTGCGGTGCAAGCATAGAATTCGAGTAACGATGATGTCTAGAATGAGATCCCAGATTCGATTTTCGATGTCGAGGGAGTTTCAAAGGTAATTGTGTATAAGCTCGAGGAAGGGCATGGGTCCATAGAATGATGGACGGGTTAGCGAAAATATTTAGGCACGTGAAATGCGAGGCTATAATGCTCGATGCTGATATAAATACGTATATGTTTTGTTCTCCTATGATAAACCTCTATAGTTCAGAGGTAGGTTCCAAGCCAGATATTTTGTGGCAGTATATTTTTTTCATATATACAATTCTCTTCAATTTGTTCTTTTCTCTTCTTTTCATTTCATATAAGCTGAGAAGAACAACCCTTCCAGAAGGGGAGGTATTGCCGAATGACTATCTATCTGTGTGATAGAAGCCGAGTAGGATACCAGCTATTGTTTAATTGCTTGTCAAGTACTAAAGGCTGGCCACCTTCTGTACTAACTATGCGATATAACAAGTGTTCATGATCATAGTGATCTCTCAACAAATTCCTTTACTTCTATATGATTAATCAAACTTTGGAAAATAGAAACAACTGAAAAAGGAGTAATAAAGTGGTGGTAGTATGCGGAATGGGAACACATTCGTGATACTAAGGTTGACGTGGTTATTAAAAGGTTATAGAACGCTAGTGAGCAAAAGTATAACCAGTATAATATTAGGAACGGGAGGTAGTAGCGATTATGAACTGGAAAAGAATGGGTATTGAGAAGCAGAAGCTCTAATGTTAAAAGCAAAATGAGAGTCTGTGTAATAGACTTAAAAGAATTTGGAATGATCACTTAATTCGGATTGAGTTATCTTACGACAATAGATCATATGTCATTATCGAGATGTCGCCTTATGAGATCATTGAGGGAAGACAATGTCGATCTCCCTTATGATAGGATGAAGTTGTAGAGCGCAAGATGCTCGGACCCGCAGTAGTCCAAAGGACCAAGGATATGATAGATCTAATCAGAGGACGGCTGGTAGTAGCCCAAGATGGACATGATAAGTATGTTGATTTCACACGAAAGGATAAAGAGTATGAAATAGGGGACCCAGTAATGTTATAGGTATCCCTTAGAAAGGATTGATGAGGTTTGGAGAGAAAGGAAAGCTAAGTCTACAATTTGTTGGACCCTTGGATATATTAAGATGTTTGGGAAGTTAGCATATGAGCTAGCCCTAACCCCGAACATGTAGCAGGTCGTAACGTGTTTCACGTATCAATGTTAAGGAAGTGTAATTCAGATGCCAGATAAATAGAGGCATATGAGCGCATAGATATGCAACCCGACGTAACCTATATGGAGCAACCAGGAAGGGTTATAGAGTGAAAAAGGAACAAGTGCTTAGGAGAAGGATTATCAAACTAGGCAGAGTTTGGTGGTAGAACCACAATGTGGGAAAATTGACTCGAGAGTTAGAAAGTGTAATGCTAAGCAAGTATTCCCATTTGTTTTCTATCTGATTCCGGGACGGAATCCTTTTAAGGAGGGGAGACTGTAATAACCCCAATTTTTGGAAATTTTTGAAACCCTTATGAATAGTGTTTTTGCTGAACGAGAAAACTTTTCATGCCACGCTATGTAGGGGTTCTGTTATTGATCTTATGGGATATTATTAGTACTCTATGAGGTATATAAGTGTATGTAAAGATCGTCAGAATCCAATTCCGAACACTTTGGTTTTTCCCGGAAATCCACAAGATACGGAGAGAATTGAGTATAAGGTAACAGGATAAAAAGGATTTAAATTAAAGGATTATAATAGAGGATCATAAAAAGGAATATAATGTATTGAGAAAGGTTAAGGGAACCTAAGTAATAAGATCCCGGGTATGATCCTTCAAACGATAAACGAGAACGAAAGTTAAGCGAACCGCATAACAGATCAGCGGTCATTAGGCAATCGATTAGGAAGCTAATCAAAGGGTTTAATGGGAGTGATGTCATCCAACCAATAGAAAGGAGACAAGGAAGGAAGGATGACATCACAAGGGTGACATAAGCATGACATGGAAGAAGGGAGGTGTGGTTGATTAAGGACCACACAAATTCAAGGGCAAGGTGGTAATTTGCTAAATCAAAAACAAAACCAAGTCAACCAACTAGCAAATCATTTCATCAAAATCAAAAAATCAACCAAGGCCTTGTTCTTCATTGTTTGCTCTCGGCTTTCTTCTTTTTGCAAGGCTTAAAATTTCCAAAATCAAGATCCAAGCATCCTTAATTGGTAAGAAAATTCCCTAACCTTCTTTATGCTTAGTAATGGCTATATCATAAGTTTAAGCCACAAATTCTTTCTCTAGCTTCTTGATTTAATCATTGGAGAAGACAATGAATAGTGTTTTCAAGTTCTAACTTGAGTTTTTTTTTCTTGTTTTCTTGAAGATCTAAGCTTTCTTAAGACTACTCCAAGCTTATTAAGGCTTCCTAGCTTCACCCACCAATCCAAGGAAGGTATACCACTTTCAAACCCTAGGTTCATATATATTATAAAGTGATTTTGATGAGTAAGATGTTATGGTATCTTGTTGTTATGTTTAGAGTTGAGATTTGGAATGGTGGTGAAATGAAATGATAATTTAGTGGTTTTGATTTAAAGAAACTTAAAGCATGATTAAAGTTAGGTTAAGCATATGTATGAATGAGTAATATTGAATTGTTTGGGATTGTTATGATGTGATAAGGATGGGTGTTTGTTGTGTGTTGGATTTGAGGATGGTTTGTGTTGATTGTGGGTAGTTTAAAAAATGGGAAATCGCGTAAACATAGCCGTCGTAATGTCCGATTTTCTTTGGACTGTTTTTGTGCATAGCATTAGGACCCGAGAACCCCCTGCTAAATTGTGACCACTGCCATGTTTAGATAGCTCATGTTACGAGCTTCGTTTTGATATGTAGTTCGTCCGATTCCGATTTACGGTTTAGGAGAAACGACCGTTTCAAGTAACGGTGTTTCACGAACGAAACTTTTTCCCTCGCCTTACTTTGGAATGTAGGTTAAAGACCAAAAAGGATTAATTAATGTGTGAAACATTTATGGTAAGTGTGTTAGGCAGTTGGTAAGTCATTCGCGAAGGAATCGCTTTAAAACTTGTAAAGGTTAAATTATTAAAAATGATGGAGCCGAGGGTACCCGAGTGACTTAAGCGAATCGGTGAGCGTAAAACAAGCGTTAGAGTCTAAGTTAGTTAAAGCATAGACTTACAAGTGATTTTGGTTTAATTCCAACTTACTTGTTGTTTATAGGTTGCCAGACTCGTCCCGAGCCTTTCTCACCCCCAAGTCGCTCAGGCAAGTATTCTATCCGTTATACTGTTGTTGTGATGTAAACATATGTATATGCATTATCTTGTGATATTGCATGATTGTTGATAGCAAATTTTTGCGATATATTGTAGCATGTGATATGGTATATATGCATGCCTGTTTCATATTCTTGAAATTTATATCTGTTGGTTATTTGATAATACCTATGCTAGAGGATAGTTGTATCTTGCATATACCCTTAGTATAGGGACCCAAAGGTGAAAATATTTTCTAAAACCGGGAGTCGAGGATCCCGAGTAATCTTGTATATATGGATATGGATATATATATATATATATATATATTTATATATATATATATGGTTATAGTTTTCCAAACTATTAATCGAATAAGGTTTATTCGATAACTTTAAACTTTATTTTATTATTGAATATTATTTCGAATATTATTCAAGGACTTATGACTCTTTTATATTATTTATGAATATTATTTGAATATTCATTTGAGGATGTATGACTCCTTTATTTTATTTAATGAATATTATTTATAATATTCATTCGAGGTATTATGACTCAGCGTATTTTATTTATTGAATATTATTTGAATATTCATTTGAGGATCTATGACTCCGATTATTTGCTGAGATATATTCTTTATTTTATTAAAGAATAAGGTGTAAATAATCAAACTTATTTTCGATTATTCAAATAAAGATAATACTTTCATATAAGTATATCTTGGGTTATTTAATACTCGTTTCAAGTATAAGTTTTAATACTTCTACTTCAATTATTTTATAAAGATTATTTTTTTATGGGAATATTATTTAAATAATAATATTCAGACATTTTCTAAATATTCTGGGGACTGATTTACTTCATTAAATCAGTTTTACTCCAAACACTCTTTAAAGTGTTTTCGAGTCTTTAAAATGATTTTCAAAAGTTAGAGCGGATCCCAAAACTATTTTTATATTTAAGATCTTCCTTTTAAAAAGGGGATTTAAATACTCGCTCAAAACATGGGGGATCCGGCTCGGTGGTGTGTTTTATATTCGCAACAAGGTTGCTGTCTTGGTAAAAGAGTGTTTGATTACTTACCCAATATTCGGGAAGTAAAATTCTTGGAACAAGTTAATCCATTAACAGGCATCGCCTGGGAAATATCGGTGAGTTTTCCTTTCCAACTAGGTACGACTTCTTGGTGGAGCCGTATCAACAAGTTTCTACTTGGGGAAAGGGGGAAACGAGCTTTACGTTTCAGAGTCATGGATTTCATCTGAACTAGGAGTGGCGTAAGTGGCCGAGTAGCGCCGGCCCAGCCTTATTATATTGGCCCAAATGGCCTGGAAGTTCCGCTAAGGCGGTCCATTCCTTAGGAGTTCAGTGTTCGGTTGACAAGTAAATCCGACAGGTTCTCCTCTACATGTAGAAAATGGTGGGGTTGTACTACTACGACTGATCATCGTAAGTGGTCTTCCTGGCGCGGCAAACTCCCGTAATGAGTTCATCATCCAATTGGATAATTTCTGCAACACTACCCAGAGCACTTCGATAGAAAGGCTACGGTTGGGCGATTGTTGAGTGTTGGCAGGGTCAAGTTTTCAAAATAATGTTTGCATCAAATGAAGTATCTCATAACTTCATTTTATTTTGATGATATTTTAAAGGTTGAATTTATTCAAGTATTATCTTGTAGTCTCATCTATGTGATGAACTTTTGAAGCTAATTTATAACTTGAACGGTGGTAGTTCAAGTAGTATTGGGAAAGATATAAGTATATTGGGGTATTTGGTAACCTCATCTTTTAAACTTATATCTAATTAATAATTGTTTTATGAATGACAAAGATTTTCAGAAAAACGTTGAGACAAGGTTAGATATATGAGATCACCTTGCAACGATATTTTTTTTATACAGTTATACACTGGAATTCTGTGTGTATTATGCATGGAAGAGGACTTCCAATATTTCGAAAAGTATATATGTATATATATATATATATATACAGAATATTTTGCGACTTCATCGCATTAAAATATCAACTTGGTTCATTTCTTTTGACCAAGACTTTCATGAGTATTATGAGTAGGCTCATATATTGTAAATCATTATACATATTATTTTGGTGGGCTTGCTGCTCACCCTTGCTTTATTTCTTCATCACACAACAACAGTTAGGAAAGATGGCCAGACTCCAGCAGACCCAGCGCAAGCGCGTGGGAAGCGTCCTGTGTCTTCCCGTTGATGTTGTAGCTGCTATAGCTGCAGAGGTAGATCTATTGTAGATCAGACCATCTACTTTTGAGAATCAATTATGTATAATTATAACTTGTGGCAGATAATGGCAATTAACTGTAAATTTATCAAGTAATCATTTTGGGTTGTAATAACTTTTAAATTGTGGATTCAAAGACTTGTACTTATTTAAATTTCATCTCTGAGACTATAACGGGTTGTGGTGTGTGTTAGTGTGGGGTCACATCATAAGGTTATTTATTAATTAAGTGAAGTGATATTGTGGAAAGAAAGACCGTGACGACCCGGATCCCCGACCCCGGATCTGGGGGTGTTACACCTACACTAACAATCTCCCACTTGCACTAGAGCCAATCACCCATATATTTAATACCCATGGAACTAGTGTGACCATCGTGCTTCTGCTGCGACAAGCCATTGGTCAGTGGGTCTACAATGTTATCATTTGTGTGCACTTTACATATGTGTATATCACCCCTTTCATTAATCTCTCGAATAAGGTGAAATCTCCTGAGTATATGTTTAGCCCGGGAGTGTGATCTAGGTTCTTTAGCCTGTGCAATGGCTCCATTATTATCACAGTATACATCAATGGGATCTGCGATCGATGGAACCACTCCCAAATCAGAAATGAACTTTCGAATCTAAACGGCCTCCTTAGCTGCTTCACAAGCTGCAATGTACTCAGCCTCCATTGTAGAATCAGCTACTGTTTCTTGCTTTGAACTCTTCCAGCTTACAGCACCTCCGTTCAGACAAAACATAAAACCAGACTGTGATACAGTATCATCTCTGTCTGTTTGGAAACTTGCATCAGTGTAATCTTTTACAACGAGTTTCTCTTCTCCTCCATACACCAAGAATGAATTTTTAGTTCTTTTCAGGTACTTAAGAATATTCTTAACTGCCGTCCAGTGACCTTCACCCGGATTAGACTGGTATCTGCTCATCATGCTCAAAGCATACGAGACATCTGGGCGAGTACATACCATTGCATACATGATAGATCCAATTGCTAAAGCATATGGAACTTTATTCATGTGGTCCTTCTCATCCAATGATTTCGGACACTGGTCCTTGGAGATCGTTATCCCTTGAGACACGGGGACATATCCCCGTTTTGCATTTTGCATTCCAAAACGATGCAAAACCTTATCAATGTATGTGCTCTGACTTAGACCGATCATCCTTCTAGATCTTTCTCTATAGATCCTCATTCCTAGAATGTAGGATGCCTCTCCTAAGTCTTTAATGGAGAAATTGCTCCCTAACCAAGTCTTAACAGCCTTTAGAGAAGGTATGTCATTCCCCATTAATAGTATATCATCAACATATAGTACTATGAATGCCACATAGCTCCCACTAACCTTCTTGTAAACACACGGTTCATCTTCATTTTGAACAAAGCCATACTCTGTGACTATTTCATCAAAACAGATATTCCATCTCCTAGAGGATTGCTTCAATCCATAAATGGATCGACGCAATTTACATACCTTTCCAGCATTCCTTGGATCGACAAAACCCTCAGCTTGTGTCATGTACACATCATCTTCAAGGCTTCCATTAAGGAAGGCTGTTTTGACATCCATTTGCCAGATTTCATAATCATGGAATGCTGCAATGGCAAGTAAAATCCTTATAGACTTGACCATAGCCACTGGTGAGAAAGTTTCATCATAGTCAATACCATGAATTTGTTTGAAACCTTTTGCAACTAGCCTAGCTTTATAGGTCTGAACATTTCCATCCATGCCCTTTTTCTTCTTAAAAACCCATTTGCACCCTATGGGTTTTACCCCTTCAGGTGGATCAACCAAAGTCCATACTTGGTTTTCGTACATGGAATCTATCTCGGATTTCATGGCTTCAAGCCATCTCTTAGAGTCTGGACTGTTCATAGCATCTTGGTATGTGAGAGGCTCATCTTCATCTATGAGCATCAAATCACCACACTGAGTCATGAGAAATCCATATCTCTCTGGCTCATGGCGAAATCTACCAGATCTATGAACAACCTGTGTTTGTTGAGCATTATCATTATTCTGCTCTTGTTCCACTTCAGGTTCAATGCTATTTTGTGGTTCTCGATCTTTATCGAGATCTATAGTTCTCCCACTGTTTCTTTTGGAAACAAAATCTCTTTCCATGAAGACAGCATCTCGAGCAATAAACACTTTCTGCTCAGAAGGACTATAAAAATAATACACCTTTATTTTATTAGGGTATCCTACAAAAATGCACTCTTCGGATTTAGGTCCAAGCTTGTCAGATTCTTGACGTTTCACAAATGCCTTACATCCCCAAACTTTCATAAAGTTCATGCCTGACCGTTTCTCCTTCCATATCTCATATGGAGTCTTTTGAACCTTCTTAGTAGGAACACGATTAAGTGTGAAAGCCGCTGTTTCTAGAGCGTAACCCCATAAACTAATTGGAAGATCTGCATAACTCATCATCGATCGCACCATGTCCAACAAGGTGCGATTTCTCCTCTCTGAAACTCCATTCCATTGAGGTGTTCCTGGCGGAGTGAGTTGTGATACAATACCACACTCTTTCAAATACTCTCTAAATTCGGTGCTTAAGTATTCACCCCCACGATCGGATCGTAAGATCTTAATACTTGCATCTTCGCCAATTTGCTTCTCTACTTCAACCTTGTATTCTTTAAATTTTTCAAAAGAATCGGATTTGTTCTTCATAAGATATACATATCCATATCTACTGAAATCATCAGTAAATGTTATGAAGTAGTAGTAGCCTCCTCTAGCCATTACACGCATTGGGCCACATACATCACTATGTATTAGCTCCAGACGTTTAGTGGCCCTTTGACCCTTACCAGTGAAAGGGGCTTTAGTCATCTTACCAAGCAAACAAGATTCGCATTCTTGGTATGAATCAAAATCAAACTTATCCAAGTATCCATCCTTATGTAATTTGGATATTCGTTTCTCATTTATGTGGCCTAGACGACAATGCCAGAGGTATGTTTGATATGAGTCATTCATTTTAAGTCGTTTATTTTCTATATTACAGACAGGGTTATCTAAATCAAGAACATATAAACCATTAAATAAATGCGCAACACCATAGGTTAAATCATTCAAAGCAAAAGAACAACCGTTGTTCTTTATTGTAAACAAAAAACCTTTCTTGTCCAAATAAGAAACAGAAATAATGTTTCTACGAATCGCAGGCATGTAAAAATAGTCTTCTAGTTCTAAAACAAGCCCAGAGGGCATAGATAAATAATAAGGTCCTACAGCTAAAGCAGCAACTTTTGCTCCATTGCCTACTCTTAGGTCCACTTCTCCCTTAGCCAAAGTTCTACTTCTCTGCAGGCCCTGCACATTTATACAAATGTGAGAAGCACATCAAGTATCAAATACCCAAGATGTAGAAATAGATAAATTGACTTCTATAACATAAATACCTGATCCAGAAATCTGAACTGCTTTCTTTTTCTTCAGATCCTCCAAGTAAATTGGACAGTTTCTCTTCTAGTGACCATCTTTCTTACAGTAGTGACATTCACCCTTGGCCACACCACCTTTAGGCTTTAAAGCCTATTTGGGACCTGACTTTGGCTTGGGTGTAGAATCAGATCCAATCTTCTTCTTACCCTTCCATTTGCCCTTCCCTTTGGCCTTACCTTTATTTCCCACCATTAGTATGGGAGCAGGTTCAGCTGTCTTCATGTTGGTCTCATATGTTCTCAACATATGCAACAATTCAGTAGGTGTTTTGTCAAATTCATTCATATTGTAGTTCACAACAAACTGAGTGAATTTGTTGTTCAAAGAATTCATGATTAGGTCAATACCAGTTTCCGGACCAATCGGGAAACCCAAAGTTTCAAGGTACTCAATGTAACCAATCATCTTCAGAACATGTGGGCCAACTGGTTCACTCGCCCCTTGTTTGTAATTAAAAAGTGACTTACTCGTGTTGAACCTTTCTTGACGAGTTTGGCTTGCAAACATGCTTTGCAAGTGCTCATTGATAGTATATGCATCCATATGCACATGCTGTCTTTGAAGCTCAGCACTCATAGTTGCCAACATAAGACATGCAACATCATTTGCATCATTCTCATCCCTTGTGCGTGCTGCTCGTTCATCAGCAGTAGCACCCTCAGGAAGGGGGCCTGGAGGAGGAATATCAATGAAATGAAGCTTGCGCTCCTGCCTGAGGACAATCCTCAAATTCCTCTGCCAGTCTAGGAAGTTGTTTCCTCCTGTCAGCTTGTCCTTCTCAAGGACTGAACGTACGGATAGTGTGTTTGTGTTGTTTGCCATTACTCAGTATCTACAATAATAAAAGTGCAAAATAAACATTAGATTGTCTGAGTTAAAATTTTATGTTCATATGATTATGATATATTCATAATATATCTCCCACTATTTTTTTTTATTTAAATTAATAGCCCTAACTATTAATTCAGAAAGTATATCCCATAAATCTTTCTAGTGAGCCAAGATCCATATTTCGTCATGTTCTAAGTCAACCACTGGTATCCTTAAAACATGATTATTTAGGTAGACAACAGTTGTCAATTATATCATATATAATTCTTGGATAATTTGGTGAACAACAATTGATCTTATCTATCTAATAGATTTTTAACCAAACTCTATGCTTCTAAGTTCATAATAGTTGAATATAACCATTTATATTCACCTTATTATGATGACTCAGTTAAGTTAGATCCAATGATACAACGTCCGAATATAACCGTTTAAATTGTCGCATTTTACCATGATAGATATGAGTCCCCTGCCACTGACAGCCCTTCCCCTTATCGATCTAGGATTTAATGAGTGTTCATTCATTGGAAAGCATCTGATTAAAACTTAATATTTTTACTTAGGGATTTTTAATTTAGAACGATCATGATCCCATCATAAAAAGATTTCCAATTTTTCCTTGAATAAAATACTTCAAATCAATACTCGTCAATGGTTTGATTTCCAGGTACTGGAGGAGTCACATCGGTCTTGCTTAAAACCCACAGCCTTACAAGTTCTATGAACCCGTTGTTGACAAAATCGCCCCATATCAGAAATAAAGAAAATTCATATTTTATTCCGTGTTTCATAAACACAAGAATCTCATGATTGTTTGTTAATTTTAAATCTTGAGTCGTTACAGATTTTATCTTGTTTAAAGGCATGGCATGGGTGATGTATCTAATACATACATGCATCATTAATCTAATTAAAACATGCATTTTCTACTCTACACGTACTATTTATACATCATATGAAAAGTGCGTAAAGTAAACGTGTAATAGTTATGGCCCAATCCTATGTGATCTTTTCAGGCTAATGAAAAGATCAAGGTCAGTCTATGGTGTATAAATAACTATTACATATGTCTTCTCTATTGCTTCCATTATCTCCTTGGCCTCCATAGGATGCCTCCTCTTTCCCTTGTCCTTCTTGGATGTTACATTAAGAATTATACTAATGAACTTACAAAAGAACTCGAGTTACATTCGAGATAAAACAACTACAAATAGAAAATGACATGCAAGTCGTATTTATTACAAACCAAAAGAATAAACCATTACAACTAAGGTCTTAAGGCCATAACTATGCATCATGCTCAAGTAACCATTAAAGAACATGATAGATCATATAAAGATGACATACTATTTATCACTTATCATGATCCAATCAAGAATAATAAATAAGTAAAGTATATGTCATAAGCACAAATTAAAAACAAAACCCTAAGCACGCGGATCGACCTCTGCGGTGATTTTTGCAAAATCAAGTATCAGAATACTAGCAAAACATGTATCAGAATACTATTCCAGAAGCATGTATCAGTATACACACGATCCATATCCCAGTTACCAAAAACATGTATCAGTATACATATTTTAAGAGATCGCATACATATGAGTTATGGCAGATCTTAAACATACTAGTATCATCATATAGATCTTTAACAGATTCATCATATCATTCATATAACATAACTGTTATCATGGCAGACTCATATAACATAACTGTTATCATGGCAGACTCATCACACATGCATACTTGTAAAAATACAGTAAACACGTAACCAAATCAGCCCCTTATACACGTAGCTCTGATACCATTGTTGGGTTTCGAAGGCATAAAACGCAGCGGATAAACGTAAATAAAACAAAAAAAATTTGAAACCCAAAAACAGGATCCATGTATAATTATGGGCAGATTATGGAGATAACGAATCATACCTTTCAAGAGCTTAACTTTCACGAACTCAACGGAGATCCTAGCTATCACGCTTTGTGTCTACCTCTCGGAGAAACACCTCTATGGTATCCACACGAGTACCTTCAAGAACGTCTCACGAACTTGACTACGGAATGGATGTACTAGCCTCCTTCTTGATGATCTGAATTGCCTCTGCCTCTCTTTGCTGCTAGGGTTTTCTCAAAAATGTACAAACCTCTTTAACCAATCATTATGTATTTATAATGGCTGATTAAAAAGGCCAATAACAGTAAAGCCCAACCCTAGTAGGTATTGGATTAAATAATGAAAACGAATTTCTATTATTTAATTAATAACTAAGTCATACTTAATTATTATGGGCAAAAAACATTCCCTTTAATTCGAATTTATATTATCTCAATTAAGTCTTACTTAATTATAATAAAATTCAAATAATCATCAATTAATTTAAATCCATAATTTAAATTAACTATTCCATTAAGTGCTCTATTTGTGCGACCCTATAGGCTATTATTTAATTGACAATAATTTTATTCTCTAATAAAATTATAAACAATGAGCGGTATCTAGTAATACATCATTGTTACCCAATTAAACAATAATTAAATCGTGATTAGATAAAACCTTTCGTGATTAATGTTTTTCGTGTAATATGATCCCTTTAACCATACATATTATAGATTAAACTCGAGGCATGTATTTATTCATCCTCTTCAACATTTAATCCGAGTTTACTTAATCTATGAGTAGATTATCGAGATAAATCATTATTTGAGCATGGCCATGCTTTTATAATCTCACTCAATCAAGAGGCCAATAATATCTCTCCTAATTATAGGAGGGTTAAATCCTTTATCTATCATTATCACTGTGAGTCTTTCTTATGACTTTATTAAACATGAAGAATCTCACTGTGGGTCTGTCGAGTACCATGTACTCTCACATGTACCTATGTATTGACATTAGTATCCCCATACTTATAACCAATGAGATGTGGTTATCTTGTCAAACAACATACTAGTCTATCTATGTATTATTATTGTCCTATATAATAATACTCGACTAGGAACCTTTAAGAATATGATATATTATATAATCTCAAGTTCAAGTCATGTACTTAAACTATACAATTTGTATCATGATTCTAAGGACATTTATTATGCTAACAAAATATCGCAGTAATTAAGGTCATAATAAATACATTTATTGAATGATCAACTGACATAAAGATTATAAAAGAATAATGTATTGCCTCTAGGGCACCTACACTAACAGTTTATATGTGTGGAGCTTGATCAAAAATGATTTATACTAAATTTTTTGTAATTAACTTGCAATTATTATCGAGTATATATAGGGTTGTGATCTAATTAAAGCCAATTTTATCTTTAGAGGTATGTTTAATGATGTAGGACAAGATTTGTAGAAACGATGATTTATTAAACAAAACACGATAAAAAGATCAAAACCATAAATTAAACGATCCCAGGAATAAATAATTAATATTATTTCCAAGAAAGTGTATAATCAAAACTATATAATAATGTGGGGGATTATATCACTTATATATACCATAAAACCCTAGTATTAAATCTAATGGACGAAGTCCCGTAAATAATTGGGTTTTATTATAAATAAACTACTTAAATAATATACTCATAGCCCCACATAAACCATTTATATAAATAAAACCCTTATCTTTACACAAATTATATATAAACTAATTAATAGCATATATATATTAATTGTTTATTCTCGTTCTCATCATTCTCCCCTTGTTAGAGAAACTCGACCACGAGTTTTGTAAAAATCAAAAATTACGCAAGGATATGGCGTTACATAGATGCTGAGGCGTCACATCACAAGACGCCACGTCGACTGTCTATGTTACGCCATATCACTCGTTGACAATGCACCATGTGACATGCCAACAAGGCGCCACATAGACCATCCTAGTCATGGCGTGGGCCAAGAACACATCAGCTGATGACTTGTTCTCATGTGGAGCCTATAATATTTTACTTACCAATATATGGATATGTAGGTAAATGACCTTTCTCTACAAACTTTTACCTACCACTCGCTACCAATAATTTATTGGTAGGTAAATGTTATTTACCTACAAATATAGTAGTTTTACCTACATATACAACTGGTAGGTAAACATCAATTTTCTTGTACTGGATGAGATGGAACCAAGATGAACTTTATGTTCTTCAGAAATATGGTTGAGGTGCAAAGAACTCTGAAAATTGACAAGCAAGCGAAGGTAGCATAGACAGATACTCCGAAATAATGAAGTCGATGTGCTCAACCTCAATAAAATCATTAACCACTTTATGATCCTCAACAGTTCGAAAGCAATCAATTTGTGGCTTGGTTTCTTCTATTTGCTCCTTACCAACAACCTTTATATGCTCAACTCTGTTAACCTCATCAATTGGATCTTTTGTAACCTCAATTGAATTTATTTCAAGATCTGCAAGTCATTGGATTTTTTGGAACTTGTAAAGTTTTATTGGATTTTAGTGGATTTTAAATTATGTAGTTTGGTTATTTTATTATAATTTCGAGGAATCTTAATTAGTTGGGCTGTTAAAGTTGGCATAAGAGCTAGAGTTTTAAGATTCTATAGACTTGCATCTAGGTTCAATGTATGAATTATAGGTAGTTGTAAGATAGTCTTATAGCATTAGAGTTGCCTTTAGGCTCGACCTGTGAGTGTGGGTTGACTTTGGAATATATAGTTAGTTAAGAATGTTATTCGCTTTGTGTTCCTTTGTTGTATGTTTATATCCACCTTTTTTAGGAAGAGGTGAGCCAGTAAACTTTGAGGATGAATTTCTGTAAGGATGGAAGAATGTAACATCCCAATATTTTTATGATTTTTTTATTTGATTATTTGCTATTTATTATTCAATATTGGTGACTTATAATTAAAATAAGTTTGTGTAAGTTTATTTCTATTTTGTGATTAGGATATTATTTTTAAGATGATTAATTTAATAAAAAAGAGCAAGGGTTCAAAAAAAAGAAAAAGGAGTTAGGGTTTGCTAAAAACATAAGGGTTTGCGTTACTTTCATGAGAGAGAGAGATGGAGATGAGCAACAAGAACTCTTTGGAGATAATCAATTTGACGTTTGTGGAATTAGGTTGCTTTTTATTGGGGGTTTTGAATTGGTTGCTTAAGCTTTCGAGGTACGGATATCTTTTTTGTACTCTTTATTTTTGTATTTGAATTCGTTTATGCATATTGTATATTCCGAATCTTGTTAAATTCGCATCTGAATCATTTTTCATCGGATATTTATGATTTTATTCTCGTTGGAAAGATAATTTGATTATCTTCTTTTTCGTTCTTTGTGTTTCTTGAAATTCTGCTTGTAAATATGTCAAAATCTGTTGTTTTTGTAATCTGTGACTTAAATTTCTGTTTGTGGGGCCTAATTTCGCAAATTTAATTATAAATTGGATTTGTTCAAATATTATGAGCAATACCATCCTGGAAAGCTCTTTTTGATATCTGCATTTTACGTTTATAACCCGCTGCTAAATTTTGTGATTTTAATATCTTAAACATCAAAATACTACTGTAATCGGGGGCTGATTCTGTACAGCAGTCCACAAATCTGTCTATTCTGAATTCGTCACTTGTTCATTTTTTAATGAGACTTACTATTCTGGAAAGGTCTTTGAATTTCCTACGACTTTCATGTTTTGTACTTTTTCAGTCTGTTGAATGGAATTATATGGAGAAAGGGATATTTCAGATAAATGAGTAACATCAAGACCGTACACGTTTCTAAAATATGTTATTACCTGAAGGAGATAAAGTGAAACTGATAAAAAAGTAAACTAGACGAGATTTTAATCGATGCTGAAATAAGCACAAGATTTTAATGGCTCTGACGTTGAAGGAGCAGCCATATTCACGACATATAAGGGAGCATGATTCGTTTCAAAGATCAAGAAATTAAGTATAAACATTCATCGGGAATACGAACTATGAAGTTTCCATCTGCTGAGGACTACTGCATGGTTAAACTATACAGAAAGTTAATTATAAAATAGAAAAGTACTTATAAAATATATTAGGTCGAGTAAATTACGATGAATGTCTGTTATGAAACGGAATGTTATTCTTGAATATTTATAAGAATTTTCCTTCTTTTGCAAATTTAATCAATGGTTTTATTTATTTTATTTAATTATTTATTACGGACTTGTTATTATTAATCTCTTCCCTTAATAATAACTAGTCGTACAAGGCATGGGTCTCTACATAAATAGAAATAAATTCCCATACAAACAGATGAAATAACAAAAGAAGTTTATAAATTGAATGCGAGCAAAGATAATGTTTTAGTTTTTTCAAATATTTGATTTTGAATTACAAGGAGAAGTACAAATCTCCCGTCACTCAATGGAACTGCTTTAGCGCAATTCACTTCCCTGAAATATTATCTTAGATGTGTTATCTCAAATTATGCTTCCAATTCTTTTTTTGTTGTTTTGGCACTTCGAGGAAGCTATTGAATTTGATGGTTCAATCAAGGTTCTTCTTGATATGATCTCTTATTTAGGATGCAGTTATTTAGAAATATGATATTCTGCTAATCAAATATTTTTTTTGTTATCTAGTGAAATATTATAGTTTATGTACATTTTCGGGCATTTATCATTCTGGGATCATTGATTTTTTATCAATTATAATCGATTTAATTGATTTCACTGGCATAATTTCTTTAATTACCTGAAGGCAAGATAGTTGGTTAATATGAATATCTTGTAATATTTTTTAAATGTTTCATTGATCTCAACATTCACCTTTAGGTAGTATTATCCATTTAGATGTAATCAATGTCGTAGTCTAAAAAGTATTTCATTTTTTAGCAAAACTCCTACATCTGTTGATTTTTTTAATGCCTGATTTGCATTTTAATTTATTTTTTGTTTCTATTTATGTCCAACTTGTATGCTTATGAACCATTTTTTTTGTGCAGTTCAGGAGCAGTTTATAGATTTTTTTGATGTAATGCAATTAAAAATTAATATTTTTTATGAAATTCAGTATTTTATTTTATGGAGGAAGACAAGTTTAAGTAATACATATTATACATTAATCCTCGTGTTTTGAATGTAACAAACATATATATGAGGCTTAGGCTGAGAGAACAATCACTAAGGAGAAAGGAATGTGTGTAATCCATTATTACCTGGTTTCAACTTCTGCAAGTCCATGCTTGCTATTGACAGCACTGAAACGAATGATAGGCACTTTAGGTATATGATTTGTGAAAATTATTTAGACAATTTCGATCAATTCAAGACATTAACTTCAAACAAATTGGAAATCCTTGAGGAGTATGATGGAGTGGCTCCAGTCGCTGGTGAGAAAGGATAACCTTTAACCCACAAGTTCAAGTATGAACTCCTGTTGTAACCTAATAAATGTATTTGTTTCAGAATACTTTTATCACTTTACAAAATGAGTTCATAATTGAATTTGTGGGTGTAAGGTTTTCCTTTCCCACCAATGACTTGAGCCAACTCAATCACACTCATCTACGAGTCCAATTTGTATGAAAATTGATGCCTTGGGTGGACCCGAAAAACCTCTAAATAATTTTGATAAACCAAGTACCTAAAATGCCCGTCATTGATTTCAGTGCCGACAACAGCAAGGAGTGGAATTGGAGAAGTGGAAACCATGTAATAATGAATTATACGACGTCCATTCTCCTCCTCAAAAATTTTTCTATAAGCCCAAGCCTCATATATGGATATCTTATTGATAAAGACACTCAAAATATCAGGATCATTATAAGGCAAACGATTGAGCTAGATTTGAAACATTACAAAATTACAAGATATATATTTATATTAACCAAATGCCTCCCCCAAGGAAATTAAAGAAATAACACTGGTGAAATCAATTTAATGAAATATATAGAAAATGAGAGATTCTAGAAAGATGAGTACCCGACAGTATTTAAAAAAACTAAAATATTTAACAAAACTAGAAAGAAAATATTGAAAGAAACTGTGAATTTAATATCACATGTAACCTATTAATTAAAAAATTACATACAAATATGGTATGAATATAAATATTTGAAAGAAAATTATAGGTAAGCACATACCTGGAGTTGTGAACTTGATATTGGCAGAACATTTTTTCATATAGCAAAAATCATACGCATTTGAATTATAATATAACAAAAAAAATTTAGGTAACTATTAAAATAAAGAACATATTACGGATCATGTCAAGTTATATATAATATTAAATATGTACATTTTGGAATAAAAACTCGTATCAAAGCGGATTTCAAATCCGTGACATGGTATAGGTGTTAATAATTTTAAGATCTTCTTTCGATCAATAAATATATTTTTTAAATGAAAAAAATAAAACCCGCTCGAATTACGGAGTTATATTTTTTAGAACTTAGCCAAATTCAGTATATACCTAAAAATTTGATAAAAACACAACTATTTACAATGAGGTCACAACCACTGTGGGTCTACGAAAAAACATAACAAACTTGAGCCCAAAGCAAAAACATAAGATCGATAGATATGTTGTAAAACTAGATTTTAAAAGTAATTTCAAATATGATGTGTAGTTTATTTCAATCCAATCAAACGAACAACAAGAAACTATCATGGGCATAAGCATACATATCAATTTTCAAATAAATTGGTTAGGTTATCACTTACCAATACAAACCAGAAAAGACAAGGTGATTAACATTTTATAGACAACATACGATATTAGGCAAATATTGAAAAAAAATTAGCAAACTTGGCGTGAACACTTCGATGGGACATCGTTTTTGGTCCGTATTGGAGTTCTTTATTATAATCAGAAAATGGTAAAAAAAATGATCTAATTTTTAATGTATAAAATGTTATAATAGTTATATGATGTTTGATAATGTAAATTTTGTGAACACAAAGAGACTTTTGAGGAAAATTTAGAGTTTACTGTAGCAATTGTAGGATCAAGAAATGCATGATTTGAATTATTATTTAAGCAATTTGAAGAGTGTTGAAAAGTCACAAAAATGATAGACATGGATAGAGCTTTGAAAGGGGGAGAAAATTAGAGATGATTGTATGAATTGTAGGACGAATGAATAGAGGATTTAGATGTTTATTAAGCAGTTTGAAGAGTTTTGAAAGATCTAGAAACTGCTAGAGCATAGTAGGATTTGATAGACTATATAGAAACTTCGAAGAGTTTTGAAAGAACTAGAAACTGCTAGAGCAGTGTAGGCTTCGATGAACTATATAGAAACTCTATGGGTCGGATAGACTACGATGGATGGTTATTAGTGAAAAATGGGTTGTAATCTTATCAAATCTTTTGTAGTACACTTGGGAGCCCACAAAAGTTACACAAATATTTTTCAGTAATCCAGAAAGCCCAATTTATTCGTGATAACTATCGGGTGACTAATAAGACCCTATCGACAACATAATTCAAATGAGTAATAAATTGTGTCTACTCATTTATATAAAAAACATTTTTATCTTAATTTGTTTTTAGTTTATCTTTAACATCTAGACAACTATATAATATTGTTATTCATCTATTTATAAAATACTACCTTGTGTCTGATGCACGTGCGATTTTTAATTTAACTATATTAATATTTATATTTTAGTGTTAAATTCTAATTAGTATATATGGTTATTTAAAATTCCTCGGTTTTCTTTACTTGTTTAATTCATTTAACAAGTGCACTTAGCTAGCTATAGCCTTGTGTTATTAAGTCCTTGACCCTCTTTTGAATTTATCTTTTAAAAGGACTTAAAGAAACGAGACGGAAAATCATTCGGTTTAACATATTTGGTCGAATAATAGTGTCAGTCGCCTTGGTCGGATTTTAATTGTTTAAATCTATTGACAAAGTGCTTATAGCAAGTTATAGTCTTCTATATCATAGTCCTTAACCCATACAAGAATTCATACTTTAAAGGACGTGAGAAGCAAGATTATAGTAAATGTTTTTTACCATTCGAGTTAACTCATTCTACTCAACTTTTCCTTGTTTATATTCTGCCGAATATAACTTAAAAGTGCATTCATATTTATTTAATTGTCTTGCATTTTTTGAGTGATTTGTCCTTTATGTGACATATCCTGACAACGTTTATAATATTTTACGCACTACTCTAACGCATATTAACGTGGCGAATGCCAATCTACTTTAAACACATAATAGTGTTCGTATAAAATATATCTTCAAATATATTTGTGTGTTTATAGATTGTAATTGTTTCTTTATAGTGAGGTGAAATGGAGTGAGGTGATCCTTCTTCTAAGACCGAAGTCTTAGGTGTACTAACCTGGAGGTAGTAACCATTGCACCGTGAGGTAAAGGAAAAACCCGAGACCTAAGATCTAAGATCCGAGACCCGCAAAGAAGAAGTACAAGTCTACCCAAGATCTTGCAAGTGCTTGAGAAGGTGACTGGGTTGTTATGCTTCAAGATAGTTCTTTTAACTAGGTTGTAGCTATTTATTTTGAGGAGGTTACGTGTGTGTGATGCTCTAAGATAAATTAATAGTTGTAAATATTTATCTGCCTACTATAGAGGAGTTTCTTTGTAGTAGAAAAAATCTTGAGCCCGAGGAGGAGCGCGGAGACTGGACTAGGAGTGAGTGGAGTCCAATTCTACAGTCAGCCACTGCGAACCGGGATAAAATTGAATGTGTCGTATACCTTCTTTTCATATCTTTATATTCCGGACTTAACATACTTGCATACAAGTAGTTAAAGTAAAAGAGGAGAAATAAACTTTTAAAAAGTTAAGCTCTAAATTTTAAAAAAGTGATAAGCTATTCACCCCTTCCCCCTTCTAGCTTATCTTACCCTTACACGGGACATTTCACATACAAAGTATTAATTAAAGTCTACTTTATTAATTCCAAGATTTATGTTTTTTAAATATAATTTTACATTTAAACAATTTAGTGATTTTTGTTGAAATGATTTTTTTGACAAAAACTAAATCTCTCTTTTTCTCTCTCTATATATATATATATATATATTAAATGGATAAGCAAACGGCGTCGGTGAATAATTGTTTCCTTGTGTTCATTTTGAATAACGTTCGGGAGAGAAACGGGTGAAGGCCGCTTATTAGCAGGGCCCATGGATGGAAGAAAAGGGTTCTTCTGATGTTTAATGGGTTGGGATACGCTAAGACGTTATCGACTAGAAGGGTTTTAGTTTCTATTATAAGTTGGTTTCTATTTGATTAATAGCGTTGTTCAAATAAAAATAGTCTTATAATAGAAACTAGAAACTGTCATAATCCTTTCTAATTAGAATGGCCAGCCCATTAAATCAGTCTCAATAATATTTAAAAAAAATACACACTTGATATACATGCAGCAGCAGTACATATCACCAATACAACTCATAATTCATCTATGATCAACATCTTCATCTTACATTTCAGCTAGTCAATCAACTTCACCATCTCCAATCTACCTCCACCATCATATCCGATCTAGCTCCAGCTGCCACCATGACCTAATACTGAACTTTCCGATCCATCTTCAATCATTGTTTATATTAAAGAAATCACTAACTTGTATAATATGAAATGATGAAGATGATCGTAGTTGAATGTACAGGCTACAAATGTGTTGGTAAGTGAAGTTTTGAATGATTATTGTGATATAAAAGGGGGGAATATATGAAATATTAAATCATTGGCAATTACCAACAAATATTTTATGAAATATATCACTGTATCTATATTTTAATCAGTATGACGACACTCACTGATTAGTATAACACAAATCATCAACTTGTATTATCAAGATTGCCAAATAGTATATACAAGATACATACATGAGCATATATTTTCTACACAGATCAATGATATCGTCAATCTTGTTGGTCATAGAAGTTGGTGATTTACTGCAATTGGAGGTATATTTGATTCATTAAGAAGGAGAAGTGAAAGAGGTGAGTGAGTAGGTTCGATCGAAGATGAAGGATGCATGGCGGGGGAAAGAGGTGGGAAGCTGAGAAGAGAGATAATGTAGTGGACCACTAGGGGCCGTGTAAAATAAGAATATAAATATGTTATTTATCAATGTTTTATGGTTTATATTTATAAGCTTGGTTTCCATGTAACCATGAGCATATATATATATAGAAATATATTAAACAATTGTTTTTGGAATTTGTCCAATGCAGTCGTAAAGTGTATGCGAGAACGTGTTTATCATAGCATGATTTCTACAATTACAAGAGGTTGAATTAATTTTGAACTATATTCTACTTGAGAAAAGGGCCTTACTTGAGTACTATTGTTGGACTAAACACTGTAAATGTGAAAGTGCAGACCACAGGCAAATATTTCTAGACCATTCATATAATGGGGTAGAAGTATAAGCCTTTAAACTTGAGATGAGCAAACAGCTCTTGCAAATGTACAATTTTTGCAAAATTTAAGTTAAATTTCCTTTTTTCTATATTGATGCCAATTGCTTCCGTTTGGCAGCTTCATCTCTACTCCTAAATAAAGAACCATGGTGATACATGCATATTGTTCTAGTCATGCTTTAGCTTAGTAATAAGACCAAGTATGATCCTACAGACCAAGACAGACCATTTCTTTAAGCAACCTCCAATACTCTAATTATAGCTATTTAGATCAGATCACAAAGTAACCTACAGTTACATAATGTGTAGCAATGAAGTTGACACGGCAATATGGAATGGGTGGGTTTAACTATTAATTTGATGGTATTAGTATGAACAAATTGAAAATATAATCTTTAAATTTCACACTACTTGCCATTCTTCAGGTTTGATGGTAACTCTCTTGTCTGACGACATCTGTCTTTCAACAATTTTACCAGTATATTCAGGAGTTAGTCTTTCTAGGAGTCAGTAGCAGTATGGAGTCTGTTTAACACTTTTGTTTTATCATTTCCTATTTTATAGGTAGTAGTTCTCTCATAGTCTTTCATATATATTTGTATCATGTTGGTTCTAATAAAAGGTTTATCAGCTTTACTTCTTACTTGTTCTCTCGTTTAAACACAAACATATATATATTACATATATACATAGTATTTGTAGGTCATTTTTCTTCATTTTGGTATCAGAGCTTGGCTCGTAACGGATGCCCAAGTACAAGTCCAAAAGAATAACGATGGAGACAAGTAAAGTCAAAGAAGCAAGAGTGACACAAAACTATCCAATGCTGGCTCATAGTAATTACACAGCCTGGGATATGAAAATGAAAGTTTATATACAAGCTCATGCCGTGTGGGATGCTATAGAACCCAAAGATCCAAAGGCTGTTGTGGAAGAACATCTCGACAAAATGGCTTTAGCTGTGATTTACCAAGGAATTCCGGAAGATATGATGTTATCGTTAGCAGAAAAAGACACAACTAAAGAAGCATGGGACGCCATAAAGACAATATGCCTTGGTGCTGATCGCGTCCAGAAAGCAAAGGTCCAGACATTAAAATCAGAGTTCGAAGCAATTAAAATGAAAGATACAGAGAAACTCGACGATTTCTTTATGAAATTGAATGGCTTGGTTGCAAACATCAGGGCATTAGGCGAGACCATTGAAGAGAATTATGTGGTAAAGAAATTGTTAAGGGAAGCTCCAGCTAAGTTTTTACAAATCACTTCCGCAATCGAACATTATGGAGATTTGGAGAGTATGACAGTTGAGGAAGCGGTTGGGTCACTGAAGGCCCATGAAGAGAGGCTTGATGGTTCGAGTGAACCCAGTAGTGGCCAGTTATTACTCACGGAAGAGGAGTGGGTTAAAAGAGAAGCCGGCGAAGGGAAACTGCTGCTTACAAGGGAGGAATGGTTAAGGAAATCATCCTTCAAAGGACGTAACAATGGTGGAGATTATCGTGGGAATCGTGGTGGCAGATATAAGAGCAAAATATGCTGCTTCAACTGTTTGGCATATGGCCATTTTGCAGTATAGTGCCGCAAACCAAAACCTGAAAAGGAACAGAAATTAGAAGTGAATATGACACAAATAAATGATGATGAACCAGTCTTGCTTATGGCTGCGTGTGTGGAGAAGAAAGTTTTACTGAATGAGAAATACACAACACCCAGGTTGGCTCTCGGTACTGAACACAAGGAAGTAAGCTCTAATATCTGATATTTGGATAATGGTGCTAGTAACCACATGTCAGGACAACGGTCTAAATTTACTGAACTAGATGAAAAGGTGACCGGAGAGGTGCGTTTTGGTGATGGTTCACCCGTAAGCATTTGAGGGAAGGGTACAGTCATTTTCAAATGCAAAAATGGCGAGGAACGAGCATTCAAAGAGGTATATTTTATTCCTGATTTGTGCAACAATATTCTGAGTTTAGGACAACTATCTGAATGTGTAAATAGAGTTGTTATGAGTGGTATTTATTTATGGATTTATGATGAAAAGGGTGTGCTGCTTATGAAAGTTAAACGATCCTCAAATAGACTATATAAAATTGTCTTAGAATCTCCAGAACCTGAATTTTTGATATCAAAGATAGATGAGATTTCTTGGCTATGGCATAGTCGTCTTGGTCACATTAATTTTCAAGCAATGACTTTGCTATCAAAAAATAGAATGGTTGATGGTATTCCCACGCTAGCACAACCAAAGAAAGTTTGAACAGATTGTTTAATGTCAAAGCAGACCCGAAGTGTTTTTCCATCTCAGGCAAGTTATAGAGCGACATATGCTCTTGAGCTGGTTCATGGTGATATTTACGGCCCTATAATGCCAGAAACATCAGGAGGGAACAGATACTTCCTATTATTGGTCGATGATTACAGCAGGGCAATGTGGGTACATTTCATGAAAAGTAAAGATGAGGCATTTACTGCTTTCAAACATTTTAGAGCTCAAGTTGAAACTGGGTCAGAAAAAAGATAAAAGTGTTTCGCACGGACAGAGGTGGGGAATTCTGCTCAAAAGAGTTCAATACATACTGTGAGAAGGATGGAATCTTATGCCACTACACTGCCCCGTACATACCATAACAAAATGGTATGGTGGAGAGGCGTAATAGGACAGTGGTGGCCATGGCGAGGAGCTTCTTGAAGTTGATGCAACTACCATTATTCTTGTGGGAGGCCGTACATCATTCAGTATACATCTTAAACCGTCTACCCACTCGAGCATTGTCAAATCAAACACCTTATGAGGTATGGATGGGAAATAAACCAAATATAAAGCATGTACGTGTGTTTGGCTGTGTCTCTAAATGAAGGTTCCTAGTTCACAAGTGACAAAGTTGGATGATCGTAGCCGAATTGTGATAAACTTGCGGAAAGAACCTGGAACAAAGGCGTATCGCCTATATGACCCAATCATTAAGAAAGTCTGTGTAAGTCGTGATGTGGTCTTTGAAGAAAATAAAGCATGAAACTGGTCCCAAATCGAAAAAGAAGACGAAGGACACTCAAAGAAAAATTATTTCACTATTTTTGGATCACATTTTACTGAGACGAAAGCAGCAGGTGATTCCACAGAGACAGAGACTGTAGCTGATTCGAGCACAGGTGAGACGGACGGATCATACATTTCTGGGAATGTAGTAGACAGTGATGGTAATGAGCACTCATGAGCAACTTCAACTATAAGCCCTGAAGACTCTGGTGATAGCACTGAAACTGAACCTGTGAGGCAAAGGCACAGAAGCACCAGAGACATATATGATGACACAGTAGAAGTGGAGTTGACGGATGAGTTAATGCTGATGGGGGTAGATGAGCCCATAAACTACACTCAGGCCTCTAAGAAGCAGGAATGGAGACTTGCTATGGAGAAGGAAATTGAGGCGGTTGATAGAAATGGCACATGAGCCTTGACAAAATTGCCACCGGGAAAGAAAGCAATTGATTTAAAGTGGGTTTATAAATTAAAAAAGGACACTAAAATGCCCGTCATTTATTTCAATGCCGACAACAGCAAGGAGTGGAATTGGAGAAGTGGAAACCATGTAATAATGAATTATACGATGTCCATTCTCCTCCCCAAAAAATTTTCTATAAGAACAAGCCTCATATATGGATATCTTATTGATAAAGACACTCAAAATATTAGGATCATTATAAGGCAAACGATTGAGCTAGATTTGAAACATTACAAAATTACAAGATATATATTTATATTAACCAAATGCCTCCCCCAAGGAAATTAAAGAAATAACACCAGTGAAATCAATTTAATGAAATATATAGGAAATGAGATATTCTAGAAAGTCGAGTACCCGGCAGTATTTAAAAAAACTAAAATATTTAACAAAACTAGAAAGAAAATATTGAAAGAAACTGTGAATTTAATATCACATGTAACCTATTAATTAACAAATTACCTACAAATATGGTATGAATATAAATATTTAAAAGAAAATTATGGGTAAGCACATACCTGGAGTTGTGAACTTGGTATTGGCAGAACATTTTTTCATATAGCAAAAATCATACGCATTTAAATTATAATATAACAAAAAAAATTAGGTAACTATTAAAATAAAGAACAAATTACGGATCATGTCAAGTTATATATAATATTAAATATGTACATTTTGGAATGAAAACTCGTATCAAAGCGGATTTCAAATCTGTGACATGGTATAGGTGTTAATAATTTTAAGATCTTCTTTCGATCAATAAATATATTTTTAAAATGAAAAAAATAAAACCCGCTCGAATTACAGAGTTATAATTTTTAGAACTTAGCCAAATTCAGTAGATACCTAAAAATTTGATAGAAACACAACTATTTACAATGAGGTCACAACCACTATGGGTCTACGAAAAAACATAACAAACTTGAGCCCAAAGCAAAAAATATAAGATCGATAGATATGTTGTATAACTAGATTTTAAAAGTAATTTCAAATATGATGTCTAGCTTATTTCAATCCAATCAAACGAACAACAAGCAACTATCATGAGCATAAGCATACATATCAATTTTCTAATAATTTGGTTAGGTTATCACTTACCAATACAAACCGGAAAAGTCAAGGTGATTAACATTTTGTAGACAATATACGATATTAGGCAAATATTGAAAACATATTAGCAAACTTGGCGTGAACACTTCGATGGGACATCATTTTTGGTCCGTATTGGAGTTCTTTATTATAATCAGAAAATGGTAAAAAAATGATCTAATTTTTAGTGTATAAAATGTTTCAAGAGTTATATGATGTTTTATAATGTAAAATTTGTAAACACAAAGAGACTTTTTGAGAAAGAATGAGGAAAATTTAGAGTTTATTGTATCAATTGTACGATCAAGAAATGCATGCTTTGAATTATTATTTAAGCAAATTGAAGAATGTTGAAAAGTCACAAAAATGATAGACATGGATAGAGCTTTAAGGGGGGAGAAAATTAGAGATGGTTGTATGAATTGTAGGATGAATGAATAGAGAATTTAGATTTTTATTAAGCAGTTTCAAGAGTTTTGAAAGATCTAGAAACTGCTAGAGCATAGTAGGATTTGATGGACTATATAGAAACTTTGAAGAGTTTTGAAAGATCTAGAAACTGCTAGAGCAGTGTAGGCTACGATGGACTATATAGAAACTTCTATGGGTCGGATAGACTACGATGGATGGTTATTAGTGAAAAATGGGTTGTAATCTTATCAAATCTTTTGTAACTATCGAGTGACTAATAAGACCTTATCGGCTACATAATTCAAATGAGTAATAAATTGTGTCTACTCATTTGTATAAAAAGACATTTTTATCTTAATTTTTTTAGTTTATGTTTATCATCTAGACAACTATATAATATTGTTATTCATCTATTTATAAAATACTACCTTGTGTCTGATGCACGTGCGATTTTTAATTTAACTATATTAATATTTATATTTTAGTGCTAAATTCTAATTAGTATATATGGTTGTTTAAAATTCTCCTGTCTTCTTTACTTGTTTAATTCATTTAACAAGTCCCCTTAGCTAGCTATAGTCTTGTGTTATTAAGTCCTTGACCCTCTTTCGAATTTATCTTTTAAAAGAACTTAAAGAAACGAGACGGAAAATCATTCGGTTTAACATATTTGGTCGAATAATAGTGCCAGTCGCCTTGGTCAGATTTTGATTGTTTAAATTTATTGACAAAGTGCTTATAGCAAGTTATAGTCTTGTATATCATAGTCCTTAACTCATATAAGAATTCATGCTTTAAAGGACGTGAGAAGCAAGATATAGTAAATGTTTTTTTACCATTCGAGTTAACTAATTCTACTCGACTTTTCCTTGTTTATATTCTGCCGAATAGAACTTAAAAGTGCATTCATATTTACTTACGTGTCTTGCATTATTTTGAGTGATTTGTCCTTCGTGTGACATTTCCTGACAACATTTATAATATTTTATGCACTACACAAATGCATATTAACGTGGCGAATGTCAATCTACTTTAAACACATAATAGCGTGCGTATAAAATATATCTTCAAATATATTTGTGTGTTTATAGATTGTAATTGTTTCTTTATAGTGAGGTGAAATGGAGTGACGTGATCCTTATTCTAAGACCCAAATCTTAGGTGTACTAACCTGGAGGTAGTAACCATTGCACCGTGAGGAAAAGGAAAAACCAGAGACCTAAGATCTAAGATCCGAGACCCGAAAAGAAGTCTACCCAAGATCTTGCAAGTGCTTGGGAAGGTGACTAGGTTGTTACGCTTCAAGATAGATCTTTTAACTAGGTTGTAGCTATTTATTTTGAGGAGGTTACGTGTGTGTGAAGCTCTATGATTTATTAATAGTTGTATATATTTCTCTGCCTACTATAGAGGAGTTTCTTTGTAGTAGAGAAAATCTCGAGCCCGATGAGGAGCTCGGAGACTGGACTAGGGGTGAGTGGACTCCGATTGTGCAGTTAGCCACCGCGAACCAGGATAAAATTGACTGTGGCGTCTACCTTCTTTTCGTATCTTTATATTCCACACTTAACATACTTGCATACAAGTAGTTAAAGTAAACGAGGAGACATAAACTTTTAAAAAGTTAAGCTCTAAATTTTATAAAAGCGATAAGCTATCCACCCCTCCCCCTTCTAACTTATCTTAATTCCAAGATACAAAGTATTAATTAAAGTCTACTTTATTAATTCCAAGATTTATGTTTTTTAAATATAATTTTACATTTAAATAATTTAGTGATTATCGTTGATATGATTTTTTTGATAAAAAATAAATCTCTCTCTCTATATATATATATATATTAAATGGATAAGCATACGGCGTCGGTGAATAATTGTTTCCTTATGTTCATTTTGAATAACGTTCGGGAGAGAAACGGGTGAAGGCCGCTTATCAGCAGGGCCCATGGATGGAAGAAGAGGGTTCTTCTGATGTTTAATGGGTTGGGATACGCAAAGACGTTATGGACCGGAAGGGTTTTTAGTTTCCATTCTAAGTTGGTTTCTATTTGATTAACAGCGTTGTTCAAATAAAAATAGCCTTATAATAGAAACTAGAAACTGTCAAAATTCTTTCTAATTGGAATGGCCAGCCCATTAAATCAGTCTCAATTACATTTTAAAAAATACACGCTCGATATACATACAGTAGCAGTATATATCACCAATACAACTCATACTTCATCTATGATCAACATCTTCATCTTACATTTCAGTTAGTCAATCAACCTCACCATCTCCAATCTACGTCTGCCACCATGACCTAATACTAAAATTTCTGATCCATCTTCAATCATTGTATATATTACAGATATCACTAACTTGTATAATGTGAAATGATGAAGATGATCATAGTTGAATGTACAGGCCGCAAATGTGTTGGTAAGTGAAGTTTTGTACGATTATTATGACATAAGAGGGGATATATATGAAATATTAAATCATTGACAATTACCAACAAATATTTTATGAAATAAATCACCGTATCTATAATTTAATCAGTATGAAGACATTCACTAATTATCATAACACAAATCATCAAATTGTATTATGAAGATTGCCAAATAGTATATACAAGATACATATATGAGCATATATTTTCTACATAGATCGATGATATCGTCAATCTTGTTGGTGAAAGAAGTTGGTGATTTACTGTAATTGGAGGTATATTTGATTCATTAAGAAGGAGAAGTGAAAGAGGTGAGTGGCTAGGTTCGATTGAAGATGAAGGATGGATGGCGGGGGAAAGAGGTGGGAAGCTGAGAAGAGAGATGATGTAGTGGACCACTAGGGGCTGTGTAAAATAAAAATGTAAATATGTTATTTATCAATGTTATATGGTTTATATTTTAATTTTGGTTGCCATGTAACCATGAGCATATATATATATATATATATTAAACAATTATTTTCGGAATTTGTCCAATACAGTAAAGTGTATGTGAGAACATGTTCATCAAAGCATGATTTCTACAATTACAAGAGGTTGAATAAATTTTGAACTATATTCTACTTGAAAGGAAGGCCTTACTTGAGTACTATTGTTGGACTAAACACTGTAAATGAGAAAGTGCAGGCACAGGAAAATAATTCTAGACCATTCATATACTGGGGTCGAAGTATAAGCCTTTTGAACTTGAGATAAGCAAACAACTCTTGTAAATGTACAATTTTTGCAAAATTGAAGTTAAATTTCCTTTTTGCTGTATTTATGCCAACTGCTTCCGTTTGGCAGCTTCATCTCTACTCCTAAATAAAGAACCATGGTGATACATGCATATTGTTGTAGTCATGCTTTAGCTTGGTAATACGATCAAGTACAATCCTACAGACCAAGATAGACCATTTCTTTAAGCAACCTCCAAGACTCTAATTATAGCTATTCAGATCAGATCACAAAGCAACCTAGAGTTACATATTGTGTAGCCATGAAGTTGACAAGGCAATATGGAATGGGTGGGTTTAACTATTAATTTGATGGTATTTGTATGAACATATTGAAAATATAATCTTTAAATTTCACAATACTTGCGATTCTTAAGGTTTGATGGTAACTCTCTTGTCTGATGACATCTGTCTTTCAACAATTTTACCAGTATATTCAGTTCTCTTGTTGTTACCACTATTTTCTGTATTATTTTTCACAACAATTCACTGCATGACACGTACAGGAATGCCGCCCAAATTAAAGTCCTCCTTCAGAGATCGAGTAAGAAATCTTAGTTCCGAATCTGCCAGTTGTTTCTTCCCACTCACAAAGGCAACAAAGGTAGGTGGTCTTGCTTTCACTTGAGTGAAATATTTGATCTTGGGCTGAGAAGCCGAATCCTTCCAAGAATGCGTGCCCATAACCTGTCCCAAGACCGCAACATGTTACCAATTAGTTAAATCATTTGCCAGTGGAGACAAAAGCTATAAGATGATTGCAACGTACTAACCTTCCGTAGCCATCTGTTAAGATGAGCAGTTATCAATCTTAAACACCACTTTCCGTAGGTATCAATTACCTGATCCATTACCGCTATTCGGAGCCTTCCCTCCAATGTCGAAACAAACACAACAGGAATTCCTGTTACCTGCAAACAATCTAGATGTCAAATTTAAATAAACTGTTAAAAAACTAAATAATGCAAATGTATGTCTATTCTCTTCCTTTCTCTTTCTTTCCATAATGGAAAACATAACACACACAACCACCTCTGCCTATGACAAGACTTGAACCCAACCAATGAAGGAGGCAAGGGAACTACTAGGCTAGAGAAAGAGCCCTTCTATAACATATATATGTTCCACACTTCCATTTACATGAAGGGGAAGGTACAACCAAGGGAGTTTATATGTATGGAGCTTCATCAAAAATGATTTATACTAAAATTTTTGTAATTAACTTGCAATCATTATATATCGAGTATATATAGGGTTGTGATCTAATTGGAGCCAATTTTATCTTTAGAGGTATGTTTAATGATGTAGGACAATATTTGTAGAAACGATGATTTATTAAACGAAACACGATAAAAAGATCAAAACCATGAATTAAACGATCCCAGGAATAAATAATCAATATTATCCCCAAAAAAGTGTAAAATCAAAACTACATAATAATATGGGGGATTACATCACTTATATATACTATAAAACCCTAGTATTAAATCTAATGGACGAAATCCTATAAATAATTGGGTTTTATTATAAATAAACTACTTGAATAATATACTCATAGCCCCACATAAACCATATATATAAATAAAACCCTTATCTTTACACTAATTGTATATAAACTAATTAATAGCATATATATATACATATTAATTGTTTATTCTCGTTCTTATCACTCTCCCCTTGTTAGAGAAACTCGACCACGAGTTTTGTAAAAATCAAGAATTACGCAAGGATATGGCGTCACATAAATGCTGAGGCGTCACATCACAAGACGTCACGTCGACTGTCTATGTTACGCCATATCACTCGTTGACAATGCACCACGTGACATGCCAACAAGGCGCCACATAGACCATCCTAGTCATGGCGTGAGCCAAGAACACATCAGCTGATGACTTGTTCTCATGTGGGGCCCATAACATTTTACTTACCAATATATGGATATGTAGGTAAATGGCCTTTCTCTACAAACTTTTACCTACCACTCGCTACCAATAATTTATTGGTAGGTAAATGTTATTTACCTACAAATATAGTAATTTTACCTACATATACAATTGGTAGGTAAATCTTGTTTTTTAAACACGATACATACATATATATATATATACTGTTTAATGTAGAAGTAATACTCAGAGTGTTTGCCTGTCAAAAGACCTGCAATTTTCATTAAGCAAAGCAATACTTATACAAAAGAAATGCACTACAGAGACATGCCTACAAACCAGGCCATGCTCCCAACAAACTCCTAGTGGAACTAAACTACCTGACCATTTATTTCGTGAGTCTACGTGATCCTAGAAAGTAGCAACTCCTATATGACTTATTTAAATGAAACTATCTAATCATGCATGCTGTAACTAAGACAAAAAGATATAAACATGTTTGAGCATGAATTAATTCCAACACATTTTGAGCATTAAAATTTGCTTTGCTTGGCACTGGTTTCCTCGTTTGCTTGGACATGATACACCCTTGACACACTCCCTTTAAGGCATGCAACTTCGGTAGGCCATGTACCATTTTGTGCTTCCACATCAATTTCATTACATTATAATTTAAGTGACCCAACTGTTTATGCCACAAGCTTGAAACCTCATCACTCACAGACATCAAGCACACATTCTTACTAGTTTTAATAATTATCTTATATAGCCTATTTGGTGACCGCTTCACTTTTATCAATAATCGCTCTTGTTTATCAAAAATCCACAAATATTCACCTCTAATAACCACTTTATCACCATTTTCAGACATTTGACCTAAGCTTATTATATTATTATGCAAACTCGGAATGTAAAATACCTCGTTTAATGTCCTTTCCTCGCCATTCTTGCACAGTAGCATAATTGTCCCCTTTCCTTCAATTCTCACGGTCGAGCCATCTCCAAACCGTACCTCCCCCGTGATGCTTTCATCTAGACTCGAGAATTTGGATTTGAAACCTGTCATGTGATTACTAGCTCCGTTGTCCAAATACCAAATGTTTGATTCACTATCTTTGCCCCCAACCTTTGGCAACAGTGACGGCACTACACGTTCCTCAAGTAATAGTTTCAGTTTTGGTTCCTCCTTAACATGTTTGGCTAGGAGCAGAGCGGGCTCATCATCACTCACCATTGTCATGTTGGCCTCATGTTTTGTATCTTGATTTCTTCTTGGCTTACGACATTCAGAGGCATAGTGACCATATATGTGGCAGTTATAGCACTTCACGGTGCTCTTGTCACGCCCCTTCCTCTGTAATTCGAGGTTCCTCCAGTGTTAGTATGTTTCATCCACTCCACCTTGGTTAACATAAGCTTTTCTTCACCTCCTTCTCGTCTCTCCCATTCCTCTTTTGTCAACAGAAGCTGACTCTCACTGTTGTCACTTTTACCCCTTAGATGTTTTTCGTGTGCCTTGAGTGAGCCCACAGCTTCTTCCATAGTCATGGTGTCGAGATCACCAAATTGCTCCATTGTGGACGTAATTTGCAGAAACTTTGAAGGAACAGACCTCAAAAATTTCTTGACAACATACGACTCACTCATCTCTTCACCAAGTGTTCGAATGTTTGTGACTAAACCATTGATTCTCATGTAGAAATCGTCTACTTGTTCGCTTTCCTTCATTGATATTGTTTCAAACTCTGATTTCAGAGTCTTTACAAGTGCAACCTTCACTTTGTCTGACCCTTGACACAAGTTATTGACAGCCTCCCAAATCTCCTTGGTAGTCTTCTTTTGAGCCACAGATAACAGCATATCCTCAGGGAGCCCCTGAAACATCATGGCCATTGCGATCTTATCATTCCTGACATCAATGACAACCTTCTCATCACTCGGTGACACTGCATTCCACACACCTTAGTCCTCCATAAATATTTTTATCGTTAGGGCCCAGGTGGTGTAATTATTCCTTGCCAACATTGGATAAGAAAGTCCTATCGATCCATTCTTGCCTTTACCAGTATCCATCGTTTGAGTTTTTGACATTCACAAAGATCATACGCTCTGATACCAATTCTTGTTTTTTAAACACGATACATACATATATATATATAAACTGTTTAATGTAGAAGTAATACTCAGAGTGTTTGCCTATCAAAAGACCTGCGATTTTCATTAAACAAAGCAATACTTATACAAAAGAAATGCACTACAAAGACATGCCTACAAAACAGGCCATGCTCCCAACAAACTCCTAGTGGAACTAAACTACCTGACCATTTATTTCGTGAGTCTACGTGATCCTAGAAAGTAGCAACTCCTATATGACTTATTCAAATGAAACTATCTAATCATGCATGTTGTAACTAAGACAAACAGATATAAACATGTTTGAGATTAACCAACAGTAAAGACCAATTTTCTTGTACTGGATGAGATGGAACCAAGATGAACTTCATGTTCTTCAGAAAAATGGTTGAGGTCAAAGAACTCTGAAAATTGACAAAGGAGGAAGCGAAGGTAGCGTAGGCAGATATTCCGAAATAATGAAGTCAATGTGCTCAACCTCAATAAAATCATTAACCACTTTATGATCCTCAACAGTTTGAAGCAATCAATGTGTGGCTTGGTTTCTTCAACTTGCTCCTTACCAACAACCTTTATATGCTCAACTCGGTTAACCTCGTCAATTGGATATTTTGTAACCTCAATTGAATTTATTTCAAGAACTGTAAGTCATTGGATTTTTGGGAACTTGTAAAGTTTTATTGGATTTTAGTGGATTTTAAATTATAAAGTTTGGTTATTTTATTATAATTTCGAGGAATCATAATTAGTTGGGCTGTTAAAGTTGGCATCAGAGCTAGAGTTTTAAGATTCTATAGACTTACATTTAGGTTCGATGTATGAATTATGGGTAGTTGTAAGATAGTCTTATAGCATTAGAGTTACCTTTAGACTCCACCTGTGAGTGTGGGTTGACTTTAGAATAGATAGTTAGTTAAGAATGTTATTCGCTTTGTGTTCCTCTGTTGTATGTTTGTATACGCCTTTTTTAGGAAGAGGTGCGCCAGTTGAACTTCGAGGACGAATTTCTGTAAGGATGGAAGAATGTAACATCCCAATATTTTTATGATTTTTTATTTGATTATTTGCTATTTATTATTCAATAATATTGGTGACTTATAATCACTTTAATATATAAAGCATGTAGGATTTTACCCCTAAATGTTACCCTACTAACCTTCTAATTTTTGCCGTGTTTACAAAACTGCCTAACTAAATCTGTAATTTATACGGTTTGTATTAAGGGCTGTCTTGACAAAAGACGAATAAGTGCTCCACAGATAAATACTCCACTTTACACTGTGTTGCTTGATATCCGGTTGAAAACTACCGATACACCCACTTGACTGCATTAACTGTCATTCATTTATAAGAATTGAAGCTATATTATCAACGTTTCTTCCGGTCGAAGCCTCATGTACTATACAGTAATCCCAGATTTCAAGATGCTGAATGTTAATTTTAAATTTCAAATTTGAATTTTGAAATTTGAGCATCACATAAAGTATGATTTCCATCTCAAAACAAATTATCATCTTTCTTGTGTTTTTATACAATTTCACTCTCCGTATCTCTATCTTCTTCTTTCTAACGTATACAGATTCTATGAATATATTTTAGATCTTTCACTTTTTTCTTTCATGTAACTTTTAACTTATATATTCAACAACGTCAAATCATATTTTGCAGATTCTATGTAAGTTTTTTGGGCAATATCATCTATTAAGATACAACTGAAGTTGTTGTTTGTATTTTTCAAGAATATCATTTTTTTTTTGCATTTTAACCGTTCGATAAAAGTTCTGTGAGGGTTTTGAATTGTTATTTTGGTCTTTAGTTCATTCTAAATTGCATTCGCAAATGTAGATGTTATTCATAACCCTTTATACTACTGAATGACATGATGTGTTTGTATTGTTATATACATTTGATTGTTTTTTACACGTATCTAGCAACATCATTTTTATATATGTATATTGCATACCAATTGTTTGATTAAAAGTTTGAGAGTGAGGTTTGACTGTGATTATTATAAATCTGAGATTTTATATGTGTATATGGCATCATTGTGAAGCCAACCATTTCTTTGCAGAGTTGCCTGATAAGGATTTGTATCAATATGATGCGAGTAGGATCAACTAATGGTATTGGAAAAGGGACTGCACGTGTCCTCGCTTTGCGCGGTGTTCATGTAGTGATGGCAGTGAGAAATGTTGCTACTGGTGGAAAACTCAAAGAAAAATTATTGCAAAAGATGCCCAATGCTAGAATTGATGTCATGGAGATTGATCTCAATTCAATAGATTCAGTACGGAAATTTTCTTTAGCATATATTTCTCGCGGTCTTCCTCTCAACATTCGCATGTAAGAAGGGCCTTGCATTGCTAAAAATATTAAATCATCAAATAATTTCAGAACAATGCCATTGACAGACTGTAACTTATATTTCTGTTGTTGATTTCGTAGTAACAATGCAGGTATCATACCTGCTGCCAAGTTCACGTTTTCAAAAGACAATATTGAACAAGTATTTTCGGTCAACCATTTGGGTATGTTCAGTACTAGTTATGATTAATTACATAGATCAGATGGAGATTGTGAGTTTTTATAAGAAATTATGACCTTATAACTAATGTTACCCTTAATTACTTTAATTTCCTTCGGTCAATTTCTTTTAACGAACCTTTTGTTGGACACCATGAAAAAGACAGCCCGTGAAATCCAGATTGAGGGAAGAATTATTAATCTATCATCGGACTTGCACAGATGGGGTGTTGACAAAGAAGGAATTGTTTTTGATGAGATCAACGATGAGAAAAGGTATGATCATTTCATATATTTCATCTAATTCAAATGCACCATGTAACATCGATGTGCGGTGTTCATGTAGTGATGGCGCTGAGAAATGTTGATGCTGGTGGAAAACTCAAAGAAGAATTCTTGAAAAAGATGCCCAATGCTAGAATTGATGTCATGGAGATTGATCTTAATTCAATGAATTTGGTCCAGAAATTTGCTTCAGCATATATTTCTCGCAGTCTTCCTCTCAACATTCTAATGTAAGAAGGGCCTTGCATTGCTAAAAATATTGAATCATCAAATAATTTCAGAACAATGCCATTGACAGACTGTTACTGAACATTGCCATTAGGTAAAACATATCCAAATTGATCCGTAAATGAGTTGAGCATGAACTAATATCTCTTATGCCTATAACAGGAAGATGGAGCTGTTATAACTGCAAACTCACTTCATCCGGGAGTTATAGCGACCAATCTCTTTTCAGCCAATGGTGGAGCAGTAAACTGTAAGTATCTAAGCCTTTACAGTGCTTCTTTATAAGCCTATGCAAAATGCATTTTTGATATTAATGATTTTCTGAATATCAATTGCAGGGATAATGACTAAGGTTATGGTACACATACTAAAAAACATTGAACAGGTTTGTTCTCTCTCTATTCATTTGTTCAATTTAATCACCTGTATAATTTATCCTACAAAGCGATTGACGACAAGTTATTATTGGTTTTAGGGAGAATCAACTTCATGCTATTTGGCACTGGATACAAAAGTTAGTTCCTGATCTTTGAAATTGTTGGTTTGTTTGCAGATCTTTTAGCTACTTTGCACACTAACTATTAGATTGATTGTTTACTTCAATATGTTAGTAGTGTATGTTTTAATAGATGTACGTGAATTCTGTTTTCATTATATGTTCTTTGTTTGTGTGATCTTAACATGATTTGTAAAAATCATCTCCTTCACCGTGTTCAAGTAATTAGATTGCTATTTTAATTATTTGTCAGACTTAAGTTGACATTATTGTCGGGGTAGAAAATGTTTCTTTTTTCTTTAGTGGAATATTGGATAAGTGTGAAAGGCTTTAGAACGCCAGACTCTCGGTACTTACTTTTATTGACCTTTTATGAATTTTACAATTTAATGTTGGTATAGGTTGCTCAAAGGCCGCAGCTTTCCTGGAAAAGTTTTAATAACCAAGAGAACAGACCCGATTGATTACCCAACTTTGCTTTCCTCAGGCATTAGGAGTCCTACAGATCATAATTGTGGACCAAGTAATAACATGGATGATTCTGTTGAGTTACTGTTGATAGTATTTCTTTAGTACATTACAACAGATATAGTATATAGAAGTTGATATAGATTTGTATATGATTATCAAAGCAATCTAGATCATATCATATATATTGTACTTCTCTATAACTGTTTAATGTAGAAAGAAGCTCACATTAGAAGCCAGAAAAACACTGATTCAACTTATAGTAAATTGAAAATGTCAACTTCTACTAATGAGAGTGCAACCAAAGAGGTCCAGAAGTCTACAATGGGTGCCAGAGCTACTGATTCTGCTAGGATATTGAATTTTACTAAAGAGTTGTCCGCACCAGATGCCATTTTAGGTATCTTATAACTTATAATATCATATTATTAAGTCATGAGTTTTTACTTGGTTATTTAAAATATATATGTATGTATAAGTGAGCATTTTTTTGTGAGTGATGTCGTAAAACTTTGCAAAGTTCCACAGCTTAATGGAGCCATTATCTTTAAATTTTCATTGATTTGGGATTCTTGATTTCCTGTGAATAAAATTTATCTTGCTGCTGTTAGACATACTTGTGGCATTTTATTAGTTTGTTTGTGTGAATTTTCTCAGAAGTTTAAGTTATTGCTTAATATATTATTGTCCAGTCTGAATTTAACTTACCGGAAACTGACATTCATTTGTTGTAGTGTTATTTATTCATCTTTTTCTCATTGTATTGTAGTGCCAATGTGTTATCTTCTCCATCAATTAGATTTCTTCTTCATGTCTAGGTTACGATTTCTTCTTCATGTTATGTATGTTTCTATATATTTAAGGATTCCCCACCTCTATTATATAATAAAAACAGGTGACAGTATTAGTTGCGAAATAAAGTAGTTATAGTAACATATTTTTTATTTAATATTTTAATTATGGTCAAATTTAAGTTGACATCATTGTCGGGGTAGAAAATGTTTTTCCTTTTGTTTAATATCTAACTACATTCTATCAAAACACATAAAACAAACCACAACCTGTAAGTCGTCACTAATTAAAAAGAAAAGTCATTACTTTCATATTTCCATTTAAAAAAATAAATTAAATGAAATTTGACCTATGTATTTAGAACAAAAATAAGTTTTCCATATCACATTCTTAACAACTGTTTTTAATTTTTTTCAGAAATTATGTCTCAACCATGCGAAGCGAGCAAGGCATTCTAGTTAAAATAAGTTTGTGTAAGTTTATTTCTATTTTGTGATTAGGATATTGTTTTTAAGATGATTAATTTAATAAAAAAAGATTGAGGGTTCAAAAAAAAAGAAAAAGGAGTTGGGGTTTGCTAAAAAATAAGGGTTTGCGTTACTTTCATGAGAGAGAGATAGAGAGAACTCTTTGGAGATTATCAAATTGATGTTTGTGGAATTAGGTTGCTTTTTATTGGGGGTTTTGAATTCGTTGGTTAAGCTTTCGAGGTACGGATATCTTTTTTGTACTATATCTTTTCGTATTTGAATTCGTGTATGCATATTGTATATTCTGAATCTTGTTAAATTCGCATCTGATTCATTTTTCATCGGATATTTGTGATTTTATTCTCGTTGGAAAGATAATTTGATTATCTTTTTTTCGTTCTTTGTGTTTTCTGAAATTCTGCTTGTAAATATGTCAAAATCTGTTGTTTGTGTAATCTGTGGCTTAAATTTCTGTTTGTGCGACCTAATTTCGCAAATTTATTATAAATTGAATTTGTTCAAATATTATGAGCAATACCATTCTGGAAAGCTCTTTTTGATATCTGCATTTTGTATTTATAACCCGCTGCTAAACTTTATGATTTTGATATCTTAAACATCAAAATACTACTGTAATCAGGGGCTGATTCTGTACAACAGTCCACAAATCTGTCTAATCCGAATTCGTCACTTGTTCATTTTTTAATGAGCCTTTACTATTCTGGAAAGGTCTTGGAATTTCCTATGACTTTCATGTTTTGTACTTTTTCAGTCTGTTGAATGGAATTATATGGAGGAAGGAATATTTCAGAGAAATGAGTAACATCAAGACCGTACACATTTCTAAAGTATGTTATTACCTGAAGGAGATAAAGTGAAACTGATAAAAAAAAGTAAACTGGATGAGATTTTAATCGATGCAGAAATAAGCACAAGATATTAATGGCTCTGACGTTGAAGGAGCAGCCATATTCATGACAAATAAGGGAGCATGATTTGTTTCAAAGATCAAGAAATTAAGTATAAACATTCATCGGGAATACGAACTATGAAGTTTCCATCTGCTGAGGACTACTTCATGGCTAAACTATACAGAAAATTACTTGTAAAATAGAAAAGTACTTATAAAATATATTAGGTGGAGTAAGTTACGATGAATGTCTGTTATGAAACGGAATGTTATTCTTGAATATTTATAAGAATTTTCCTTCTTCTGCAAATTTATCAATGGTTTTATTTATTTTATTAAATTATTTAATACGGACTTGTTATTATTAATCTCTTCCCTCGATAATAACTATTCGTGCAAGGCATGGGTCTCTATTAGGTGGAGTAACTATTTTACGGACAAAAAAATAGAAATAATTTCCCATACAGACAAATGAAATAACAAAATAAGTTTATAAATTGAATGCTAGAAAAGATAATGTTTTAGTTTTTTCTAATATTTGATTTTAAATTACAAGGAGAAGCACAAATCTCCCGTCACTCAGTGGAACTGCTTTAACGTAATTCACTTCCCTAAAATATTATCTTAGATCAGTTATATCAAATTATTATTCCAATTCTTTTTTTGTTGCTTGGCACTTCGAGGAAGCTATAGAATTTGATGGTTCAATCAAGGTTCTTCATGATATGATCTTTTATTTAGGATATAGTTATTTAGAAATATCATATTCTGCTAGTCAAATATATTTTTTGTTAGTTCTAGTGAAATATTATAGTTTATGTACATTTTGGGACATTTATCATTCTGAGATCATTGATTTTTTAACAAATATAATCGATTTAATTGATTTCACTGGCATAATGGTTTAATTACCTGAAGGCAAGATAGTTGGTTAATATGAATATCTTTTAATATTTTTTAAATGTTTCATTGATCTCAATGTTCGCCTTTAGGTAGTATTATCCATTTAGATGTAATCAATGTCGTAGTCTAAAAAGTATTTCTTTTTTTACCAAAAATCCTACATCTGTTGATTTTTTTAATGCCTGATTTGCATTTAAATTTATTTTTCGTGTCTATTTATGTCCAACTTGTATGCTTATGAACCATTTTTTGGTGCAGTTAAGGAGCAATTTACGGATTTTTTTGATCTAATGCAATTAAAAATTAATATTTTTAATGAAATTCAGTATTTTATTTTATGGAGGAAGACAAGTTTAAGTAATACATATTATACATTAATCCTCGTGTTTTGAATGTAACAAACATATATATGAGTCTTAGGCTGAGAGAACAATCACTAAGGAGAAAGGAATATGTGTAATTCATTCTTACCTGGTTTACACTTCTGCAAGTCCATGCTTGCCATTATTGGCACTGAAACGAACGATAGACACTTTAGGTATATGATTTGTGAAAACTATTTAGAGAATTTTCATCAGTTCGGGACATTAACATTCAGACAAATTGGATATCCTTGAGGAGTATCATGGAGTAGCTCCAGTCAGTGGTGAGAAAGGATAACCTTCCACCCGTAAATTCAAGAATGAACTCCTGTTATAACCTAATAAAAGTATTTGTTTCAGAATACTTTTATCACTTTATAAAATGAGTTAATAATTGAATTTGTGGGTGGAAGGTTTTCCTTTCCAACCAATGACTTGAGCCAACTCAATCACACTCATCCATGAGTCCAATTTGTATGAACATTGATGTCTTGGTGGACCTGAAAAACCTCAAAATAATTTTGAGAAACCAAGTACCTAAAATGCCCGTCATTGATTTCGGTGCCGACAACAGCAAGGAAAGGAATTAGAGAAGTCAAAATCATGTAAAAATGAATTATACGACGTCTATTCTCCTCCTCAAAAAATTTTCTATAGGCCCAAGCCTCATATATGGATATCTTACTGATAAAGACACTCAAAATATCAGGATCATTATAAGGCAAACGATTAAGATTTGAAACATTACAAAATTACAAGATATATATTTATATTAACCAAATGCCTCCCACAAGGAAATTAAAGAAATGACGACAGTGAAATCAATTTAATGAAATATATAGAAAATGAGAGATTCTAGAAAGATGAGTACCCGGCAATATTTAAAAAAACTAAAATATTAACAAAACTAGAAAGAAAAAATTGAAAGAAACTGTGAATTTAATATCACGTGTAACCTATTAATTAACAAATTACCTACAAATATGGTATGAATATAAATATTTAAAAAAATTATGGGTAAGCATATACCTGGAGTTGTGAACTTGATATTGGCAGAACATTTTTTCATATAGCAAAAATCATACGCATGTGAATTATAATATAACAAAAAAATTAGGTAACTATTAAAATACATAATAAATTACGAATCATGTCAAGTTATATATAATATTAAATATGTACATTTTGGAATAAAAACTCGTATCAAAGCGGATTTCAAATCTATGTCATGGTATAAATGTTAATAATTTCAAGATCTTCTTTCGATCAATAAATATTTTTTTTAATGAAAATAATAAAACCCACTCGAATTACGGAGTTATAATTTTTAGAGTTTAGCCAAATTCAGTATGTTAGGTCACACACTGTAGAAGGGGGTTGAATACAGTGTATAGCACAATCAAATCGAATTCAAAGAATTCAAGTAACAGAAAACAAATTTTATTAAACTATGTTCCAATGTGGAACTGTCCTCTCTCAGTGATGAACAAAATATCACGAGAGCTGCTAGGGTTACAATGAATATTATTCTCGATAATGATAATACTTATAGTATACACCATATGTCTGTGTTTATATACTACACAGTTACAAGATAATTGCTAATTGATATGGAATATAATTCTGCTTCCTAAAATATATCAATCAGTTATCTTTTCTTCCAAGTATTCTATTCTTCATAGAATTCCTTCTTCATGCATATCTCTTCTTG